>NC_090438.1:81886083-82189113 GCF_031143425.1 Pleurodeles waltl
TCTGACGCGCTAACAGTTTTTGGTAGCAGAGGATGGTTTGGCCCTTTGGGGCCCCAGTGCGAAAGATTAACAATTGATAGATATCGAGGGGGTTTGGCTCTATGGGGCCCCAGTGCGAAAGAGCACATTGGTGGAGTTGAAGGGGTTTGATAGTAATCAAGGTCTACCGAATAAATTGGGTTTTTGAATAATTTTCAAATGGTGCAAATTGGAGAGATGATGTGTCTCTAAGTCACAAATGACTTTCCTGGAATCTCGGAGCTTGCTGAAGGGAGTTTGAGTGTGTTCTCGGCATTCTAGTGACAGTGTGAATGAAGCTGGGTTTGCGCTTGCACCGCTTATGCATATCGCAGGTGAATTGTGATGTTTGTGAGGATTTGAGGCCAGATGATGATGTTTTAGTAGGAGTGGGCGTACTCTGCAGTATGAGAGTAGGGAAGTCGGCGAACTTCATGTGAGTGTGGCACTTTGTGCTCAAAAATTGTCCACATGGTTGTTCATGATGTACGGACCCTGCGTGGTCTAAGACTCCGGAGTATATTTATAAGTGTATGAGACACTTGGTTTATGTTGTAATTTGTGCGGTTTAATAGGTCAATGGTGAAGTCGACAAGTCGAGTTTGAGTCAAGGTGAGTGAATAAAAACTTCGATGGAGATTTGGTGAGTTCTAAAGTGCACTAGAACAATAATCCATTGACAAGTCGAGAGTAGAATTTGCAGGTCAAATTTTGCTTGCGAGTGCGGGATCTGAGAAGGAGAGAGTAGCGGCTGAGGCTAAGCGAAATCTCAGTAAAGTTCTGAAGCGATTGTGTTCCCCTTCCCTGTAGTAAACCTGCAAATTTGAATTTATTTTGGTTGGTGCTCGCAATATAGTGCATTAGTTTTGTGTGAATCGAGAGCGGGAAGACAAGCTGCAAGACTTTGTCAGCCGCATTGTGTGTGGGTGTGACGTCAGTGGAGCCGTGCTGGGATAGGTTGGTTAGTAAAAAAGATCGCCACGGATTTGCAGCCGTCCGTAAGAGGCAATTTGGTGAGAAGGTAGGGGAAGAGAATTCTGAGAATTAAAGTCACTTCCTGATCTGATTGTGAACAAAATAAAAGACGTAAAGATGAAATTGTTCAAAACTTTAAAGAGCGCTTTGAGAGGAGATGTCTATATTACCGCGAGTGTAGGGGAGGTTACACTGCCAGAGGGTACACCAGCTTATATTGTAATGGAGGAAAAGGGTGTCGCGCCATGCCTTTGGTTGAAGCAATGGTGCGAAGCCACGGAGAGAGAGGGATGCTTAGCGTTTCCTGAGAATGGAATGTTAAATTTGAGGGTTTTAGAAAATTTGCAGAGGGTGCTAAATGATCTGAAGCCAACTCCGAGACCAGCACAGTTTGAGGCGTTAGCAATCTGGGAACTAATGGCAATACGACAACAGCAACAGAAATTTGAGAGGAGAATGAGAAAAGCTGAAAGACACTAGCGGAGGCTAGGTGGGATAGTGCGCAGAGAGTTTGGAGGAGAGAAACAATAGATGGAGTTAGGCTGTTTCCAGTGATGACCCCAGAGAGTGAAGACAAAGGGAGGAAAGCTACTCGTAAGACTGACAAAAGTCCTTCCAAAGACAAAGAGGTTAGAAAGGCCTGGACAGAGTTAGATGACTCAGATGATGATGAGTTCCTTAATCAGTTATTGAATGATCGTCCACCGCCATATGCGATAGACAAAAATGGCCCAAGTACCAGTACATGTCCTATAGGTTCAATACAGGAGAAGGCAACAATAAATCCGATTCAGTTTAGTCCTGTCTCAACGCAAGTCCCGGTGCAGAATAGTTTTGGTGTGCCCACCACTCTGGTTATGCAACCTCAGTTGCAACCGCCACAGGTTCAGAGGATTTACCCTGATGTAGCCGTTTTAGAGACTACCACAAATCTGATGGTGCCGACAGAGCCAGTATATGGGAGACCAAAGTTGATTCAGTCTGAGCCAACGCCGCCTTTACTGCCCCAGGTGCAGCCGCAAATGACTCCGAGACATACTTCAGTCACTGTATTGCAGTCAAACATGACACCAATGATGAGCCAGAATATGGGAGTAAGTCTTCCACATGTTTTGGGAAACAGACAGACACCAGATGCCATATCTTTGCCTATTACAGTTGGTCCACCAGTACCATTGTACGCGCAGGCGAGGCCTAGTGTATGCGACCAGGGGTAATTACACAAAATATGACAAGTGGAGGGTTCGTAGGGAGCTCCCAAGGGACTACTCCAGTGGAACCGACATTTGAAGGATCTAGATCCCTGCTGTATTTTAGTCCTATTGGGGTTCCTCCAGATGTCATGAGACAGTCAAGTTTGAGACTACTGACACCGCAGATCTCGAGTGCAAATGTACCACAGACACCTTTAGTGCAGGCTGGGAACATCTCACTGCATGGTTTAACAGCACAACAGCTGACCGATTGGTTAGACAAGCTTAATACTCTACAGACTGCTCCTGTAGCAGCAGGAGGAGTGGAAGGAGGAGAGTACCTGAACCATGTGAGGTTGGATATGGAAGCCAATGAACTTGTTGAAGGGAATATTGGTGTGAATAGGCTAGGGTCCAACACGGAACCAGAATTTAGGTATTTGTGCCCAAAGACAACTAGAGAAGTGAGCAGGGTGCACTAGAGGTTGGCAAATTTGGCAGACAAATATGGCGTAGATTTAGAGAATACCAAACATTTGAAGAGGAGTTACAGATTAGATTTTGAGCCAAAGGATTTCTAACACATGATGTCTACTGGGATGAAAGCACACCTCAAAGAGATACAGCAAAGTGCACAAGTTTGGGGAGCCTTAAAGAAGTGGGAAGGCAGATGGGTGAAGAAAAGAGACAAGAGGAAGAGTGATTGCATAGAACAATCAGCTAAAACATTACCGGATACAAGCACGGTAAAGATGTTACCAATGAGAGAAACTGGCGGACGGGTTCTTGTCCATGTACCGTGGACTAGAGGTGATATTCTGTCATTTACGAATGACTTTCCCAGGCTGAGGGAGAAACCAATAGAGTGGTACCAGCAGACAAACAGGTTTGTGAAGCTTGCGAAGTGTCTTTGGGAAGACCTGAATACTCTCTTTGAGATCAAAGTTCCAGCTGACTTGTGGGTTGAGTGAAAGAGGAGCGTGGATTGTCCGACTGAAGAACCGGCAAGGGATAGGAATACAGGGGCGCAGTCTCCTGCTGTGATGAAGTACTATTATAAGGTGATTGAGTTTCTGAAAACGAGAGTTTCGCCTAAGAATATTGATTGGCAGAGGATTGATCGAACAGCCCAGGAAGTCAAGGAATCGACACATGGCTATTATGAGAGGTTGTTGAAGGTGTTTAAACATTACAGCGGTACAGAGGTTGTTGAGGCGAAGGACATGAATCATCTTGGGTTCAGGTTCGTGGAAGGGTTGAGACCTGAGATTGGCCAGATGATTAAGAATCATTTGTTGGCAGGCAAAACCCATTGATGAGATCGAGCTGAAGCAGAGAAACTTGAAAGAGAAAGCGATGGTAATGCAAATTAAGGCAGCACAGACAGGGATGCAGGGAGGCTTTCTACCGCAGATGGTGCAACAGTCACAGGGAAATGGGATGCTTCAGGCGCAAGTGAGAGGTAGAGGTCGAGGAGGTTTTGTGAACCGCAGTCCCGACTTGAATGCCGTAGTAGTTCAAAACGATGCACAGGGAATGAAGAAGATGATACCTTGTCATGCTTGCCGGGTCGTTGGACACCGGAAGTGGGAGTGCCCAATGATGGTGCAGGATGGTGTTGTTCAACAAAACAATGATGATGGTTCATTCCAAAATGTGAGAGGACAGAGATTGAGAGGTCCAAATCCAAATTTTCAGAATAATGGGAACCAAGGGCAAGGTTTTCAATACATGCAGCAGGTGCAGATGCCAAGTATACAACCACCTCAGTTACAACAAATGCAACAGCAGGTCCCCATGGTACCTAGACAGCAAATGCAAGTGCCTTTAGCCCCAATGGATCAGCAACAGGTGATGCTTCCTCAACAGGTCACAGGTCAAAGAATGAGTCAGAATCACATAGTGCAACAGTACCCATTGCATGGTGAGAACGGAATAAACGATGAATGGTCGGATGAGAGTTCAGACGGGGAAGAGTGCAGGCTTGCATCATCCTTAGAGGTAGATCAGAGAGGATCCTATGTTCAGGGGAAGGTAATGGGTCACAAGGTTTCATTCTTGGTTGACACGGGAGCTACACGCTCCACAGTCAGAAGCGCAGACGTTCCAAAACTGCCCCTTCCGGGACAGACAGTTAAGGTAGTAGGAGTAGCAAACCAACTCCTGACTAATCCGGTTCAGGTTGAGCTTGGCACTTTCCAAGAATTGCACAGATTTGTGGTTTGTGGTTCAAGTCCCGTATCTTTATTGGGGAAAGACTTATTGTGTAAGATGAGGTGTTGAATCACCTGTTCTAATGAGGGAATTGAGGTCCAGATAAACAGTGACGATGAAGGGGAGGAACCTGAAACGGAAACCACAGATGAGGAGTATCCTCTGATTAACTTCTTTCCGATGTTCACAGTGGCTGATCTCCCAACAGACTTACAGGGAACAGTTCAAGAAAGGGTGTGGGATTTGACAGGGAAAGAAGTAGGGCTCATAAAAGGAGTAGAGCCAGTTAAAGTCAGTGTGAAGCCAAATGCTGTGTTCCCCCAGATACCGCAGTATCATATGGCACAAGATGTCCTTATAAAGGTTACGCAAATCATTGCAGATTTTGTGAAACAGGGAGTCCTGAAAGAAGTGTTGAGCAGTCCATGTAATTCGCCAATAATGGGACTGAGAAAGCCTTGTGGAAAGGTTTGGATTGTCCAAGATTTGAGGAAGATCAACGACATAGTGGTGAAATGTTGCCCAGTGGTGCCAAATCCTGCTGTGATTATGTTTCAGATTCCATGTGATGCAGAATGGTTCACAGTAATTGATCTGTCCCAAGCGTTCTTTTCTGTGCCTCTTCATGAGGACAGCCAATTTCTCTTTTGTTTTAAATTCTTGGACAAAGTCTACAGTTGGTGTTGAATTCCTCAGGGGTTTTCGGAATCACCTTCCATATTCGATCAGATACTGAAGTGAAGAAGAATTTGGAGTCATTGGAGTTGCCTTTCCAATCGACTCTAGTGCAGTACATCGACGATTTATTGATTGCGTCCAAGACAAGGGACGAATGCAAGTATGATTTGATTGCTTTACTGAATAAATTGGGAAAGAATGGACACAAGGTGTCCCCAAAGAAATTGCAATATTGTCAGAAAGAGATGAAGTATTTGGGTCATCAAATTGAGAGAGGGAAGAGGAAATTGTCCAGAGAAAGAATAACCGCAGTGTTACAGATGAATCCCCCAACAACACAGAGAGACGTTAGGATGTTCCTAGGAATGGTGGGTTACTGTCGCCAGTGGATCCCAAATTTCTCAGTTATCTCCAAGCCATTGCAGAGTCTGACAGTCAAGGAGGGTCAGGATGCTATAGTTTCGGGAGAGAAAGAAATGAGGACGTTTACTGAGTTAAGGGAGAGCATGTGCAGGGCTCCAGCTTTAGGTATGCCTGATTACACAAAGTATTTTGTTCTGTTTTGTCATGAACGTGATGCATGTTCTCTGTCTGTCTTGACACAGGTCTATGGAGGTGTAAACCGACCAGTAGCATATTTTTCAGCTACTTTGGACTCAGATGCAGCAGCCTTACCGGGTTGTCTGCATGCAGTAGCAGCATTTGGACAAAGCCTCACAGAGTGTGAAGGCATAGTGATTGGACATCCTTCAACACTCATGGTCCCTCACTCAGTTGAGATCCTTTTGACACGAACGCAAACATAGCACATGACTAATGCAATGATGACCAAATATGAGACAATTATAATGGGGTCACCAAATGTAACGTTGAAGAGATGTACAGTGTTGAACCTGGCAACTTTGCTTCCAAGTGAAAACACAGAGGTTGAAAATTTGGAAGATGTAGAACATGATTGTCTTGAGGTGACAGAAATGTGCACCAAACCAAGGCCTGATATTAAAGATACCCAATTGAAAAAAAATGAACAAATAATCTTTGTTGATGGCTCATGTTTGAGAGACTCAGTAGGAGTGCTGAGAGCTGGATATGCTGTATGCACGATTTTTGGTATCCTGCAAGCGTCCTGGCTTCAAGGAGTGTATTCCGCTCAAGTAGCTGAGTTGGTAGCTCTTACTAGGTCTTTCCATGACTCTGCCCAGATGAGAGTCACTATCTATACTGAAAGTCGCTATGGCTTTGAAATTGTTCATGATTTTGGCCAACTATGGTCACAGAGGGGTTATTTTACCTCTTCTGGTTCGCCAGTGAAAAATGATGAAAGAATTAAGGAGTTGTTGCATACAATTCAGTTACCTCATGAAATTGCCGTGGTGAAATGCCGTGCACACCTGAAGTCACAAGACTTTGTTTCAATGAGGAATGGATATGTGGATCAAGTCACAAGGTTTTGTGCATTGAACTGTATATCGTTCAAGGATCAATGGGAATTATTACCTGAAAAGGAGAATGAGACATGCACAGGTTATGCATTGAGGGTGATTGATACGTTAGAAGAATTTAAATTGTTACAGCGCCATGCCAGCAAAGATGAGAAGCGTTCTTGGGTTAGGATGCAATGCATGCAAAGACCAGATGATTTGTGGGTTTCAGACGAAGGGAAAATGGTCTTACCGAACAGTCAATTGTCGCAGTTTGCAAGGTTTTATCATGGCCAAGCACACAATGGGAGGGATGCCATGATTAGGTTGTTCAAGATTGACTGGTTTAACCCAAAATTTAGACAAGCTGCAGAGGTGATTTTTCATTGTTGCGTCATTTGCCAACAGATGAACGAGGGGGAAGGAACAGTGGTGAATTTGAGCTACATTGGAAGAGCTGGAGGTCCATTTAGTAGAATGCAATTGGATTTCATTGAGATGCCTGTATCTGGAGGATTGAGGTATGTGTTGGTGATCGTGTGTATCTTTAGTCGTTGGATCGAAGCGTATCCTACGCGCAGGAATGACAGCCTTACAGTAGCGAAATTGTTGCTTAGGGAACTGATACCGCGTTTCGGGTTTCCGATCTCTTTAGAGTCAGAGAGAGGAAGTCACTTCAACAATGAGGTGGTTAGGTTACTGTGTACAGCATTGAACATTGAGCAGAAGTTTCATTGTAGCTACCGCCCTGAGGCATCAGGACTAGTGGAGCAGATGAATGGTACCTTGAAGTCAAGAATGGCGAAAATGTGAGCAGCCACAAATTTGAAATGGTCAGAGGCATTGCCTTTAGTGTTAATGTCAATGAGAAATACACCTAACAAGAAGACAGGACTGTCTCCACATGAGATTCTCATGGGTCGAGCTATAAGACTGCCCACAGTGCCTGCGAATGCTCTTGTGAATATCACGGATGATATGGTGTTGGACTACTGCAAGGGTCGGGCTGATGTGGTCCACTCTTTTTCTCACCAGGTGGAAGCTACCACCCTGCCACCGATTCATGATCCAGGACACAACTTGAGAGCTGGTGATTGGGTTGTCATCAAGAAGCACGTGTGTAAGACGTGCTTGGAGCCACGTTGGAAGGGACCCTTCCAAGTGCTAATAATGACTACTACTGCTGTGAAGTGTGCAGGGGTTCCGAACTGGATTCATGCCAGTCACACGAAAAAGGTGACGTGCCCAACTGAAGAGGAAGTTGAGTTGTTGAAAGTACCAACAACAAACAGGGAAGTCTCAGGACCGGAGAGTGATCGAAGGGGAACTGAGACAGAAGGAGAGTCCGTTGAGGACGGCTTGGTCACTCCAGTCAGAGACGAAGGAGAAGAGGCCCAGAGGGGTGACGGTGAGCCTATCTCAACTGAGGCAGCAGGGGAGCCTCGTCAGAGGGAGGCTCTCCCAGAAGCAGACGAGTATGAGAATGAGCCAGAGCACTTGACAGACCCAGAAGGCGAAGGAGTTGAGGTGGAGGACAGTCAGAGGATCCAGACTCCTCCTGAGCAGGTTGCAGGTCCATCAAGCGAAAACACCATAGAGTGAAAAGAGAAAGAAGGGTTGCCACAGGAAAGATCAAAGACCATAGAGGTACTGTTATGAGACAAGTGGCCAGAGTTGCAAGTGAAAAGGGGAGAAGTGATTGTCAAAGATGCAATAGAGGAAGAAGTTGACACAACAAGGAGAGAAGATCTAAGTGAAGGAGAATTGCAAGGTGATCGCAATTTGAAAAGGAAAAGAGTTGCAAATAGAAGGTACGCGGGTCCTGAATGGGCGTATGCAACGACAGCTGAATGGCAACAGGAGTTCTTGGAGTCTTGCTTTGATTGAGAAGTCCCAGGTCAATACTTTGGCACCTGAGTCTGACTGAAGAAACTGAAATTGGTGTAAAGATTGAGCTACAGAAGATTGAAATTAAGAAAAGAGACTGAGAATTTATCGGATGAGTCTTTCAGAACCTGAATTGACTTTTGAAAACCGATTTTGAAAAGCTGTTATCCTAAATTGACAAGGGATCCTGGAAGAGAGATTGAAAGCTGTAAATAACTGCTGGAAGAAGATTTGCTTGTTTTGGCTCTTCTGCAGGAGAAGATTCTAACCATCCTCTGTCGTTGTTGTTTTGAACTAACCATCCTCCACTTTCTGATTCTTTACAGATCATGGCTAATAGTAGGCAGGAGAGTAGAGGGAATAGATGCTGTAAATATTTGGGTGTTGGTTTAGGTATTGTGTGTGTGATATTCATTGTGGTTGTGATTGTGGGTATGACACTAATGGATAAGAGTGAGACTAATGATGCACCAGTTCCTGAAACTACTACTGTACTAACAGCTTGGGAGAGGTTTGAGCTGGATGAGAGATACTTGCATGAGGGAACTAATGCAAAAGGGGAACTTTCTACTAATGTTTTCTATCGCTTGGTGAGTGAGTATGTTGAGACGATGGAAGCGAAGAATTGTTTTGTGTGTACACAGATTCCTGTTTTGGTACAAGCAGGAGTTACCTATCATAGTTTGCCACTAACCTATGGGATAAGTTGTAGTCTGCTACTAACAAGATTTTATAACCAGGAGGAGATCCAGTACTTCTATTCTAATCAAGATTTAGGTGGTCATTCCGACCGTGGTGGTCGGCGGTGAAGCGGCGGTAAGACCGCCAACAGGCTGGCGGTCTTTTTTCATGAATTCTGACCATGGCGGTTACCGCCATGGCCAGCCGCCGTTTCACTGTTCCGAACGCCACGGCGGTAACGACCGCCGGGCTGGAGACCTGGGTCTCCAGCCCGGCGGTTGTCACATACCGCCGGCAGTATTCCAACCCGCCTGACCCCGGCTTACATCCATGGATTTCATGCGGTTTGGGACCGCCATGAAATCCATGGCGGTAAGCACTATCAGTGCCAGGGAATCCCTTCCCTGGCACTGATAGGGGTCTCCCCCACCCCCAACCCCCACCCCGACTCCCTCCCCTCCCCCCCCACCACCCCTGCCACCCCCAAAAGGTTGCAGGACCCCACTCCTCAACCCGATCCCCAACATATACACACACATACACGCACTCATGCACATACACACCCCCCCGCATTCATGCACGCACTCATGCACATACACACACACCCCGCATTCATGCACGCACTCATGCACATACACACACCCCCCTGCATTCATGCACACACTCATGCATATACACACACCCCCGCATTCATGCACGCACTCATGCACATACACACACACCCCGCATTCATGCATGCACTCATGCACATACACACACCCCCCTGCATTCATGCACACACTCATGCATATACACACACCCCCGCATTCATGCACGCACTCACACACCCCCTCAACTTACACACAAACGCACACCCCCATGCACGCACACAACTCAAAACACCCCCCACCCCCCTTCCCTAACGGACGATCACCTTACCTGTTCCGGTGATCCTCCGGGAGGGAACGGGACCCATGGGGGCAGCTCCACCGACACCCCGCCACGCCAACAGAACACCGCCACAGCGAATCACAGGTCGGGATTCGCTGGGCGGTGTTCTGTTGGCGTGGCGGTGGAGCTACCTCCACTTCCCCGCCTGCCGCCGGTATGGCTGTAGGCGGCTCTTCGTCAGGAAACGGGCAGAGCGCTGCCAACGGTCATAATGGCCCGTGCGGAAGACCGCCAGCACTGGCGGTCTTCCGTACGGCGGTCCCTCGGCGGTCTATTGAAAAGACCGCCGAGGTCGGAATGACCACCTTAGTGTTCTCCTATGTGCCTATAATAGAGGATTTGAGTGGTGTAGCTAGATATTATAGTGTAAAGTTAGTTAGAGGATTCTTTGAGCCGACATTGACAATTAGTACATCTTATGCTCACCGCAATAACTTGACATGCTTGCTTATGCCTGTAGAGAAAAGCTTTTTAGATCACACGGATGATAGAAGAAGAGCATTAAAGGTAAAATTAGATGAAGGATTACAGCAGCGGGCTTTTGCTAGTAATGAGGGTTATGGTGCAATTAGGGAGCAAGGGAAGTTAGCTTTAGATGCATTACACGTAGGGAAGCTTTGTATATCTAGGCCGAAATCATACTATGACAATGTGTTTGTGGGAATGAGTGAATGTAAGCATGTGTTTTTGTTTCAGAGTAAATGGACGTTCAGGTTAAATGGACAGCATCCAGCGATCCCAGCGATCTACTATATATATGGGCTTAATGCTTATTACCGTCTTCCAAAGGTATGGTATGGGACATGTTATTTGGGGATAGTTTTCCCAAAGATATACCAACTTGATGATTTAAAGAAGTTTCCGAGATTGCCTGAATTACATCGTGCTAGACAGAAGAGAGAGACCACTGCTGGTGTAGTGGGAGACATATTTGGGGCGATAATTCCTTCAGTGGGAGCTATCTTGAATTCAATAAAGATTCGAAAGTTGTGTAATATTGTGGATAACATGCTGGCAAATTTTTCAGGGGCTATACTCCTAATGGATACTGAACTTGCTGCGGAGAGGGCTATGACTCTTCAAAACAGGCTTGCTTTAGACATTCTTTTAGCGAAAACTGGCAGAGTCTGTAGAATGCTTAATGAGAATCATTGTTGCACATATATACCAGATAATAGTAATGAGATTAGAAGTATGCTTACTAACTTGACTAAGACTAGTACAGATTTGAAGGAATTGAAAGAACCTGGTGTTTGGGAAAAGGTTGGACGAGGTTTTGCTTCAGTGGGAAATTGGCTTAGCAACATTTGGAATGGGATATTATCCAAAATAATACAGGGGATATTGATTGTTATAGCTGGTCTATTTGGATTGTGGGTGGCATGCAAAATTAGCAAAAGCATAAAATTAAATAAGGCAAAAAATAATAAGAGGAGGAAAGAAAAGGAAAGGGAAGAATTGTTTAGGGAAAAATCAAAGGGGAAGCCAATAAGTGAAGAGATTGAACTGATCGAATTTTGACTGATGTAAAATTTGTGGGGAAGGTTTTGTGTGATGACTTAAGTCATCAGAGGAGGGATTGTTGGAGTGTGTCTTTAAAAGCAATATTAATACGAAAAACTTGCAATATATTGTATGATGAAGCTGCATAGAAAATGTGTTAACATAAAAAATAATGCACACGTTTGAAATGTACCCACGGGGAGTGGTTACCAATGTATAATGTTTAAATTTGTATTAGTATATCGTAATTAGGGTTATGTGCTGAGAGTTGCTTTTCTTAACATGGAGGGCTTTAGCTTAGCAATGGTTTGGGCCTAGCTTCCTTGCCTCATATTGAATTGTATTTTCTAATGTGTAATGTGCTGTTTTCCTGAAGGACACAAAGCTGTATTTTTCCAGGAGCTCTATGTGTGTAGCCGTAGTAAATTCTTTCTCATGCTACCCGACTTGTTCAAGGTGATAGATGCAACAGTGTAATTTGTAACAGGTGCAAGGTTAACCGTACTGGGAGAAGACAATGAATACACTGGAGTGCAAAGTGTAACATTTCCTACCTGACATTCCAACCATTGAAGACGTCAGTAACATGGACCAATCCGTGACATGGGAACTGTGAGCTGTGGACCGTTCTAGTAAGGTGCTTACCAGTGTATTGGACAGAGATAATAATGCACCAAACCTTATCCAATGAGGAATTGGGAAATAGATAGACAGTTTTGATTTAACGGCGTGACCCAAGAAGAAACGGGGTCCTTTTTAGCTCACTTCACTCCAATTCACTCTGTTTCGCCAGCTCCATTTTGTCATTTCCTCCATCCCCATTCTCCAAGCCCATACTTTAGTTTGGTGTCCTATCACCTAAACCATCCACTGCCCACCTTTTGCTCGATATTATCTTCTTCTCTATCTGAGGGAAGTAATATGTTCCTTAGCTATGCTATCTTAAGACTATGTCCCGCCCTATCTCTGCTGATGGTGAATCGACTGATGTCCTGAGGACGAAGACTGACGCTGCTTGCTGATCTGTTGGATTGGTAACTATCCGATGAAAATTGTGATTTGTCTGTTTGCCTTTTCTTTCTTAGATACCAACTGCTATTTTGATAGAGGCCTTAGTATAGATGTTTTCTAAATTCGTGTTTGCTAAACGTTTTGCATGAAGCCCAACATGCTAATGCTAATTTGAGGTTAGTTAAGGAATTCACTAATACTGTGTGCAAATAGACAAATGACTGAGTTCTTGCTTTGTTCAACAAAGGTACTAATGAGACTCTACTAAGTCGATTCGTATTAAATGATGTGTCTAAGTACTGAATGACTGTAGTCTATGTCTCGATTTAGCTGATTGCTAATTAGAAGTGTTTCTGATGTGGTTCATTGATACTGAAGTTAACAGACATGGTACTAGATTGTAACTAATAGGGAAATAAGTGTCCTAACACTTAACTAAATTGGTGTGGTTATTCATGGCCAAAAGGTCATGGTGTATTCAATTATTGATTCCTATTGATTGTTTATTGAGAAATTGATTGTCATTATTGGTTGCTCATTGATTTGTTGGTTGGTGATACCAAGGAAATATCTCGTACTGGGAAGTCCTCAAACGTGGTCCAAAGGTTTGTCGACCTAAACGCGTCTTCATGTAAGTTTACCTATTAAGGCTCTGATGCGCTAACAGCTTTTGGTAGCAGAGGATAGTTTGGCCCTTTGGGGCCCCAATGCGAAAGATTAACAAGTGATAGATATCGAGGGGGTTTGGCTCTGTGGGGCCCCAGTGCGAAAGAGCACGTTGGTGGAGTTGAAGGGGTTTGATAGTAAGCAAGGTGTACCGAATAAATTGGGTTTTTGAATAATTTTCAAATGGTGCAAATTAGAGGGATGATGTGTCTCTAAGTCACAAATGACTTTCCCGGAATCTCAGAGCTTGCTGAAGGGAGTTTGAGTGTGTTCTCGGCATTCTAGTGACAGTGTGAATGAAGCTGGGTTTGCGCTTGCACCGCTTATGCATATCGCAGGTGAATTGTGATGTTTGTGAGGATTTGAGGCCAGATGATGATGTTTTAGTAGGAGTGGGCGTACTCCGCAGTATGAGAGTAGGGAAGTCGGCGAACTTCATGTGAGTGTGGCGCCTTGTGCTAAAAGATTGTCCACGTGGTTGTTGATGATGTACGGACCCTGCGTGGTCTAAGACTCCGGAGTATATTGATAAGTGTATGAGACACTTGGTTTATGTTGTAATTTGTGCGGCTTAATAGGTCGATGGTGAAGTCGACGAGTCGAGTTTGAGTCAAGATGAGTGAATGAAAACTTCAATGGAGATTTGTTGAGTTCTAAAGTGCACTAGAACAATAATCCATTGACAAGTCGAGAGTAGAATTTGAGGGTCAAATTTTGTTTGCGAGTGCGGGATCTGAGAAGGAGAGAGTAGCGGCTGAGGCTAAGCGAAATCTCTGTAAAGTTCTGAAGTGATTGTGTTCCCCATCCCTCTAGTAAACCGGCAAATTTGAGTTTATTTTGGTTGGCGCTCGCAATATATTGCATTAGTTTTGTGTGAATCGAGAGCAGGAAGACAAGCCGCAAGACTTTGTCAGCCGCATTGTGTGTGGGTGTGACGTCAGTGGAGCTGCGCTGGGATAGGTTGGTTAGTAAAAAGGGTCGCCACGGATTTACAGCCGTCCGTAAGAGGCAATTTGGTGAGAAGGTAGGGGAAGAGAATTCTGAGAATTAAAGCCACTTCCTGATCTGATTGTGAACAAAATAAAAGACGTAAAGATGAAATTTTTCAAAACTTTAAAGAGCGCTTTGAGAGGAGATGTATATATTACTGCGAGGGTAGGGGAGGTTACACTGCCAGAGGATACACCGGCTTATATTGTAATGGAGGAAAAGGGTGTCGCACCATGCCTTTGGTTGAAGCAATGGTGCGAAGCCACGGAGAAAGAGGGATGCTTAGCGTTTCCTGAGAATGGAATGTTCAATTTGAGGGTTTTAGAAAATTTGCAGAGGGTGCTAAATGATCTGAAGCCACCTCCGAGACCAGCACAGTTTGAGGCGTTAGCAATCTGGGAACTAATGGCAATACGACAACAGCAACAGAAATTTGAGAGGAGAATGAGAAAAGCTGAAAGACACTAGCGGAGGCTAGGTGGGATAGTGCGGAGAGAGTTTGGAGGAGAGAAACAATAGATGGAGTTAGGCTGTTTCCAGTGATGACCCCAGAGAGTGAAGACAAAGGGAGGAAAGCTACTCGTAAGACTGACAAAAGTCCTTCCAAAGACAAAGAGGTTAGAAAGGCCTGGACAGAGTTAGATGACTCAGATGATGATGAGTTCCTTAATCAGTTACTGAATGATCGTCCACCACCATATGCGATAGACGAAAATTGCCCAAGTACCAGTACATGTCCTATAGGTTCAATACAGGAGAAGGCGACAATAAATCCGATTCAGTTTAGTCTTGTCTCAACACAAGTCCCGGTGCAGAATAGTTTTGGTGTGCCCACCACTCTGGTTATGCAACCTCAGTTGCAACAGCCACAGGTTTAGAGAATTTACCCTCATGTAGCCGTTTTAGAGACTACCACAAATCTGATGGTGCCGACAGAGCCTGTATATGGGAGACCAAAGTTGATTCAGTCTGAGCTAACTCCGCCTTTACTGCCCCAGGTGCAGCCGCAAATGACTCCGAGACATACTTCGGTCACTGGATTGCAGTCAAACATGACACCAATGATGAGCCAGAATATGGGAGTTAGTCTACCACATGTTTTGGGAAACAGACAGACACCAGATGTCATATCTTTGCCTATTACGGTTGGTCCACCAGTACCATTGTATGCGTAGGCAAGGCCTAGTATATGCGACCAAGGGGTAATGACACAAAATATGACAAGAGGAGGGTTTGTAGGAAGCTCCCAAGGGACTACTCCAGTGGAACCGACATTTGAAGGATCTAGATCCCTGCTGGATTTTAGTCCTATTGGGGTTCCTCCAGATATCATGAGACAGTCAAGTTTGAGACTACTGACACCGCAGATCTCGAGTGCAAATGTACCACAGACACCTTTAGTGCAGGCTGGGAACATCTCACTGCAAGCTTTAACAGCACAACAGCTGACCGATTGGTTAGACAAGCTTAATACTCTACAGACTGCTCCTGTAGCAACAGGAGGAGCGGAAGGAGGAGAGTACCTGAACCATGTGAGGTTGGATATGGAAGCCAATGAACTTGTTGAAGGGAATATTGGTGTGAATAGGCTAGGGTCCTACACGGAAGCAGAATTTAGGTATTTGTGCCCAAAGATAACTAGAGAAGTGAGCAGGGTGCACCAGAGGTTGGCAAATTTGGCAGACAAATATGGCGTAGATTTAGAGAATACCAAACATTTGAAAAGGAGTTACAGATTAGATTTTGAGCCAAAGGATTTCTAACACATGATGTCTACTGGGATGAAAGCGCACCTCAAAGAAATACTGCAAAGTTCATAAGTTTGGGGAGCCTTAGAGAAGTGGGAAGGCAGATGGGCGAAGAAAAGAGACAAGAGGAAGAGTGATTGCATAGAACAGTCAGATAAAACATTACCGGATACAAGCACGGTAAATATGTTACCAATGAGAGAAACTGACAGAGGGGTTCTTGTCCATGTACCGTGGACTAGAGGTGATATTCTGTCATTTACGAATGACTTTCCCAGGCTGAGGGAGAAACCACTATAGTGGTACCAGCAGACAGACAGGTTTGTGAAGCTTGCGAAGTGTCTTTGGGAAGATCTGAATACTCTCTTTGAGATCATAGTTCCAGCTGACTTGTGGGTAGAGTGCAAGAGGAGCGTGGATTGGCCGACTGAAGAACCGGCAAGGGATAGGAATACAGGGGCGCTGTCTCCTGATGTGATGAAGTACTATTATAAGGTGATTGAGTTTCTGAAAACGAGAGTTTCGCCTAAGAATATTGATTGGCAGAGGATTGATCGAACAGCCCAGGAAGTCAAGGAATCGACACATGGCTATTATGAGAGGTTGTTGAAGGTGTTTAAACATTACAGCGGTACAGAGGTTGTTGAGGCGAAGGGCATGAATCATCTTGGGTTCAGGTTCGTGGAAGGGTTGAGACCTGAGATTGGCCAGATGATTAAGAATCATTTGATTTGTTGGCAGGCAAAACCAATTGATGAAATCGAGCTGAAGCAGAGAAACTTGAAAGAGAAAGCGATGGTAATGCAAATTAAGGCAGCACAGACAGGGATGCAGGGAGGCCTTTTACCGCAGATGGTGCAGCAGTCACAGGGAAATGGGATGCTTCAGGCGCAAGTGAGAGGTAGAGGTCGAGGAGGTTTTGTGAACCGCAGTCCCGACTTGAATGCCGTAGTAGTTCAAAGCGATGCACAGGGAATGAAGAAGATGTTACCTTGTCATGCTTGCCGGGTCGTTGGACACTGGAAGTGGGAGTGCCCAATGATGGTGCAGGATGGTGTTGTTCAACAAAACAATGATGTTGGTTCATTCCAAAATGTGAGAGGACCAAGATTGAGAGGTCCAAATCCAAATTTTCAGAATAATGGGAACCAAGGGCAAGGTTTTCAAGACATGCAGCAGGTGCAGATGCCAAGTATACAACCACTGCAGTTACAACAAATGCAACAGCAGGTCCCCATGGTACCTAGACAGCAAATGCAAGTGCCTTTAGCCCCAATGGAACAGCAGCAGGTGATGCTTCCTCAACAGGTCACAGGTCAAAGAATGAGTCAGAATCACATAGTACAGTACCCATTGCATGGTGAGAACAGAATAAACGATGAATGGTCGGATGAGAGTTCAGACGGGGAAGAGTGCAGGCTTGCATCATCCTTAGAGGTAGATCAGAGAGGATCCTATGTTCAGGGGAAGGTAATGGGTCACAAGGTTTCATTCTTGGTTGACACAGGAGCCACACACTCCACAGTCAGAAGCGCAGACGTTCCGAAACTGCCCCTTCCGGGACGGACAGTTAAGGTAGTAGAAGTAGCAAACCAACTCCTGACTAACCAGATCACAGATCCGGTTCAGGTTGAGCTTGGCACTTTTCAAGGATTGCACAGATTTGTGGTTTGTGATTCAAGTCCCGTATCTTTATTGGGGAAAGACTTATTGTGTAAGACGAGGTGTTCAATCACCTGTTCTAATGAGGGAATTGAGGTCCAGATAAACAGTGACGATGAAGGGGAGGAACAGAGTTCAGAACCTGAAACGGAGACCACAGATGAGGAGTATCCTCTGATTAACTTCTTTCCGATGTTCACAGTTGCTGATCTCCCGACAGACTTACAGGGAACAGTTCAAGAAAGGGTGTGGGATTTAACAGGGAAAGAAGTAGGGCTGATAAAAGGAGTAGAGCCAGTTAAAGTCAGTGTGAAGCCAAATGCTGTGTTCCCCCAGATACCGCAGTATCATATGGCACAAGATGTCCTTATAAAGGTTACGCAAATCCTTGCAGATTTTGTGAAACAGGGAGTCCTGAAAGAAGTGTTGAGCAGTCCATGTAATTCGCCAATTATGGGACTGAGAAAGCCTTGTGGGAAGGTTTGGATTTTCCAAGGTTTGAGGAAGATCAATGACATAGTGGTGAAATGTTGCCCAGTAGTGCCAAATCCTGCTGTGATTATGTTTCAGATTCCATGAGATGCAGAATGGTTCACAGTAATTGATCTGTCCCAAGCGTTCTTTTCTGTGCCTCTTCACGAGGACAGCCAATTTCTCTTTTATTTTAAATTCTTGGACAAAGTCTACAGTTGGTGTCGAATTCCTCAGGAGTTTTCGGAATCACCTCCATATTCGATCGATACTGAAGTGAAGAAGAATTTGGAGTCATTGGAGTTGCCTTTCCAATCGACTCTAGTGCAGTACATCGATGATTTATTGATTGTGTCCAAGACAAGGGACGAATGCAAGTATGATTTGATTGCTTTACTGAATCACTTGAGAAAGAATGGACACAAGGGGTCCCCAAAGAAATTGCAATATTGTCAGAAAGAGGTGAAGTATTTGGCTCATCAAATTGAGAGAGGGTCGAGGAAATTGTCCAGAGAAAGAATAACCGCAGTGTTACAGATGAATCCCCCAACAACACAGAGAGACGTTAGGATGTTCCTAGGAATGGTGGGTTACTGTCGCCAGTGAATCCCGAATTTCTCAGTTATCTCCAAGCCATTGCAGAGGCTGACAGTCAAGGAGGGTCAGGATGCTATAGTTTTGGGAGAGAAAGAAATTAGGGCGTTTACGGAGTTAAGGGAGAGCATGTGCAGGGCTCCAGCTTTAGGTATGCCTGATTACACAAAGTATTTTGTTCTGTTTTGTCATGAATGTGATGCATGTTCTCTGTCTGTCTTCACACAGTTCTATGGAGGTGTAAACCGACCAGTAGCATATTTTTCAGCTACTTTGGACCCAGTTGCAGCAGCCTTTCCGGGTTGTCTGCATGCAGTAGCAGCAGTTGGACAAAGCCTCACAGAGTGATTGGACATCCTTCAACAGTCATGGTCCCTCACTCTGTTGAGATCCTTTTGACACGAACGAAAACATAGCACATGACTAATGCAATGTTGACCAAATATGAGACGATTATAATGGGGTCACCAAATGTAACGTTGAAGAGATGTACAGTGTTGAACCTGGCAACTTTGCTTCCGAGTGAAAACACAGAGGTTCAACATTTGGAAGATGTAGAACATGATTGTCTTGAGGTGACAGAAATGTGCACCAAACCAAGGCCTGATATTAAGGATACCCAATTGAAAGACAATGACCAAATAATCTTTGTTGATGGCTCATGTTTGAGAGACTCAGTAGGAGTGCTGAGAGCTGGATATGCTGTATGCACGATTTCTGGTATCCTGTAAGCGTCCTGGCTTCAAGGAGTGTATTCCGCTCAAGTAGCTGAGTTGGTAGCTCTTACTAGGTCTTGCCATGACTCTGCCCAGATGAGAGTCACTATCTATACTGAAAGTCGCTATGGCTTTGAAATTGTTCATGATTTTGGCCAACTATGGTCACAGAGGGGTTATTTTACCTCTTCTGGTTCGCCAGTGAAAAATGATGAAAGAATTAAGGAGTTGTTGCATGCGATTCAGTTACCTCATGAAATTGCCGTGGTGAAATGCAGTGCACACCTGAAGTCACAAGACTTTGTTTCAATGAGGAATGGATATGCGGATCAAGTCACAAGGTTTTGCGCATTGAACTGTATATCGTTCAAGGATCAATGGGAATTATTACCTGAAAAGGAGAATGAGACATGCACAGGTTATGCATTGAGGGTGATTGATACGTTAGAAGAATTGAAATTGTTACAGCGCCGTGCCAGCAAAGATGAGAAGCGTTCTTGGGTTAGGATGCAATGCATACAAAGACCAGATGATTTGTGGGTTTCAGATGAAGGGAAAATGGTCTTACCAAACAGTCAATTGTCGCAGTTTGCAAGGTTTTATCATGGCCAAGCACACATTGGGAGGGATGCCATGATTAGGTTGTTCAAGATTGACTGGTTTAACCCAAAATTTAGACAAGCTGCAGAGGTGATTTGTCATCATTGCGTCATTTGCCAACAGATGAACGCGGGGAAAGGAACAGTGGTGAATTTGAGCCACATTGGAAGAGCTGTAGGTCCATTTAGCAGAATGCAATTGGATTTCATTGAGATGCCTGTATGTGGAGGATTGAGGTATGTGTTGGTAATCGTGTGTATCTTTAGTCATTGGATCGAAGCGTATCCTACGCGCAGGAATGACAGTCTCACAGTAGCGAAATTGTTGCTTAGGGAACTGATACCGCGTTTCGGGCTTCCGATCTCTTTAGAATCAGAGAGGGGAAGTCACTTCAACAATGAGGTGGTTTGGTTACTGTGTACAGCATTGAACATTGAGCAGAAGTTTCATTGTAGCTACCGCCCTGAGGCATCAGGACTAGTGGAGCAGATGAATGGTACCTAGAAGTCGAGAATGGCGAAAATGTGAGCAGCCACGAATTTGAAATGGCCAGAGGCATTGCCTTTAGTGTTAATGTCAATGAGAAATACACCTAACAAGAAGACAGGACTGTCTCCGTATGAGATTCTCATGGGTCGAACTATAAGACTGCCCACAGTGCCTGCGAATGCTCTTGTGAATATCACAGATGATATGGTGTTGGACTACTGCAAGGGTCGGGCTGATGTGGTCCGCTCTTTTTCTCACCAGGTAGAAGCTACCACCCTGCCACCGATTCATGATCCAGGACACAACTTCACTGCTGGTGATTGGGTTGTCATCAAGAAACACGTATGTAAGACGTGCTTGGAGCCACGTTGGAAGGGACCCTACCAAGTGATATTAATGACTACTACTGCTGTGAAGTGTGCAGGGGTTCCGAACTGGATTCATGCCAGTCACAAGAAAAAGGTGACATGCCCAACTGATGAGGAAGTTGAGTTGTTGAAAGTACCAACAACAAACAGGGAAGTCTCAGGGCCGGAGAGTGATCGAAGGGGAACTGAGACAGAAGGAGAGTCCGTTGAGGACGGCTTGGTCACTCCAGTCAGAGACGAAGGAGAAGAGGCCCAGAGGGGTGACGGTGAGCCTATCTCAACCGAGGCAACAGGTGAGCCTAGTCAGAGGGAGGCTCTCCCAGAAGCAGACGAGTATGAGAATGAGCCAGAGCACTTGACAGACCCAGAAGGCGAAGGAGTTGAGTTGGAGGAAAGTCAGAGGATCCAGACTCCTCCTGAGCAGGTTGCAGGTCCATCAAGCGAAAACACCATAGAGCAAAAAGAGAAAGAAGGGTTGCCACAGGAAAGATCAAAGACCAGAGAGGTACTGAAATGAGACAAGTGGCCAGAGTTGCAAGTGAAAAGGGGAGAAGTGATTGTCGAAGATGCAATAGAGGAAAAAGTTGACACAACAAGGAGAGAAGATCTAAGTGAAGGAGAATTGCAAGGTGATCGCAATTTGAAAAGGAAAAGAGTTGCAAATAGAAGGTACGCGGGTCCTGAATGGGCATATGCAACGACAGCTGAATGGCAACAGGAGTTCTTGGAGTTTTGCTTTGACAGAGAAGTCCCAGGTCAATACTTTGGCACCTGAGTCTGACTGAAGAAACTGAAATTGGTGTAAAGATTGAGCTACAGAAGATTGAAATTAAGAAAAGAGACTGAGAATTTATCGGATGAGACTTTCAGAACCTGAATTGACTTTTGAAAACCGATTTTGAAAAGCTGCTAACCTGAATTGACAAGGGATCCTGGAAAAGAGATTGAAAGCTGTAAATAACTGCTGGAAGAAGATTTGCTTGTTTTGGCTCTTCTGCAGGATAAGATTCTAACCATCCTCTGTCATTGTTGTTTTGAACTAACCATCCTCCACTTTCTGATTCTTTACAGATCATGGCTAGTAGTAGGCAGGAGAGTAGAGGAAATAGATGCTGTAAATATTTGGGTGTTGGTTTAGGTATTGTGTGTGTGATATTCATTGTGGTTGTGATTGTGGGTATGACACTAATGGATAAGAGTGAGACTAACGATTCACCAGTTCCTGAAACTACTACTGTACTAACAGCTTGGGAGAGGTTTGAGCTGGATGAGAGATACTTGCATGAGGGAACTAATGCAAAAGGGGAACTTTCTACTAATGTTTTCTATCGCTTGCTGAGTGAGTATGTTGAGACGATGGAAGCGAAGGATTGTTTTGTGTGTACACAGATTCCTGTTTTGGTACAAGCAGGAGTTACCTATCATAGTTTGCCACTAACCTATGGGATAAGCTGTAGTCTGCTACTAACAAGATTTTATAACCAGGAGGAGATCCAGTACTTCTATTCTAATCATGATTTAGGTGGTCATTACAACCCTGGCGGACGGTGTTAAAGCGGCGGTAATACCGCCAACAGGTCGGCGGTAACATTTTGAATTACGACCGTGGCGGAAACCGCCAACAAAGACAGCCACTTTAACACTCAGACCGCCACGGCGGTACAAACAAACTGCGCGGCGGTCACCGCCAACAGATAGGCGGAGTACAATGTACCGCCCACACTATTATGACAGGCCAATCCACTACCTTTACCGGCGCAGATTCACCGCGGATAAAAACACAGCGGAAACAGGCATTTCGAAGGGAAAACGCTCACCTCTACACACTCCACGAGGAACGACGACACCATGGAGCCGGAACTCCATATTCTTCCTGCACTAGTCTTCCTGCTCTTGTACCAGGAGCACCAACACCGGCGGCGAAGACCACGGTGAGTACTGCACCTACGACATAGGGGAGGGGGAGGCAAAAAACAGGGACACACACACGCAAAACCCCAACCCCCACCCCCACCCTCACCCACTACAACACACACACAAATGCATATCCAAACATTACAGTAACACCCCACAATTCCCCCGGAAGAATGCAAAGACAAAAGGAAATGAGTGGAACCATTGTAATATATCAAAATTCAGTTAGCAAATAGATACATATATACACTATTAACAAAATATACATCACGAATAGTAGTCCAGGTATTGCACCATTCATAGTCCGTGGACCACTGGGCCCAAAATGCATGGGCGAGTCCCACACAAGATACCCGAACATGACGGAGAGAACACTGCAGGGGCATCAGATAGAAATACAACAGGCACCTCAGCCGGATGAGTGCACAACGCCAGATCCACGAGGGGGCTCCATTCCCATTGCACCATCCTGGGGAGTGCAAAGCCACAGTCTCTCAAGTCTCTCCAGTGGGTGGTTTGCCCACTGTACCATCCTGGGGAGTGCAAAGCCACAGTCTCTCAAGTCTCTACAGTGGGTGGGTTGCCCACTGTACCATCCTGGGGAGTGCAAAGCCACAGTCTCTCAAGTCTCTACAGTGGGTGGTTTGCCCACTGTACCATCCTGGGGAGTGCAAAGCCACAGTCTCTCAAGTTTCTACAGTGGGTGGGTTGCCCACTGTACCATCCTGGTGAGTGCAAAGCTACAGTCTCTCAAGTCTCTACAGTGGGTGGTTTGCCCACTGTACCATCGTGGGGAGTGCAAAGCCATAGTCTCTCAAGTCTCTACAGTGGGTGGTTTGCCCATTGCACCATCCTGGGGAGTGCAAAGCCACAGTCTCTCAAGTCTCTACAGTGGGTGGTTTGCCCACTGTACCATCCTGGGGAGTGCAAAGCCACAGTCTCTCAAGTTTCTACAGTGGGTGGGTGGTTTGCCCACTGTACCATCCTGGGGAGTGCAAAGCCACAGTCTCTCAAGTCTCTACAGTGGGTGGGTTGCCCACTGTACCATCCTGGTGAGTGCAAAGCTACAGTCTCTCAAGTCTCTACAGTGGGTGGTTTGCCCACTGTACCATCGTGGGGAGTGCAAAGCCATAGTCTCTCAAGTCTCTACAGTGGGTGGTTTGCCCATTGCACCATCCTGGGGAGTGCAAAGCCACAGTCTCTCAAGTCTCTCCAGTGGGTGGTTTGCCCACTGCACCACCCTGGGGAGTGCAAAGCCAGTCTCTCAAGTCTCTCCAGTGGGTGGTTTGCCCACTGTACCATCCTGGGGAGTGCAAAGCCACAGTCTCTCAAGTCTCTACAGTGGGTGGGTTGCCCACTGCTGTATCCTGGGAAGTGCAAAGCCACAGTCTCTCAAGTGGATAACAGTCTCCACTGGTTCTGGAGGGGGACTGGTGCCCAGAGTGCTTCATCCTGTGCAGGACAGACGGAGTGGATGCAGGTCTCCACTGGTTCTGGAGGGGGACTGGTGCCCAGAGTGCTTCATCCTGTGCAGGACAGATGGAGTGGATGCAGGTCTCCACTGTTTCTGGAGGGGGACTAGTGCCCAGAGTGCTTCATCCTGTGCAGGACAGACAGAGTGCATGCAGGTCTCCACTGGTTCTGGAGGGGGACTGGTGCCCAGAGTGCTTCATCTTGTGCAGGACAGACGGAGTGGATGCAGGTCTCCACTAGTTCTGGAGGGGGACTGGTGCCCAGAGTGCATCACTCACCCCGTGACGGTCCCTGTTGCGTCACTGTCCCTGCCACTCATGGGCTAGCGGTGCTTGAGTTGGCGGTCCTTGTCATGTTCAGCAGTGCTTGCCCTGTTCAGCGGTGCTTGCCTTGGCGGTCCTTGCCCTGTTCAGTGGTGCTTGCCTTGGCTGTCCTTGCCCTGTTCAGCGGTGCTTGAGTTGGCGGTCCTTGCCCTGTTCAGCGGTGCTCGAGTTGGCGGTCCTTGCCCTGTTCAGTGGTGCTTGCCCTGTTCAGCGGTGCTTGCCTTGGCGGTCCTTGCCCTGTTCAGCGGTCCTTGCCCTGTTCAGCGGTGCTTGAGTTGGCGGTCCTTGCCCTGTTCAGCGGTGCTTGAGTTGGCAGTCCTTGCCCTGTTCAGTGGTGCTTGCCATGTTCAGCGGCGCTTGCCCTGTTCAGCGGTGCTTGAGTTGGCGGTCCTTGCCCTGTTCAGCGGTGTTTGCCCTGTTCAGCGGTGCTTGCCTTGGCGGTCCTTGCCCTGTTCAGCGGTCCTTGCCCTGTTCAGCGGTGCTTGAGTTGGTGGTCCTTGCCCTGTTCAGCGGTCCTCGAGTTGGTGGTCCTTGCCCTGTTCAGCGGTCCTTGCCCTGTTCAGCGGTGCTTGAGCTGGCGGTCCTTCATTGCCCAGCTGGGCTGTGGCTGGCGGGGCCCTCCTCGGCAGCTGGGCTGGGGCTGGCGGGGCCCTCCTGGTCAGCGACGATGGGGCTGCGGGGCCCTCCTGGGCAGCGACGATGGGGCTGGCGGTGGCATCCTGGGCAGTGACAATGGGGCTGGCGGTGGCGTCCTGGGCAGCGACGATGGGGCTGGCGGTGGCGTCCTGTGCAGCGACGATGGGACTGGCGGTGCCCTCCTGCCCAGCGGGGATGATGGCGGTCTTCTCCGCTGTGCTGCTCCTCCCAGACTTTGCAGGTTTCTTCTGGCCCTTCCCCACCTTGGGAGGAGTCACAGCTGAGTCCACACTCCCCCCGGGATCCCTGGGAGTGGCTTGGTTGGCTGGAGTCTTCCCCCTCTCCCGCCGGGCACTGGCCAACTTCTGGTGCTTCACAGGGGTGGGGACTGGCTGTGCTCTGGCTCCGTGATACACTGGCTGGCCTGGTGGCCGGTGCACTCCACATACCTCTGACAACAAGCACCACTGGTCTCGGTGATTTTGTGGCTGCGGTTCTAGTACGGGACCTATGAGTTGGACGGAGGGGTGGTGGGAAATAGGTTAATGGTGGACAGGAAAAGTTGTTTGGAGACACTGGGACGGGTAGCTGGAGGGGGTTTTGGAGTGGAGGAAGAGGAAGTGGTTGTAGGAGGTGTAACTTTTGTGGCTTTGGGTGCAGGTGCATGCGCTGGAGGCTGTCGTGAGGTGGATGTATGTTGGGTGGGTGTGTGCCTGTGTTTGTGTATCTTGGGAGGGGGCGTCACAGACACACTGGGAGAGGACGCAGGGGACGTGTGGATGGTACTGGGGGTGGTGACTGCACGTGGGCAGGGTGTGCTGGTGGGTGTGCTGGTGCGGGACGTAGTGGCTGTAATGGTAGTGCATGCCGGTGTAAGTGTAGACGAGACTGGGAGGGAGGAGGGAGACGAGGAGGAGGGGGACACAGTGGAGGCAGTGGATGTTGGTGTTTCTGTATATGTGTGATACTTGAGTGAGTGCCTGTGGGATGTGTGGTGCTTATGTTTGCCTGAGCTTCCCTTGTGTGGTGAGGTGTGTGCAGGCTGGTCTGATGGTGTGCTTGGGATAGGCAGAGGTACAGGGGATTGGGTCTGGGTGGAGGAAGTTGGAGGGGGGAGGCTAGACACAGGGACAATGGCTGCCATCAGTGCTGAGGCCACAGTTTGAATGGTTCGATGAAGGGCCGCCTGACCAGAATTAATGCCCTCCAGGAATGCATTTGTGTGTTGCAACCCCCTTTCTACACCCTGGATGGCATTCCAAATGGTAGACTGCCCTACAGTGAGGGACCTGAGGAGGTCAATGGCCTCCTCACTGAGGGCAGCAGAGGTGGCAGGGGCTGAGGTGCTTGGGGCGAAGGTGATGCCCACCCTCCTGGTTGAGCGGGCACGGGGCGAAGGCTGAGGGGCTGCTGGGAGGGTGGTGCTGGTAGGGGGGGTGGTGGCTGTACCTGTTGAAGTGGGGGCACAGATGTTGCCGCCACCACAAGGGAACTCCCATCGGAGGACGACTCCGTGTCGCTGGATGCAGATCCTGTGACCGCCGTGGTGCTCCCCTCGCCCTCCGTCCCACTGGTGTATTCAGATTCCGTAGTGGGGGCCTCCATGCCCATGTGGGATGCAGCTCCCTCGTGCTCCGGTGCCACTGCACCTCCGCCTGATGATGCTAATGCACACAAGAACAGGGAGACCGCTAAAAAAGGGGGGGGAAACAGAAGAAAGACATGTTGAGTGTATGCATTACCGCTACCGTTGGCAGACAAGACAGACTCAGCAGCCCCCTGCACTACAGCGCGCTGTTGGGCTCTACAGTGCAATTCCTGGGAAATGGCCTACAAGGCTATGGACAACATCTGCACACATAGATAACACAGGTGCATGAATAGCTGTACTTGGCACTCTACAGAGGTGGGGTTGGGGGCCACAGAGCCATGCCTTACGAAGGGGCCTAGCCTACGGAACTCGCCCTGGCCTAGGGAAACCCACAGCCCTCCTCCCCCACCCAGACCCCTCCACTGCGCGCAAAGTCAGCTGAATGAGAGTGTACACACCCCCTTGTGTCTGCTGTGATGCCTCAAGCACCCATCCAACTCAGGGTAGGCCACCGTCAGGATCCTGAACATCAGGGGGGTCACGGTTCGACGGGCACCCCTCCCACGTTGGGAGGCCATCCCCAGCTGAGCCTCCGCCGTCTTCTTGCTCCATCAGTGAATGTCCTCCCATCTCTTCCGGCAGTGGGTGCTCCGTCTGTGGTGGACCCCCAGGGTCCGGATGTCCTTGGCGATGGCACGCCAAATATCCTTCTTCTGGTGGGCGCTGACCTACATGAAATGTACAGGGGAAGAAGAGAAGTCATTACCAACTGCGCCGTCAAAGTGAGTGGCCCCCATCCCTACCCTTGCCATGTGGCACATGCACCCACCGTCTTTCATGCACGCAGAACTCTGCCCCCTTCCTTCTTACAACCAGCCCTCTCCACACAGGCATAGCCCATTCAACATGCTCCCTGTGTACTTACCTGTTGGTCTGGAGGACCGTAGAGTAGCGTGTACTGGGGGAGGACCCTGTCGACGAGCTTCTCCAACTCCTCTGCAGTGAAGGCAGGGGACCTTTCCCCAGACACACGAGCCATTGTCTCTTCCAGACCGAGGTCACAGCAGCACTTGCAGTGTAGGTCCTCTCCTGTCGAAGATCAGGTATCGAGTGATTCAACAGATAGAAAATGGCGGTCACGTCCACAGCGGTCACGTCCACGGCGGTGCGTACCATCACCGCCGGCGTACATCGTCATTGGCTCCTGGGACCCATAGGGTCCAATGTTAACCAATGCAGCATTGCGCCACGGTCTTCGACCGCCTACCGCGACGGTGTCCAACGCCAGCGCAGTTACCTCACATCCCATTGTCCCGCTTTAGAGGTCAGGCAGCCGCCATTTCAGGGGCCCACATGGCCTAATTACCAACTGCGTCACACATACCTAGGCCTACTCTCAACACACATACAGGCCAGATTTTGTGTATGAATCATGTTCTGTCTAGACTGTGGGTACATACCTCTGAGTTGTTTGACTCTGTGGTCGCTGTTGTCCTTCATAGGCACCGTCCGCTGGGACATGTGAGGAGATGGCTGAATCCTCAGGTGTACCTGTCGACAATGGAGGAAAGACATTTGATCATCACCTACAGGTTTGACCGTGCAACAATCCAGGAACTGTGTACCCAGTTTGAGCCAGACCTGATGTCAGCAATCCGCCATCCCACAGGAATCCGCCCTCAAGTGCAGGTGCTATCAGTGCTCCATTTCCTTGCAAGTGGGTTTTTTCAAACAACTGTGGCCATGGCATCAGGGATGTCCCAGCCTATGTTTTCCAACGTATTGTCCAGAGTGTTGTCTGCCCTGCTGAAACACATGCAGAGCTACATCGTTTTCCCGCAGGTGGAGAACTTGCCTTCAGTGAAAGGTGACTTCTATGCCCTTGGACATATCCCCAACATCATAGGTGCCATTGATGGGACCCATGTGGCTTTGGTCTCCCCCCCACAGGAGTGAACAGGTGTACAGGAACCGTAAGAGTTATCATTCCATGAATGTACAGATGGTATGTTTGGCAGACCAGTACATCTCCCATGTGAATGCCATGTTCCCTGGCTCAGTGCATGACGCCTACATCATGCAGAATAGCAGCATCCCTTATGTGATGGGTCAACTCCAGAGGGACCGTGTGTGGCTATTAGATGACTCTGGTTACCCCAACCTGTCATGGCTACTGACCCCAGTGAGGAATCCCAGGACCAGGGCAGAGGAACGCTACAATGAGGCCCATGGACGCACTAGGAGGGTGATCGAATGCACCTTCGGCCTCCTGAATGCCAGGTTTAGGTGCCTCCATATGACAGGTGGATCCCTATTCTACTCACCAACGAAGGTGTGCCAGATCATCGTGGCCTGCTGTATGCTTCATAACTTGGCTTTCCGAGGACAGGTGCCTTTTCTGCAGGATGATGGTCCAGATGGCGGTGTTTTGGCAGCTGTGGAGCCTGTGGACAGTGATGAGGAGGAAGCAGAGGAAGAAGACATTGACAACAGGGACTCAGTCATCCAGTAATATTTCCAGTGAAACACAGGTGAGAATACATTACTGCCTACTACAAGTATTTTTACACTTCTACCTCTCTCCTGTCTGTCGATTTCACCCAGTGTATGGTCACTGAGTTGTCACTTTCCCTTACGGTTTCACAGGTGTGGGTCCCAACGTGTGTCATCTGCTTAGATTCCTCATGGACTAGAGCTGTGTGACATAGGTATGTTGACATTACTATTTCCTGGAAATTTTGTCATTAAAATTGCAAAAGCACTATTTCAAAATCACAGACAGACTTCAGATCTTTTGGTGTTTTAGGTGTGTTTATTTACATACAAAATATTGGAGGGGGAAGTTAAATGGTGAGGGGTGATGGCGGAGGAGTGTCCATGGCAGAGTCCAATCTATTTGTCTCATAGGTGCATTGCCCATATGGGTATAGGAAGTGGAGCTGGGGCAGTTCCAATATGGACAGGGTGACAAAGTGGGACAGTGGGTTGACAATCAGGGTGGTCTAATTTCTTGGCAGGGGTCTTGGCATCGTGCTCTGTCTTGTTCCTGGATCTCAGGGACCGCTTGTGGGGTGGTTCTCCATCTGCAGGGGGTGGGGTGCTGGTGTGGTGGTCCTGTGGCGGTGCCTCCTTTCCACTAGCGCCGGCAGAGGTGGTGGGCAGTTCATCGTCCATGCTAGTGTCAGGGGCCCCTTGGAGTGCCACAGTGTCCCTCCTGGTGTTGAGTATTTCCTTCAGCACCCCTACGATGGTGCCCAGGGCAGAGCTGATGGTTCTGAGTTCCTCCCTGAACCCCAAATACTGTTCCTCCTGCATGCGCTGGGTCTCCTGAAACTTGGCCAGGACCGTTGCCATTGTCTCCTGGGAGTGGTGGTATGCTCCCATGATGGAGGAGAGGGCCTCGTGGAGAGTGGGTTCCCTTGGCCTGTCCGCCCCCTGTCGCACAGCAGCCCTCCCATTTCCCCTGAGTTCCTGGGCCTCTGTCCCCTGGACCGTGTGCCCACTGCCACTGCCCCCAGGTCCCTGTTGTTGTTGGGGTGGTGGGTTATCCTGGGTTCCCTGTAGTGATGGACACACACTGATTGACGTGTCCTGGGGACGGAGGTATTGGCCCGCTGGGTGGGTGCTGTGCTGGTGTTACCAGAGGGTGGAAGGTCCGTGGTGGCCTGTGCCTGTGTGAGGGGAACCGACTGTCCCAAGGCCCACGATGGTCCGGGCTGGTCATCTAGATCCAGTTGGACAGAGCTGTCGTCGTCACTGTGGGCCTCTTCTGTGGGTGGGGTGGAGATGTCTGGACCCTCCTGTCTGGTGACGTTGGGTAGTGGTCCTGCAGGGGTGGAAAAGCATAATTATTGCATCTGTGTGTGTCATGGTGTGCAATGGGTGGGTGACCGTGTACCCCAGTGCTGGCATTCCTGTGTGGGGTCTTGTGTGATGATGGTTTAGGGGGGTGTATGGGTATGTGCAGTGGGCATGCTTTAGTGATGGGTGTCCATGCTTTGGTGTTGCATGCAGGGCTTGGTGTTGGGATGTGTGGTCTGTGATATTGGTACATTTGTGAGGAGTTGGATTGATGGGGGTGAGGGTGAGGGTGAGGGTGGGGGTATGTGATGGCATGCAGGTAGGGTGGGGGATGTAATAGTTAAGATTTGTCTTACCAGAGTCCATTCCTCCACCGACTCCTGCGAGGCCCTCAGGATGCAGAATCGCCAAGACCTGCTCCTCCCATGTTGTAAATTGTGGGGGAGAAGGTGGGGGTCCGCCGCCAGTCCTCTGAACCGCCTGGTGGTTTCTTGAGACCATGGAACGCACCTTTCCCCGTAGGTCGTTCCACCTCTTCCTGATGTCGTCCCGATTTCTTGGGTGTTGTCCCACTGCGTTGACCCTGTCGTCTATTCTTCGCCATAGCTCCATCTTCCTTGCAATGGAGGTGTGCTGCACCTGTGCTCCAAATAGCTGTGGCTCTACCCAGACGATTTCCTCCACCATGACCCTGAGCTCCTCCTCCGAGAACCTGGGGTGTCTTTGCTGTGCCATGGGGTGGTGTAGGTGATGTGTGGGGTGGTGTGTGTGGTGATAAGTGTGGTGATATGTAGTGGTGTGTGGTGTTTTGTGCATGGAAGTTGTGTGGGTGATGGTGTTGAGTGCCTGTGGATGCTAGTTTGTGGATGGTGGTGTCTCTCTCTGGCATTCTTTCGGAATATTTGGTCGTGGGGGTTTGTGGGTGATGTGGGTGTGTGTTTTATATTGTATTGGGTATGTGGGAGTGGTGTGTGTATGTGTATCAGGTGTGTGTATTTCGAATTGTCCAATGTGGCGGTGTTTTGTAGAAGTGTGTGCATTTTGAGCGCGGCGGGTTGTACCCCCAATGGAATACCGCGGTTGAAAGACCGCTGCGTGGATTCGTGGGTCATGATAGTGTGGGCGTATTTCTGTTGGCGTGACGGTGGAGGTTTTGTTATCGCCAGTTTATCACTGACCTTTGGTGTGGCTGACTTGTGTGGGTGTCTGAATTTTGGCGGATTTCGAGATGTGGGTCATAAGAGCTGTGGCGGAATTCCGCGGCCGCGGCGGTGTGTTGGCGGTCTTCTGCACGGCTGTAAGCGCCTTTTACCGCCAATGTTGTAATGACCCCCTTAGTGTTCTCCTATGTTCCTATAATAGAGGATTTGAGTGGTGTAGCTAGATATTAGAGTGTAAAGTTAGTTAGAGGATTCTTTGAGCCGACATTGACAATTAGTACATCTTATGCTCACCGCAATAACTTGACATGCTTGCTTATGCCTGTAGAGAAAAGCTTTTTAGATCACACGGACGATAGAAGAAGAGCATTAACGGTCAAATTAGATAAAGGAATACAGCAGCTGGCTTTTGCTAGTAATGAGGGTTATGGTGCAATTAGGGAGCAAGGGAAGTTAGCTTTAGATGCATTACACGTAGGGAAGCTTTGTATATATAGGCCGAAATCATACTATGACAATGTGTTTGTGGGAATGAGTGAATGTAAGCATGTGTTTTTGTTTCAGAGTAAATGGACGTTCATGTTAAATGGACAGCATCCAGCGATCCCAGGGATCTACTATATATGTGGGCCTAATGCTTATTACCGTCTTCCAAAGGGATGGTATGGGACATGTTATTTGGGGATAGATTTCCCAAAGATATACCACTCGATGATTTAAAGAAGTTTCCGAGATTGTCTGAATTACATCGTACTAGACAGAAGAGAGAGACCACTGCTGGTGTAGTGGGAGACATATTTGGGGCGATAATTCCTTCAGTGGGAGCTATCTTGAATTCAATCAAGATTCGAAAGTTGTGTACTATTGTGGATAACATGCTGACAAATTTTTCAGGGGCTATACTCCTAATGGATACTGAACTTGCTGCGGAGAGGGCTATGACTCTTCAAAACAGGCTTGCTTTAGACATTCTTTTAGCGAAAACTGGCGGAGTCTGTAGAATGCTTAATGAGAATCATTGTTGCGCATATATACCAGATAATAGTAATGAGATTAGAAGTTTGCTTACTAACTTGACTAAGGATAGTACGGATTTGAAGGAATTGAAAGAACCTGGTGTTTGGGGAAAGGTTGGACGGGGTTTTGCTTCAGTGGGAAATTGGCTTAGCAACATTTGCATGGGATATTATCCAAAATAATACAGGGAATATTGATTGTTATAGCTGGTCTATTTGGATTGTGGGTGGCATGCAAAATTAGCAAAAGGATAAAATTAAATAAGGCAAAAAATAATAAGAGGAGGAAAGAAAAGGAAAGGGAAGAATTGTTTAGGGAAAAATCAAAGGGGAAGCCAATATTGAAGAGATTGAACTGACCGAATTTTGACTGATGTAAAATTTGTGGGGAAGGTTTTGTGTGATGACTTGAGTCATCAGAGGAGGGATTGTTGGAGTGTGTCTTTAAAAGCAATATTAATACAAAAAACTTGCAATATATTGTATGATGAAGCTGCATAGAAAATGTGTTAACATAAAAAATAATGCACACGTTTGAAATGTACCCACGGGGAGTGGTTACCAATGTATAATGTTTAAATTTGTATTAGTATATCGTAATTAGGGTTATGTGCTGAGAGTTGCTTTACTTAACATGGAGGGCTTTAGCTTAGCAATGGTTTGGGCCTAGCTGCATGGCCTCATATTGAATTGTATTTTCTAATGTGTAATGTGCTGTTTTCCTGAAGGACACAAAGCTGTATTTTTCCAGGAGCTCTAATTGTGTAGCCATAGTAAATTCTTTCTCATGCGAACCGACTTGTTCAAGGCGATGTGCTTGCTAGATGCAACAGTATAATTCGTAACAGGTGCAAGGTTAACCATACTGGGAGAAGACAATGAAGACACTGATGGAGCGCAAAGTGTAACATTTCCTACCTGGCATTCCAACCGCTGAAGACGTCAATAACATGGACCAATCCGTGACATCGGAACTGTGAACTATGGAACGTTCTAGTAAGGTGCTTACCGGATTATTGAACAGGGATAATAATGCACCAAACTTTATCCAATAAGGAATTAGGGAATAGTTGGACAGTTTTGATTTAACGGCATGACCCAAGAAGAAACGGGGTCCTTTTTAGTTCACTTCACTCCAATTCACTCTGTTTCACCATCTCCATTTTGTCATTTCCTCCATCCCCATTCTCCAAGCCCATACTTTAGTTTAGTGTCCTATCACCTAAACCGTCCTCTGCCCACCTTTTGCTCGATATTATCTTCTTCTCTATCTGAGGGAAGTAATATGTTCCTTAGCTATGCTATGTTAAGACTATGTCCCGCCCTATCTCTGCTGATGGTGAATCGACTATCCAATGCAAATTGTGATTTGTCTGTTTGCCTTTTCTTTCTAGGTACCAACTGCTATTTTGATAAAGGCCTTAGTATAGATGTTTCCTAAATTTGTGTTTACTAAACATTTTGCATGAAGCCCAACATGCTGATGCTAATTTGAGGTTAGTTAAGGCATTCACTAATACCATGTGCAAATAGACAAATGACTGAGTTCTTGCTTTGTTGAACCATGTACTAATGAGACTCTGCTAAGTCGATTCATATTAAATGATGTGTCTGAGTACTGAATGAATATAGTCTATGTCTTCATTAAGGTGATTGTGTTTCTGATGTGGTTCATTGATACTGACGTTAACAGACATGGTACTAGATTGTAACTAATAGGGAAATAAATGTCCTAACACTTAACTAAATTGGTGTGGTAATTCATGGCCGAAAGGTCATGGTGTATTCAATTATTGATTCCTATTGATTGTTTATTGAGAAATTGATTGTCATTATTGGTTGCTCATTGATTTGTTGGTTGGTGATGCCAAGGAAATATCTCGTACTGGGAAGTCCTCAAACGTGGTCCAAAGGTTTGTCGACCTAAACGTGTCTCCTTGTAAGTTTACTTATTAAGGCTCTGGCGCGCTAACAATACTAAGGATGTAATTTGACTGAGAACAAGGTATATTTTTAAAAGAAGGAAATAAACTCATGCTACATCTACAAGATGCACCCTCAAGACCTCTGCTGGTTGTTTGCACTATATACATTAGACATACATATATTAATACATACATACATAGTACATACATATATATGCAGTTCTTCACTAAAATACCAAGATAGCTATTTGCTCAAGACTGTGCCTACAGTTTGGAGAAGGTTCATCAAAAGCAAGAACAAAAGGGAGCAAAACCTCTGTAAGTCATACGGCAGGAGGAAGTCATTAATTCTGTTTGACCCAAATATATCCTTAAAGCTAAATAGTATATAATCTGCCACTTCTGATAAAACTGAGTATCACACAAACCATTGAGATAATCAGAATGAATTTACTTGTTTAATTAATTATGATAAAAATTGACAGTCCTAGAAGTGACAGAAGTTATATCAAGTCACATAAATACCTGAAACAATAGACTACTCAAGAGTCTTTGAACCATATTTGGAAAGCATATTCAGATTACCAGTTGATTTGAATAAGTAAACCGGGAAATCCTGGCAATAGGGCAACTGTACTAAGGACATCTTGGTTTGCCTCCTGTATGCTGTATGGATATTTTGTGAACAGTTTATACCAGAATCTTCACTATGTGCCCTTGTGTTTTGACCCTTTATCACAACTTTGGAATACCACCAATACCACTAATGTCTATTTTATTTCCAGAAACACTGATGCTACAAAACCCAAGCCTGTTATCATAGTCTCCAATGTTATTGATAGCACTATCAAGATTCTTGCCATTGCAGAATGAGGGAACAGTCAATGCCCTGTAGTATATAAAAAGGAAACATTTGTTCATGCTAAATATTTTAGGAGCTGCCAGAGAAAAATGTTTACACAAAATGGAGGAGACATTGACATATCATTCATAGATAAATCAGTGTGTCCTTTTGCCCATTCTCTGTTCGGAAAGACCTCCAGAAAGAATTAATGTTTGTGGACAGACATCAAAAGACTCAACTTTATGAGGATTAAGTTTGTTGCTAGTCACATTAATCCAAATAAATGACATGGTATCCTGAAACGATCAGACACATATAATAGTTATTCTGAGTTATTCATAATAAATGCAGCTAAGTACCCATGGTTACACATCATTTTGCCATATGGAAGTTTTACTTATTTTCAAAGGTATAGTCAACAGATGTGTTGCCCCATACGGCTAGAAACTTCTTCAGGGATTAACAAAAGGGAAGTACATGAGTTGACTCCAACTCTTGAGAGAACTGTTCCTGTTAATCTTGTTCAGGAATCTCCAAAGTGCACACCTTTTAAGAGGCATGATCTGAGGTCTGCTTACTTACTGAAGACTAGAACACATATCCATTTTTTAAATAGATTCCTGCTCTGAGGCATCTGAATCTTCAGCCTCTGAGCAGGACATAGGCAGTACTCCCGAGGACTATCAGGTTCTCCTGAAATGGATATGCTTTAACAGTTCATAGAACAAACTCTCTAAGGTTTAAAGAGGTCCTGCAACTACAGATTGAGACCTTGATATTAAAATAGTACATTGGCAGAAAGGTTGCTTTATCCGGAGAACTAAGTAAAAAAAAGCACTGCAATACTCAAAGCAAAACTTTGCTTTCCTTTCAAGAAACCTGTCCTCCATCAGATGAAGAAGATTTTTCCTTCAGTACCAAAAATGGGAGCCAGAATGTTTCCTTTTACACAGTGCAGTCTGCAAGGTGTTGTGTGAACAGAGAAAGGAATTACAGAGCTCTGTACACCTCTGATTCTTACATGGCGACATACCATAGCTAATTTTGGGGATGGTTTTATACTCTTTATGGCTGAATTTTCATTTCTCAGAATTATGATTTCTCAGGACAGCAGTGCTATCTCTCCTCAGAGACTTCAAGATGCTATCTGAGGATCTTCTTGCTTGAGCAGATGGTGTGGTGTGACTCTCCAAGATGGAACAGCAGGTGCACTTTATATTTCACAAATCTTTTGACTGTCTATGTGCAGTGACTGCTGCTTCAGAATCTTCCATAGATGAGATCGAGAAGTGTGTAAAATTTGCATAAATCCCTTCTCCTTTCTCTTCCGTACACCAGAGCAAAACCTTTAGTTCCTCATCTAGAAGACCTAGTCAAACACCATGCATAGAACCACAATTTCATTTAGTTAGTCTTCCCGGAATAAGTAATTGTATTTGGTTGGCATCACTCTGCTTCTCTTCCCCCAAATAGGATGACTAAGGAAACCTTCCTGAGTAGGGGTTGTGGCTGGTGGCCCTTTCCTTTCTCTGTCAAAGCTCTGGTGCATTCGTAACTCATCCCTCCATGTCCCACAAGGCAAGACTCTCTTCCTCTGCCACTTACCTTGCTGCTGCCATGCAGTGTCAGTGGCAGATTCCTGGGTACTAAGCATGATCCGAGGAGTTTATTTGATTCAATTTTCGGTGCATATAGATGTGGATGTTCACTCCACTTTGGACCTTCTATGTCCGCTTTGTCATCAAGTTCTCATTGAGAGAATCTAAAACTTACTGAATAAGGCTTAAATAATACTGCATGGTCTGGGATGTTATTCTAGCTTATTCATTGTCAACAAAAGCAATCAAGATATTACTTATTCTTGACCTTAGAAGAGTATATCATTTCCTACTGCATATTCCATTCAAGATGGTGACTCTACAATCCATGCTGCCACTAGCTTCGCTCAAAGACTTTCAAACACATTTCAATCTACTGGATGTAAAATTATGCATTCCAATTCACAGATACACTCAAACAAATCTAGAATTTTTGTGTCCTAAGTCTGCACTCTACATTTCCATTCTCTCTTTCTGAATAATTTTTGCACCGAGGATCTTATTACAAGGAGGTTTCAGTTTTTCCCTAACTGGATGACTGTTTTATTTGTTCATCTTATTCCAAGAGAATACTAGACATTTGGGGGCTCATTACGACTCTGGCGGGTGGTCTCTAAGTCCTCCGTTGCGATGACCACCAATGCGGCCGTCCCTCTGCCAGCCCTATTATGAGTTTCCCACTGGGCACCTTGACATTGATGCGGCTTGGGAGCCCCTGCACTGCCCATGCCAAGTGAATGGGCAGTGCAGGGGCCCCCTTTGGACCCCTGGCACCCCTTTTCCGCCAGCCTTTGTATGGTGGTCCGACCGCCATGCAAAGGCTGGTGGAAACGGGACTTGTAATCTGGAGGGCAGCGCTGCCCTAGTAATTTAGGACAACTGGCAATGCCAGGCCATCAGCCACTTGTAATATCGCAGTGCCGGCGGTCGTTGTAATGAGGCGGTCGGACCGTCACTATGGCGGTGGTCTAACCGCCACCGCAAGCCTGACGGTCCATGGACAGCCAGACTCGGAATGAGGGCCTCAATTAGTAAGCAAATTTTTGCATGTACATACATTTCTTCTGAACCTCTCAAAATTTAAACTGGTGCCATGCCTGCCCCCTCCCAGTTAACTGAATTTCTGTTTCATTCAGATTTATGACAGGGGTTACTTATTCTTCAAATGAAATGGAATTTGATGTCATGTCTTTCATTGCTGAGAGTTCAGGGAGAAATGCTGGTTAGTCTTCTCTGAGTTCCTTGAGCTCATCTTCACCAGCAGACATTCCTGCTTAACCTGGCATGCACTGTAATCCTTGGTCAGTGAATTACGTTGTCTTGATACCAGTCACATCAGAAATTTACTAGGCTCTTTAGTGGTGGCTGCATCACTTTGATAGCGGTGTTCTCTTGTCTCCTCCAATTCCAGAGACTGCGAGTCTGGCGATCCATGAGCAGGTCACAGGTTGCAGGTGGGGGCTGCTGTAGCATGAAGAGTCATCCATCTTTGGAGATTCATGTTAGCAGTCAACGCGAGCTGTTGCTTTCTGCACGAAGAGCAGGTCTCACTTAGGTTTTGAATTGGCAGTCGTCACAGACGGTCACTGTTGGCACAAGGAGCAAGTTGAGCTCTGTGGAAGTTCACTGCTGTAGCTCGAAAAGCAGATCAGCAGTGGAGACTCATGTTGATGGGCACCGTGAATGGTCACTGTTGACATGAAGTTCTGGTCACACTGAAGCTTTGCATTGGCTGTCATCATGGGCCATCATGGGCCATCATGGGCCGTTGATTCTCTGCGCAAAGCAGTCGCATTTCAGTTGCAAAAAGCCCAAACCTTCTGTAACTACTCCTTTTCATCAGGAGGAGTGCCCTCTAATGCCAGTAAAGGGTCCAGGACCTGGGAGCACCCCTTTGGGTTCAGGATTCATTTCAGCAGATGGCAGCATCAGAGTTCAGGCATGTTCAGGCAAGTCCAGGTGGTGCTGTTCAGCTGGGAAGTTGCAGGGAGGCCCCTGTAGCTCCAACAGGGGGTCAGTCAACCGACATTTAGGGTCACTCTGGAGAGCCTGGGTTCAAGGCAAGCAGTCCCAATCTTCCTACTTTAGGCAGTGGACAAGTCCTTCTTCAAAATCTTCCACAAGTCCAGCATTTATCCGATGTTCTGAAGACGCCACTTTTATACCTGGTGCCAGCCCTTGTGTGGGAGAGTCATTCAAAGCCATATGACCCAGAACTCTGGCAGGAAGGCACAGTTGGATTGGCAGAAAAATGCTAGCTTTCCTAAAGTAGCATTTTTAGAACAGTAACTTATAATCAGTCTTAAACACTAAAGAGGATTTTTAAATTACTACTTTTTAAATGTGAACAGCATTTCTATATCTGGTTTCAGATTGAGGTTGGCACATGTTAAGTGTAGTAAGTTATGCCTATAACTCAACCTAATGTTCATCTATGGATAGATGGCTTTTCAGCATTGGAAAATAGTATTTCTTTACTAGGACATATATAACTTAAACCACCATGTCCAACTTTCTAAATACTATGAACCCTGCTCTATGAGCCTTTAGGGCCTACCATTGGGATCACATATGACTTTTAATAAGGAATCTTTAGACCCGGCAAAATGGGTATTTTGACAAAAAGCTGGTGCCCATGCGGTGCACCCATCGAAAGGTGCACTACTAGTGCACACAGACAAAAAAGTCAAATTTTAATCAGTTTAATCAGTACTCATCCAAGTTTTAAACATCCATATTTTATTAGAAACATGATGATTCCATGTTTTACATTCACGTGAACCATACCAAATGTTGCTTCAATGTGTAATATGTCTGAGATTTATAGCAGAGATACTAACATCAAAAGAGACTATAGCAGCTTCAGCAATAAACATGTTGTCAATCAACAAAAATAGTCCAATTTAATCTGCTTCAATGCCTGGTATCACTCATTTAAGGCCTGATTTAGATGTTGGTGGTCTTCCTGCTAAGCCACCTCGATGGTGGGCCTGAAAAGACTATCACATTGACGGTCTACCGCCTGCCATAATTAGATTTAATGCGGCCAAGCCAAAGACTGCCATGACTGAGTGTACTCGGCACCTCAGCTGCATCCCGCAGCTGACACGATCAACTCCAATTGCGACGATTAGCACTCCATTCCCGTCCTAATGGTGGCATCCTAAAATGCCTATGTAGATCACACAGTTGTGCTGGAGTTTTGTCAGCGGTGGGCCCATGGCTGCAGGTGTCCTTCGTGGGACACGTTCAGTATGTTGCCATGGCTGTGGCCATTGGTTAGATGCCAGTAACCCACATGTCTTGCACATTGGGCAATTGTGAACACCTGTAAAACACACTATAAAACACACTTCATTTCAGACAATGACCTTTTTGCCATTCCACTGCAGAAGACCAGACAGACAGCCAATTCCGCAACATAGGAGACAGTTTTTTTATTGTGTTTAGTTCTCCCTCTGTGTCTTTTTTGTTAAATCTTTTTTTTTTACAGTACCCTTCATTCTTGAGCACTAGTTTTGTTCAGGTGCATTTCTCAATGGCAGGGACAAGGAATCCACATTTTACAGAGGGAGAATTGTCTGTCATGGTGGATGAAATCATTAGAGTAGAGCTCCAATTGTTTGGAGCACAAGTCCAAAATTCTACCATTTCCCAGAAAAGGCAAATGTGGACCAGAATAGTTGCCAGGGTGAATGCAGTAGCTAACAACCTGTACACACTGGAAGAGATTAGGAAGATGTAGAGTGACCTGCGGGTAAAGGTTTCTTCACTGGCCTCCAAGCATCACCTGAAGGCCCAGAGGACTGGTGGTTCTTCTCTCTCGCATTACAACTCTTTCCCTGGGGGGAGAAGTCTTGCAAATCCTCCATCCTGAAGTCTTGGCTGGAATACCTGGTGGAGTGCAGACTGGTGAGTCAGACCTATGTATGTCTCCCTAATTACCAATGGAGTCCTGCCCTAAGGTAGGCTTTTAGACTGCTGCAACAATCTTAGCAACACAGATGTAGGTAATTTTGAATAAACAAAATCTGTTGTTTCATACAAATTACCAGGAGCATGGGTGTAGCTCTCCTTCTCACATAATGCAATATGGGTAGTCAGATTTTGTGTAGTTCCCCATGGATCATCCCTTGCATGGGCGCTGCACATTACTGTCCATCAATGTATTTGTTGTGCTTACAAAAACAGGCCCAAAACTGCATCCATTTTCATAGGAGAGTATGGTGTTCCTACGTTATATTTTCTCCTAGTCACATCATATCCAAATGTGAGTACAAGTTGCAAATGTGTTTTCTGCTCTAAGATAGCCTTGAAAGTGAAAGGTGTAACTCGTTTGTCAAACAGGTATTGTCCATGGTGTCAACAGATGACTACAACTACCACAATGCCCTGTTATTGGGTCTGAAAACAATAGTGGAATGTAATGTGGTTACACTGTTCTTTACTTCCATATGCACACAAATTTCAAAAACAAGAGAATTTGTCAGACACCATGTCATGCTATGGATTAAATTATGGCTTCCTGTGTATCTCAAGCATGTTGGCACCTGCTAATAGCTACATAGAATTGATGAAAATGCTTACATCATTCATTGTCTGTTGAATCCAAGACATTCAAACATACGTTATGGCATGCTGAACAGAGTCAGTAGCCACACACCACTCAATTTACAATGCACTGGTCATATGATGACCATTTACAGTATCATGTGTATTTTGAACCGTTTTGTATCCAATGTTTTGCAGCCTGCTGGGCCTTGGAAAGGTACAGTACTCCAATCTACTCACCACTGTGTTGGGTTCAATGTCTGTCACATGTAACCTACAAATCTGAACTAATACTTTAGCATTTCTGGACAGATCTACAAGGTCAGCACTGGAGTTGTCATCTGTGTAAATCAGGCTGCATGGGTAAACAATGAAAATAACACAAAGGCCCAGTCAGTCAATCTCACTCTTTTTGGGTTTCAGATTGGCTCTTTTGTAGACAAAGACACATGAAATGCAATATTTTAAACATGTGTTTGCTGTATATTTCACACGTCCAACCACCCAGCCCAATCACCATTGCTAGCCAGCCAAGACACTTCACACCAGCACATGAACAAGCCTTCTGTGAGGACTCCAATTCTGCAAGTCCAGATGATGAGGAGCAAGCTGGTCCATCAGGTCTGGCCACAGAGCTCCAGTGAGTCAAACCCAATCCACAGCTTCACCTCCCACCACAGCTGCAAAAAGGCCTCAGTGTGAGGACCCCTTCCTGTGCACCAGGAACCAGCACACTAATCCTGTGCCCCCCAAGTCCTGGCTATTGTTGAGCCACCAAAAACTCAGCCTCCAGTTCTGCCAGGATGCAGTGATTTGGGGCACAATTAAAGCAGACAGGCTAGTGGGGGTAGGGTCATGTGAGGGAATTTGTGGGCCAGCCAAGGCAGGGCACTGGAGAGTTAGTTAGCCAGACCACCCTAAACCATCTTAGGATCAGTCCAACAATACCAAGACATAATAGGCCAGGTCTGTAGGAAGTTGGCTCTGTATGTACTATCTCAAAGTAAGAGATAGTGTGCACAGAGTCCAAGGGTTCCCCTTAGAGGTAAGATAGTGGCAAAATTAGATAATTCTAATGCTCTATTTTGTGGTAGTGTGGTTGAGAAGTAGGCTTATCAGAGTGTAGTGTTAAGCATTTGTTGTACACACACAGGCAATAAATGAATAACACACACTCAAAGACTTTACTCCAGGCCAATAGTTTTTATATAGAAAAATATATTTTCTTAATTTATTTTTAGAACCACAAGTTCAAGATTTGAAGTAAATACATAAAATGCAAGGTACTCCACAGAGGTAAGTTAGGTACTTTGAATTAGAGCAATAACATATACTGTTTTCGTTAAAATGGCAATAAGCTATTTTAAAAGTAGACACAGTGCAAAAATCAACAGTTCCTCAGGGAGGTAAGTATTGGTTAGATTGTGAGGTAAGTAAGATACTTACAAGTCTCAGTTCCCGGGCATAGGCAGCCCCACCAGCAACTCAGGGCCAGTCAGGTGCAGATGTCAAAGAGGTGCTCAAAACACATAGGCGCCTATGTAGAACAGGGGTGCTCCAGTTCCAGTCTGCCAGCAGGTAAGTACCTGCGTCCTCAGGGGGCAGACCAGGGGGGTTTTGTAGAGCACTGGGGGGGACACAAGTAGGCACACAAAATACACCCTCAGCTGCACAGGGGCGGCCGGGTGCAGTGTGCAAAGCAGGTGTCGGGTTTTGTATAGGAATCAATGGAGAGACCTGAGGGTCACTCTGGGGGTGTAGGCAGGGCACAGGATGGCTTCTCGGGCCAGCAACCAACTGGGCTAGGCAGAGGGTCGCCTGATGGTCACTCCTGCACTGAGGTTTGGCTCCTTCTGGTCCTGGGGGCTGTGGGTGCAGTGCTTGGTCCAGACGTCGGGTCCCTTGTTACAGGCAGTCGTGGTAAGGGGCTCTGGATTCTCTCTGCATGCGTCACTGTGGGGAACTGGGGGGTCATCTCGGGCTACTCACGGGGTCGCAGTCGCCTGGGAGTCCTCCCTGTGGTGTTTGTTCTCTGGATCTCGAGCCGGGGGCGTCGGGTGCAGAGTGTGAAGTCTCACGCTTCTGGCGGGAAGAGTGAGGTCTTTGAAAGTTGTAGAAAAGTTGCAAGAATGTTGCTGTTTGTTGAGCTGAGCCGCTGCTCATGGAAGTTTCTTGGTCCTGGGGCTCAGGGCAGTCCTCTGAGGCTTCAGAGGTCACTAGTCCCTGTCGGATGCGTCACTGGTTGCCGGTTTTCGAGTCAGGAGACAGGCCGGTAGGGGCCAAAGCAGTTGTTGTCTTCCATCTTCTCTGCAGGCTTGTAGGTCAGCAGTCATTCTTCTTTCTTCAGGTTACAGGAATCTGATTTCCTGGGTTCTTGGGTGCCCCTTGGGTGTGTTTAGGTCTGGGAGGGCAGTAGCCAATGGCCACTGTCCTGGAGGGTGGCTACACCCTCTTTGTGCCTCCTCCCGGAGGGGAGGGGGGGCACATCCCTAATTCTATTGGGGGAATCCTCCCAACTTAAGATGGAGGATTTCTCAAGGCAGGGGTCACCTCAGCTCAGGGCCCTTAGGGGCTGTCCTGACTGGTGGGTGGCTCCTCCTTGTTTTTCTAATTATCTCCTCCAGCCTTGCCGCAAAAAGTGAGAGCAGTGGCCGGAGGGACGGGCATCGTCACTAGCTGGGATACCCTGTGGCGCTGTAACAAAAGGGGTGAGCCTTTGAGGCTCACCGCCAAGTGTTACAGCTCCTGCAGGGGGGAGGTCAGAAGCACCCTCACCCAGTACAGGCTTTGTTCCTGGCGACAGAGTGACAAAGGCACTCTCTCCATGTGGCCAGCAACTTGTCTGGTTGTGGCAGGCTGGCAGAAACTGGTCAGCCCAACACAAAAGTCAGATTGGTATTCAGGGGGCTTCTCTAAGATGTCCTCTGGGTGCATTTTACAATAAATTCCACACTGGCATCAGTGTACATTTATTGTGCTGAGAAGTTTGATACCAAACTTCCGAGATTTCAGTGTAGCCATTATGGAACTGTGGAGTTCATGTTTGACAAACTCCCAGACTCTATACTCTTATGGCTACCCTGCACTTACAATGTCTAAGGTTTTGCTTAGACACTGTAGGGGCATAGTGCTCATGCACATATGCCCTCACCTGTGGTAGAGTGCACCCTGTCTTAGGGCTGTGAGGCCTTCTAGAGGGGTGACTTACCTATGCCACAGGCAGTGTGAGGTTGGCATGGCACCCTGAGGGGAGTGCCATGTCGACTTAGCCTTTTTCTCTCCACTAGCACACACAAGCTGTGAGGCAGTGTGCATGTGCTGAGTGAGGGGTCCCTAGGGTGGCATAAGACATGCTGCAGCCCTTAAAGACCTTCCCTGACATCAGGGCCCTTGGTACCAGGGTTACCATTTACAAGGGACTTGTTTGAGTGCCAGGGTTGTGCTAATTGTGGAAACAAAGGTACAGTTTAGGGAAACAGCACACTTCCAATCATAACTTGGCATCAGCAAAGGCAAAATGTCAGGGGGTAACCATGCCAAGGAGTCATTTCCCTACAAGGTCCTAAATGAACTCCGGGACATGAAGCAGGTGCAGAAGAAGAGCAATGTCGAGATGCTGAACATCAGTTCCAATTTGTGTTCCTTGACTCAGGTGAGGTATAACATTTATCACATTATACACAGGGCTTTTCCCAGTCCATCTACCCCTATCTGTGGTGCCTTAACTTCTGGTCAAAGTACAACACTGCCAGCCACAGTCAGGGAAGCCGTGCCACAGGGTGAACCTGTTGCTACCACTCCAGTCCCTGCACCTGTGACCCCCTTCTCCAGAGAGGACGGTCATCTGGACAAACAGCAGACTGTCTCATGAACCTTTTTACCTTTTCAGAGGACAGTAGTATTTTGGATATTGGACAACTCTAGTTGGCTCTGCTACCTTGTTTCCATCCACCACGATAGACTCTTATTAATTAATTTAATCTTATTTTATTTCACCTCACAATTGTTTTTTTCATCTGAATAAATGTAACGGACACAGAGTAGAAGCCTCTTTTATGATTATTTATTGCATTTCCTTTGTCATGTCCATCTTGTTGGGGAAACTATTGAACCTCAGTTTAGGAAGGAATTGTTGCAATTACAAAGAGGAAACGTGTCAGCAAATTTATTGAAAGTAAACTCGACTGAGAATGTATGTGGAATGTACTAATGTTACAAACAGATCCTTATAGAAATGGAGTCTGTGTTAAAAAACCGCTCCTAAACCCAATATCTGACATTCTGATATCTGACATTCAGAGTTATATGCTCCTCTACCTTGATACCATGGAAAAAAGGGAACATGCAATGGGAACAAATTAAATAGGCAGACTATCACTGATTCATGACCTCAGTTGGAGCCATACATCCTGAGCTCTCAACAGGAATCCAACATAAATTACACCAATAATCCACATCATGGCAGTGACAACATTTCAGGCCAGGACAACATTTGAGTACTGGACACTGTGGCAACATCTGGCGCAATGACAAATTCACAATTCAGTGGTGTGCTAAGAAGAAGCCCTATCACCTATGATGAAACACATCAACAGCTACTTCCACAATCCACAAATTGAAGATTTAGCCAATGTGAAGGGAAAACACTATGCTAGGGCTTGACATACACCTGTGATTTGAGCAACTCAAATGGCACACAAAACACAGGTCAGAAACAATCTTCAGAACGTCCATGCTATCAGAGTGCAAGTTGTCTTTGTAAAAGACTTGTCCATCCCAAGTGGCTGTCTGTCCCAGGATTAACAATTACACTTTGTACTTCAGAACAGCAACATATCACAGCAAATGTTACAGCGTTGAAATGTCCAAATGAAGATAACATGGTGAAGAACCCTGAAACAAAATAACAAGGGAGAATTAATTTTACCACATATTAAATTGAAATCACTTGACAAGTCATGAGAACACACATACTTAGCACAAGCACAGTTCATCTATGCCAATGACCACATAACCCAATGTAGGGAAACTGATCCACTAACATCTTTGCTTGAACTTTCCTGCACTGACCTTATCTAACAAATTACCATAGCTGACAGTTATGTACCATAGGGCACATTTTACACTGACACTGGAGCTTAAAATTTGTAAAGTGATACTTGCATTCAGGTGAAGAAGTGGACAGTCACATTTTGACATACGTAAACTCCTTCACCACTGTCATCTTCATAGGGCATTTCAACTTCCTCACCCAAGGGCTCATCACGATCTCCCTCCTGTGTAATTATATAGCTGTGCCTACCCCGGGTGATGTTATGAAGAATCAGCAGGCAACTGTGATTTGGCACACCTTATTGGGTGACTATAGGAAGGCTCCTCTGGTCTTGTAGAGGCACCTGAACCTAGACTTCAGGAGCCCAAAAGCCTACTCTATAGGACTCTGTGATCTTCCATGGGCCTCATTGATGCTGACTTTCTCTGGCATTGTTGGATTCATCAGTGGTGCCAATTACCATGGTCGGTTAGACCTCTGTTAAATAAATTGTTCTTTTGCTCACCATGCCACTTGAGTCTGGAACAAGCCAACCAACAGTGCCTTGCCACCCCAGTCCAAACTGCCAGGCCAGGTCCTCCCTGAACCATCATCAGGAAGGCCAGCTTGAATGCAGTGACACAGCGTGCAAGGAACCAACATCTGGGCATACCCTGGCCACTAATCTAGCCTGGTTGATGATGGGGTGATACCCCAAAACCAGTCCCAGGATGCTTGTCCAGTCCAGAGAGGACCTGGATTGGCAATTTGGGCTGGACTGTTCGCATGGGGAGCAGGGTCAAGACTGATTTGCATGTGGCTGGGTCCAAACTGGGGTGGTGTGGTGAGCAAAATAACCTTGTATTAAACCCAGATCTGTGACTCGGGTGAGTATTTGATAAATTTCAACACTCCGGCCATCATTTTATTTTGTGTACTTACCAACAAGCCAGACCCTCCCTGGTTCAAGTTGGGACATCTACATAGGTATATTGATGTTCCGTTGTATGAATGAATCATGTGTTGACCCAAGGAAGAGGGCATACATACTTGAGATGTATAAGTCTGGTAGGCAGAAAACTTGCACATTAATGGAATGAAAGTTCTTCCGATTGCAGTAAACCGGTTCTCTGTAGTGTGGTGGCAGCAGGGCAATATTCATGCCATCTATTGCTTTAACCACATGTGGTGTTACACCCAAATCATGAAATTCTCCCGTCACAGTGGGAAAATCCTGTGGACATGGGAAATGGATGCAGCTGTTGATGTTCTTCATCAGGGAAGTAAAGACTTCTTGTAGCACACCACTGAATGCTAGCTGGGGCATGCCCCCAGATATTGCCACAGTGTATGGAAAGGTGCCAGTGGCTACAAAATACAGTACTGCATTAGCTTTACTGTTGGTGTTATGGCTGTTGGATTCCTATTGTGAGGCAGCCGATCGGACTCTAACTCCTGACTGCTGGCACAAATCCTGGATAGTTTGCTTATTTAGACGATATTGCTTGATGACGTCCCTTTCCTCCATGGTGGCAAGGTCTGGAAAGAGTCGAAACACCTGGAGCTGTTGCCTCCTACCCATGGCTGGGTTCAGACATCTGTATGTATGGAATAGAAAAGACCAGGTGAATACATATTTTTAATGTCAATACAGATCAGAATTCTGGGGAACAGTAGAAATTTATTTGGGTAATACATGTACACACATTGACATCAAATATTTGGGCCACAAAGATCTTAAACAATACATATTCAGGATTTTTCGGTCATCAGGTGCAAATAATACATTTGAAATGCATCATTTTCACCTATTGTTGTTTTAACATTTTTTTTTTAAATACCATCTACGGAGGTAGTACTTCCCCCGCAGCAGTATCATTGTCAAAACAGTCATGGTTCACATTTTATTGTGTTATATCTTGCCAAGAAAAGTGTTGTTCTTATCTTACATTTAGAAATGCACTAGCCTCCATTTTGAGTGCTGGTGATGCAAAAACATTTGTAAAATGTGCAGCTTCACAAATTAAAATGGTAGCTGTCTGACCTTGCCATCAGGACACTGGCTACCTGACTGCCGTCAGCAGAAGTTGACTGCATGGTAGGTGATAACCTCCATGACAGGCCCTGCCATAGGCTAACATGTGTGATGGCTACGCACGAAAGCCAGTGGCTATGTCCGTCACCATCATGGATCGCGTCTGTCATGCACTTGAACGCCGCATTGTGAAAAAACACTTGCTTGCCACCTAACACTGCATCAATCAAGACCTCCCAATTTTTGCTGCTGTTACAGACCTCTGGAAGCCAGGATGCCGGGTAAAGCAGATGACAGGCCCCCTGTCTTCGCCCCTGAGGAGCTAGTACACCCCTTGCCAGGGAGGGTCTGTCCCTGTACAGCCAAGTCTATGGGACCACAGAGGAACAGGTACATGTCTGATTAGGGAATGTCTGACTGAATAACCTCTTCCTTTCTGATTCACAGGCTATGTGGTTCCTTTTTGGTAATGTTAGTGATGTTGTGTTTGGAGTTGACTGAATGATGTAGCTGGGGTGGATATTTGTGACCATTGTCTGAAATATCTGTTCATGACATGTTAAGTCACCTAACAGTTAAATCTGTAATGTGTGTCCATGTAACAGACACATCCTATTTCATCACACAAACTGCAGGCCACTGAAAGCCAGTGGCCAGTAAACAGTGTGCCAGTAGTATGTCTGACAACATACAGCAAATGTTGAAATGACAATGATGTTGAGTAAAAAATGTGGAGGGTCTGGAGTTGTTTGATGCTGTATTGTCATGCGGGATTCCAACACATGCTGTGTATCGGTTTGCTCTGTATCCTTTAATTATGTCATGGAGCCACATATAGGTAGACTTACTTTTGCAAGATAAAAAGAGTCTTAAATCTTAGAAATGAACAGTTGTTTCTTGTTTGCACAAAGTACCTGGTTTGTGTCAAAAATAATATGCACGGAGAGTGCAGAGGAGGAGATGTGTGGAAAAATAGGGTGTGCATCGGATTTTTCGGCACGGCACAGACAATACGTTGTTTCTTTCCACACTGCAAGGGGCTTTGGGTTGATTTCCGTCACGCATTCTTGGTTCCTCACTGTGATGCGGAGATCTTTTTGATGTCCAGGGACGATGGGGGGAAAATCATGAGCTTTTGGGAAGAAGTCACAGGCGTTGTGTCGATCCGGTAGGTGATGCATCAAATTTTTGTCGCACTGCAGGTGCTGCGTCAATTCTTCCCTTGGGAAGTAGGGCTGTTTCATTCCAGTTCTGCTGTGCATCGATCCGGTAGGGCTGTGCATTGAATTTCCAGTCACAAGGCAGGTGCTGCGTCAAATCTTCCCCCCGGAAGTCAGGCTGCATCATTCCAGTTCAGCTGTGTAGCGGTTTTCTCATTGCAAGGCAGGCTGTGCATTGTTTCCGGGAGGCTGTGCACCGATTTTCAGTGCACAAGGAGTTTCCTGAAGAAATGAAGGCCTTCATTATGACTTTGGCGGTCTTTGACCGTCAGCGGTCTTCTGTCCACCATATTATGTGTACTGCTGGATTTCCATCACATTTTTGGTGGAAATCCAGCAGAAGTCGTGCTGGCGGGTGGAGGCACTGGGGCGGTTCAGCCATCCGCCCCACCCAACCATTGTGACACCGCCCGCCGTATTATTTGCAATAATATGGCCTGGCAGTGTCCTGATGGTGGGGCGCTGCCGGTGGGCGAAGCCCCCTTCCCTGCCGGGCGAACTCCTCCCCGGACCAGGTAAGTTGATCATCCAACAGAGGAGGGGGGTGGAAGGGTGGGGGTGTTGTGTGTGCATGCATGTGTGTTGTCTGCATTTCTGCATAAATGTGTTAATGCAAAGTTGTATTTGTGTCTGAATGTAGAAGTGAGTGCGTCTATTTATGTAAATGTGTATGCGTGTGAGTATGAGAGTATGAGTGTTGAAGTGAATGCAAGTATGAGTGTTGTGGTGAATGCAAGTATGAGTGTTGTAGTGAATGCAAGTATAAGTGTTGAAGTGAATGCGAGTATGGATGCATGTGGGTGAATGTGTCTATGTCAGTGTTGGTGAATGAGTGTATACGTGGTGCGTGTGGGTGTCTGTGTGCATGTGTATGTATGCGGGGAGGGGGGCGATCTACCTGGAGGGGGTGAGTCTGGGGGGAGGGGGTTTGGGCGGAGATCGCGGTTAAGGGAGGGGGGTCATCTGCCGGTGACAGGGAAAAGATTCCCTGTCACCGGTAGCCTTTCCACCAGGGGCTTCGTGGCGGTGTTACTGCCGTGTAAGCCCTGGTGAAAAGGCATCTCTGAATACCGCCAGTGGTCTTCTGTGGACCGCCAGATCAGAGATGCTCATCTCCGGCCCAGAGGGTCTGACTGCCCTGGCAGTATGAGCGGAGATGTGGCGGGCTAGCAGAGGCCAACCCACCACACTCATAATGTGGCAGTCTTCACCGCGAGGATCATAATGACCACCAAAGTCTTTTTGGCCCTCAGACTTCAGAAAACAGGAGGCAAGCTCAATCCAAGCCCTTGGAGAGCACTTTTCAGCAAAGTCAGAGACCAGCAGGGCAGCAGCGCAACAGCAGGGCAGCAGTCCTTCTCAGCAAAGCAGTCCAGATGAGTCCGTTGGGCAGCTAGGCAATTCCTCTTGACAGGTTGCAGGTTCAGGTCCAGAAGTGTCTGAGTTGGTGGGGGTCAGGGGCCCAGTTTATATACCCGAAAATGCCTTTGAAGTGAGGGAGACTTCAAAGAGTGGTTTTGAAGTGCACAAGGTCCCTTTTCAGGACAGGTCTGTCTGCCAGGGTCCCAGTAGGGTTAAGTTGAAAGAACCACAGCACATCCAAGCATTCCAAATGTAAGTCCTTTATTCTTCTTGGGTATTGAATGAAAACAGCAAACATTGTACCAATCCATGTATATACAACTGACACGTGTTTCATCGTGAAAACGACTTTTTCAAGGCTGTGAAACAATATCCAAAACATATCATGGTCAGCCAATAGTTCCAATGTCTAGTGTACGATCTTTGCCATCACTAAAAAATTTTTACCCCTCCTTTTGTGTTAGGTGGGTTAGCAAATAACCGATTGGTGCTCGCCTAGATTGCTAGAGAAAGGAATAATAGGCATGCTGAATGGATGTAGCCCATAGATAAGAATTTTATGGAGTGAGTCGTTGTATCACCCAGAGTACAAAATTACAAAAATGCATATCAGTGACCCTAGTGGCAAACAAACGAGAGAAAGAGAGAAGATATCTATATAGAAGCAATAAAAGAACCACCAAGGATTATACTAAAGAATCATACCTCATTAAAGACTGTAAGTTATTTGATCTGTGTCACAATATGGTAGTCTTGTAATATTCGGTGTAGAAGTTGCTTATCACATGTGTGGATATATCAATATATATTTGGCGGTACACCTTGGTAATGAATCAAGGTTTGTACCAGGATCATGATAAGTTCAACTGAGAAAAGAAAATAATCAAAAGAAAAGCTCAGTGCCATATACTAGTAAGATGAGTAATGAAAATAGTGACATCATATAGAGTAACGATCTAGAGGTGAGTGATATGTCCTTCTATATCTAGAGAAAAGGTATGTGTGTTCATACTACAAAAACATCCATCTCCTGATATGTGGTAAGAATAAAGTAGACAATATGCACTATTAGGATTCGATCTTCAAATGCAGCATAGCATATTGGTCCTATCTCCCTCCTAGGGAATATTCAAAACAAATTGCCAAAGTGGAGAAAATAAATATATAGAGCTTGAAATTAAATACACCCGCACATGGAGTGTCCATTATGTTGTTGCCACACAACTCTGACTAACAACGGTAAAGCCTTTAGAAAAACATGTACACCGCATATTTATAAATGCGGTAAAATATGGAGGCATTGAGCTTAATGTGTATCCTCTTATTTTGTCTTGCTGTCTGCAATACAGTCAAATCATAAAGATTGAAGGAGTTTGGGACTTCCCATATTCGAAGAAACAAACGGTAATGTTATTCACGAGTCATATCTATTTAGAGAAATGCCAAGAACGTGTGTTAAAAACGTGGAGAGAGAAAAAAAGAGAAAAGCGGGCACAATACTGTGAGCATTCTTTTCCGTATTGTATTTAAGCAACTAGCACATCTTAAAGCCAAATATATTGGCCAGGGCGGCAGAGAAAGAACAGTTGGTTTATCAAGACACGTAATGTCTAGCGTTCGTTAAACAATAGAGAATATTGTTAAAGATTTAGGTAAAGCAGACATGGATTCCTACCAGTCGTGTGTTTGATCCTGTTTCTTGTTTGTAGTGGTCAGAAACGCTCGTGCTATTTTGAACCAGTTTTATAGTTTCACGAGCGATGGAAATGGAAAAGGGACAAATAAATTACCGATCTTGGTGGCGGCCATCTTAGAATGGACATAAAGCACCATAGATAAATGGAAATCAATGGTAGCAAGTATCTTAATATAACAACTTACTAAAAGATGTGGAGTATAAATTGTGTAAAAAACGAACAGTGAGAGAGTGAAAAAGTAGAAATGAAGAGAGATACTGAATTGTGACCCACATTCTTATGTGGTGGGGAATATAAATCCTAGTCTGAGGGTGGCCAGAACGTAAACCCAGACATTGTTACAATGTTATCCACATACAACATACTGTGTTACTCAATATTATGTACATATATTTATTAGCAATGCATAATGTTGCAAATCATTATGAAGCATCCTCTTTGAAAATATCATATCTTAACTCCGCATATTTACTAACATACTATTGCATATGTTGTTATTATGAAAACTATCAAGTAACAATTACAAACAAACATGTAAATCTTTTTCCTTGTTTAGTCCTTCCTCCACTGCCCGCAGCTTAATTATCCATTTACTTTCCAGTTGTCTAAGTAATAGTGTTTTGTTGCCACCCCTTGCACAGCCACCTAGCGTGGCAATACCATGTGTTTTAATGTGATGTAAGTCCTGCTGTGTGTGTACAGAATTAAAATGTAGAGCAAACGGATAGTCTTTATTGTTGTTTTTGATTGCTCGAAAGTGTTCCTGTAGCCTTTCCTTGTAGGGTCTGATGGTGCTCCCTATATATATATGATTACAAACGCATATCAGACAATACACCACATATTTGGTGTTGCAGTTTATGAAATGTTTGATATGATGCGTAACACCCGTATTGTAACAAAATGTTTTAATTTTGTCAATAGTGTATTGACAAATGATACATTGGCCACATTTGTAGAAACCAAGAGGTGGTTTAGGAATCCAGTCATTGTTAGTGCGACCAGGTAAGAAGCTATGACACAACTGATCTCTTAGTGTGCGTCCCCGACTGTATATGACATTGGGTCTATCACTGAGACCACTTTTCAAGGTGTTATCAGCCAATAATAGTGGCCAGTTCCTTTTTAGAATTTTGAACACGTCTGAACTGATAGTGCTGTAGGGGGTAATTAAACTCAGTGCCTTATTCTCTTTGGTGAGTTTCTTAGGTCTTGCATTGGTTAAGAGTGTAGTTCTGTCTATGGTGCGAATTCTTCTATCTGTTTTGTCCCATAGCTTTTCCGAATAGCCCCTGTTTAGAAATCGCTGTTTTAGTAAGTCAAGTTGGTTGGTAAATTCATGTTCATCATAGCAATTGCGTCTTATCCTTACTGCTTCCCCAAAGGGGATGGCTCTTATTTGGGAAGACGGATGGGCACTAGAGGCATGTAGAATGGAATTGGTTGCTGTGGGTTTTCTAAACAGTTTACTGCAAAGGATGTCATTCTGTACATAGATAGTAAGATCTAGAAAGTCTATACTGACTGGGCTGTATTGACTGGTGAATTGTATATTGAAATCGTTAGCGTTGAGATGACTAATGAACTGATCCAATGTTGCATGATCTCCGGACCAGAACAGTAAGACGTCATCTATGTATCGTCCCCAGTAGATTATGTGTTGTGTGAATTCCGATGCGCAATTGCGCCAAATGTGTTGTTGCTCATAGTATCCCATGTAAAGGTTGGCAAATGAGGGTGAAAATTTAGCCCCCATTGCCACTCCTTGTGTCTGTTGATACCATGCACCTTCATGTAGGAAGACGTTGTTATTCATGACTAGACGTATAAGAGCAAGTAGCATATCTGAGTGTCGCAGATACGTGGCCTCCCTTTTGTCCAAAAAAAATCTTATGGCCATTATGCCTGATTTTTTGGGTATGCATGTGTATAGAGATGTCACATCCAGGGTGACTAAAAGATGTCCCTCTGTCCATTGGTAATCAGAAATCAAAGAGAGTAGATGTTTGGTATCTCTAATGTATGAAGGGAGGTTTTGAACAATCGGTAGTAGGAATAAATCTATATATTCCGAAAGTCTCTCAGTCGGGGAGTTGATCCCTGAAATGATCGGTCTCCCAGGGGGGAAGTCAGCTGTTTTGTGAATCTTAGGTAGTATATAGATACAAGGGTAACTCGGTGTTGGATTAAATAGGTATTTGTACTCCAGATCCGTTAGCAGGCCCATATCCCTCCATGTAGACAGCTTGATTTCTATATCCCTAACAATCCTTGGTATGGGATTGTTGGTTAGTCTACAATATGCTTCCTTGTTTTGTAGTTGCCTGTCGATCTCCGATACATAGTCCACCCGGTTCATGATAACAATATTACCTCCCTTGTCTGCTTCTTTTATTATGATGTCCTTGTCTCTGACCAGATCATTAAGTGCCATACGCTCCCTAGTGGTGATGTTTTGCGGAATAGTTCTAAACTTATTCGTATGTCGTGATTCTAGTTGATGTAAATCCTTGGTTACCTGATTATAAAAGAGATCGATGGTACTATCTGTTGGTAATATCGGAACAAAGCGTGAAGTAGGTTTGAGTCCACTCGGACAAGTGTCTGCATTCTCCCACCCTAGATCTGTTAAAATCTCATCATGAGTTGGTGCATCATTGGTATCGTCTAAGGATAGTAATGTGTGTATATCCTTGATGTCTTTAATACGTAGTGGGCAAGGTAATGGGTCACTGCCAGTATCACTGATCTTTTTTTTGTTTGTCACTAAAGTGTTTGAAAAGTTTGCACTTGCGCACAAACTTAAAGAGATTGATGTGTACCTCTGTGTAGTCCGGTGCTGATGTGGGTACAAACCCTAGTCCCTTATTCAAAATGCTTAGTTGATGTATATCTAAGGCTTTGTCTGATAAGTTTATCACACATAGGTCATTAGAGTGAGAGGTGATCCCCTGTCCGTTGTGATCTAGTTCTTGGTGTTGCGTGTGGTCGATCTTGTGGATACTCCTGCTTTCGATCTGTTTGCTTCCCTTGTTTTGTCTTTTACCTCTCCTAGTTCTTTTTGGTAGGTACCTGGTCCTTTTCTGGTGGCTTTCTGTCCTTTGCGGAACCTCTCTAATTCTCATAAAAAAGGTGACTTTGTGTAACCCGTATCTGTGTTGCTACGTATAGAGCTGCTGGAGTCCTCACTGTTGAGACTGGAACAGCTGGACATGTCTGTGTTGCTAGTTCTAACTCTCGAGACTACAGGGGACTGTGTCCTACTATTCATGTTGCCAAGCCTATCTAAGTTGGTGTTATCAAATTTATGTGAATAAGTAAAGACTCTCCCTGTTGCATAATCAATTGCATCCCTCTTCAATTTGCACATCTTCTTCTCTCTCACATACTCCTGGTGTCCCTGAAGGACTTCTCTTAAGATATCATAGTTTTTGTTGATAGCTTCTGTTAGACTTTTCATCCTTGGCGTGGTCTCCCTTAACTTTTTGCCTCTGTTCCCCAGGTTGTTGATGTGTGCTGGACTCTGATTTTACTGTTTTTGTTACTCTGGGCACTTTACCACTGCTAACCAGTGCTAAAGTGCAAGTGCTCCTGTTTAAAATGTGTACGTAATTGGTTCTCCATGATTGGCATATTTGTTTTACTGTTAAGTCCCTAGTAAAGTGCACTAGAGGTGCCCAGGGCCTGTAAATCAAATGTTACTAGTGGGCCTGCAGCACTGGTTGTGCCACCCACACAAGTAACCCTGTAATCATGTCTCAGACCTGCCACTGCAGTGTCTGTAAGTGTATTTTTACACTGTAAATTCGACTTGGCAAGTGTACCCACTTGCCAGGCCTAAACCTTCCCTTTTCTTACATGTAAGGCATCCCTAAGGTAGGCCCTAGGTAGCCCCAAGGGCAGGGTGCAGTGTATGGATAAGGTAGGACATATAGTAATGTGGTTTATATGTCCTGACAGTGAAATACTGCCAATTTCGTTTTTCACTGTTGCAAGGCCTGTCTCTCTCATACGATAATATGGGGGCTACCTTTAAATATGATTAAAGTGTAGATTCCCCTAGAGAGTAGATGGACATGTGGAGTTTGGGGTCCCTGAACTCACAATAAAAAAATACATCTTTTAGTAAAGTTGATTTTAAGATTGTGCGTTTGAAAATGCCACTTTTAGAAAGTGAGCATTTTCTTGCTTAAACCATTCTGTGACTCTGCCTTGTTTGTGGATTCCCTGTCTGGGTCAGGTTGACAGTTGGGTTGTTTTTCACCTCGCACTACACAGTGACACAAAGGGGGCTGGGGTGTAACCTGTATTTCCTGATTAGCCATCTCTGCTAGGAGGGAGGGGTGGAGTGGTCACTCTCATTTGAAAGGACTGTGCCTGCCTCTGACAATGCCGGCTCCAACCCCCTGGTGTGTGTCTGAGGCCTTGCCTGGGCAAGGCAGGATTTCACAAGTAGGTGTGAGTCCCCTTTGAAGAAAGGTGACTTCAAAGACTAAAATGGGTATAAGAAGGGCACCCAAATCTACAGACTTTAGAAACACTTCTGGAACCAAGAGGGACCTCTGCCTGGAGAAGAGCTGATAGCTGAGGAAGAAGTGCTGCCCTGCCTGTGACTGTGCTTTGTGGAGCTTTCCTGCAGTGCTGCTTCTGCCAGAGTAAGAGGGCAGAGACTGGACTTTGTGTGCCTTCCGTCTTGTGATGAAATCTCCAAGGGCTTGATTTAGAGCTTGCCTCCTGTTGTTTGAAGTCTCAGGGACAGCAAAGACTTCTCTCTGCCAGCACCTGGAGTCTCTGGAGAGACTCCTGCTCTGACAAGTGGTGCCCTATCCAGTCCCTGGGCCCTTGAAAGGAAAGCTGGTGGAAATCCAAGGAAATCGACTTCGGACGACTCCGGACCGACGCCGCTGCTGAATCCGGTGACGCCGGCTGCACCCGATGACGTGACCTTCGCTGGAACGCGACGCTCTTCGCAGACCCGACGCCGCTGCAGCCCGCTGAAGTCCGCGACTCCGTGGAAGTCGCTGCACCATGTCGTGACCGACGCCGCTCGAAGTGCACGGATTCAACGTTTCGCACAGACGCCGCGATCCCCGACTTCGCGCATTGGCTTGTTTTCACTCTTCACCAAAGGTACTGTACTTGGGGGTCTACACGGCGCTGGTGTCGGCTTGTTGGGAACAACTCCATCACGACGCCGTTTTAACATCTCATTCAAGCGTTTTTGTTTCTAAGCGCTATTTTTTAGTTTAATCTTTAAAAATTCATAACTTGACTGTGTATGTTGGATTTTTGTTGTTCTGGTCTTGTTTTGTTTAGATAAATATTTCCTATTTTTCTAAACTGCTGTAGTGTCATTTTGTAGTGTTTTCATTAAGTTACTGTGTGTGTTGGTACAAATACTTTACACCTAGCACTCTGAGGTTAAGCCTACTGCTCTGCCAAGCTACCAAGGGGGTAAGCAGGGGTTAGCTGAGGGTGATTCTCTTTTACCCTGACTAGAGTGAGGGTCCTTGCTTGAACAGGGGGTAACCTGACCTTCAACCAAAGACCCCATTTCTAACATTGGTGATCAGCGGTTGGGATTTGGACTTGTATTTGTATTTGACATACAGTGATTAAGTGTACACTACTGTTTGAGTTGAGACCACTACGTGACCACATACTGCTTGTCTTGAGATTTTTGCTTTTTCTCTTTTGGTGGATTTTTCCCTACGTCCACTTTGTTTTTTTTCGCTGATCCTTGATTGACTTTGAACTTCATTTGGGAACTTGTTTCTGCATTTGGAACTTTGCACTCTTTTTACCTTTCATCATGTCTCTACTTGGAGATGCATCAATTGGAGCTGACTTTGACCTTGAGAAATTTGAGAGTTATACCAAATCTCAGTTGAAGCAATTCTGTAAAAGTTTGGACTGTCCCATTAAGAGCTCATCCAGGAAGGAGGAGCTGCAAAAGGCGCTGAGGGCCTGGGTGACAGCCAAGAGCACTGAAGGGCACACAGAGGATGAGGGAGATGAGGAAGATGAGGAAGAGTGTTCCGTACACAATGGTATTGTGGGTGGTCCTGTTATGTCCAGGGAGATGGTCTCCAGGGCAGGTAGCAGTGTCTCATCCAAGGGTCTGACACCTGAGGAGTTGCAGGACAGACAGGCAGAGAGGGCATACCAATTGGAGCTGCAGAAGCTCAATCTGGAGAAAGAAAGAGATGAGAGAAGAGCAGTCCTTGAGGAAAGGAAGATGCAGCTGGCTCATGAGCTTAACTTAAAGGAGTTAGATCAGAGTAGCCAGTCCAGTAGGGACTGTGGCAGCAATCCTACAGTGCAGCCGGAGAGAATGGTACACATCCCAAAAGACCTTGTGAGGGATTATAAGAGGGAGGATGATATCTACTTGTGGTTCAAGGGTTATGAGACAGCTCTCCACATGAACCTGGTCCCTGAAGCTCATTTGGGGGCAGCCCTGTGGAAGCATTTTGAGGCAGAGGGGAGGGGCACACTGACGGCCTTAGGGGATGCTCAGAGTCTCACCTACCCTGTCATGAAGGAGGCCTTACTCACCAGGTATGGTCTCACCCCTGAGCAGTACAAGGAGAAGTTTAGATCCTAGAAGAGAAAGGAATCCCAAACATGGTTGGAATGTGTTGATTCTTTTTGCAGGTCACTGGATGGTTGGGTGAAGGGCAGTAAGGTAAACACGTATGAGAGGCTTTACAATTTAATTGCTTGGGAGCACTTGTACAGTTTATGTTTTCCAGAGCTGCGCCAGCACCTCATTGACAGCAAGCTGACTGACCCCAGGAAGCTTGCGCAGGAAGCGGACCGCTGGGAGAGCACCAGGGTCCAAAAGAGGTATGGGGGAGACCATGCCAAGGGTGGGCAGGGTCCCTCTCAGAAGAAAGTGGGGGAAAGGGCAAACAGGGGGAGTTCTCTAAAGGGCCCCAAACTGATTCCCAGGGTAAGGATTCCCAACCCCCCAGTGAAAAGAAGCCATGGTTGTCCAAAGGGAAGCCAGTGGCAGGTGGTCCCCCACGTAAGTGCTATGCATGTGACCAGGTGGGTCATGTGAGGGGGGACCCCAAATGCCCCAAAAGTACACCGGCACCCACTGGTGCACCGTCCCAGGGTTTGGCCAGTGTAGCGCTTGGGGAGGAGTTGGTTTCAGGTGGGTGGGAACCAGCAGAAATGACCCTTGTCTCACTAGGGGACAGTGAGATGGTCCAGAGAAACCTAGTGCCTGATAACACTAAGAAATACAGGCAATGGGTGACCATCAATGGACAGAGGGTGGAGGCTCTGAGAGACACAGGAGCCAGTGTGACTACAGTGAGGAGTCACCTGATGTCTGAAGAGCAGATTGATCCCCGGGTACTTCACCAAGTAGATGCGGTAGACAACTCTGAGCGCCTCTGCAGAGTGGTGCAGGTTCCCTTTGAATGGGGGGGTCTCAGGTTCCTGGAAAGTAGCTGTGAGTCCAACCATGCCTGTTGATTGTTTGCTAGGTAACGACCTGGAGGATTCCCCTTGGAAGGAGGTGGAACACAGGTCTCACTTGGAGATGTTGGGTCTGCCTGGGTGGGTATGCGTATCCACCCGGTCTATGGCAGCCAATCAGGGTAGTCAAGAGCCCCTGGAGCCTGAAACAGTGGCCCAGGGGACCTCCAAGAAGAGGAAGGGCAGGGGGCGCGGGAAACCGGCCCCAGAAGTTCCCACGGTCCGGAAGGAGGCAGAGCCTGAGGGTGATGCCCCGGAGCCTACAGGGGAACAGGTGGCTGAACTGGGGGAGGTCCCTAGGCTATCGCAGTGGCAGCAGGAAGGGGGACCCACCAGGGAAGCATTCTGCACAGCACAGAAGGAGTGCCCTACTCTTGAGGGGCTACGGCAGCAGGCTGCAGCCCAGGCACCTGGCGAGGCAGCAGGTACTCACCTGATATATTGGGACGATGGCCTCCTGTATAGGGAGCCTAAGGTTCCTGAGCCTGGGTCAGCTCGTATGCTGGTGGTACCCCAGTGCTTCAGGGCCTTCCTACTGGGTTTGGCTCATGATATGCCTTTGGCAGGACATCTAGGGCAGGACAAGACCTATAAGAGGCTTGTCTCCCACTTTTACTGGCCCTTGATGCACAAGCAGTCAGCTGCTTATTGTAGGTCTTGTCAGACTTGTCAGGCAAGTGGCAAGAGTGGGGGGAAATGCAAAGCTCCCCTCCAACATTTACCTGTAGTCAGTACTCCCTTTGAAAGGGTAGGAATTGACATTGTGGGGCCTCTGGATCCCAAGACAGCCATGGGCAACAGGTTCATCCTGGTCTTGGTGGACCATGCCACACGATACCCAGAAGCCATTCCTCTAAGGACGGTCACTGCCCCCATGGTGGGACGTGCCTTGATGGGAGTTTTTACCCGCATGCGGTTCCCCAAGGAGGTGGTATCTGATAGGGGTACAAACTTCATATCCACTTATATGAAGTCTCTGTGGAAGGTGTGTGGGGTAACCTACAAGTTCACCACCCCTTACCACCCCCAAAGTAATGGTCTGGTTGAGAGATTCAACCGCACCTTGAAAGGCATGATTCAGGGCCTGTCAGAGCCCTTGAGGCGTCAGTGGGACGTCCTCTTGCCATGCCTTCTGTTCGCTTACAGGGAGGTGCCTCAAGAGGGACTTGGCTTTAGCCCCTTTGAGCTCATCTATGGCCACCCTGTGAGGGGACCGCTCAGTCTGGTGAAGGAGGCTTTGGAGAAAGCTCCTAGTAAACCACCCCAGGATGTATTTAGCTACATGCTGGCACTAAGAAACCAGACTGCCCGCTTCAGGAGTCTCGCTCAGGAGAACCTGGAAGTAAGCCAGGAGGATATGAAACGGTGGTACGACCAGAATGCCACTCTGGTTGAGTTTCAGCCTGGACAAAAAGTGTGGGTCATGGCACCAGTGGAGCCTAGGGCTCTCCAAGATAAGTGGACTGGGCCTTTTGAGGTGGTGGAAAGAAAGAGCGAGGTCACCTATCTGGTAGACTTGCAATCCCCCAGGAACCCTTTGAGGGTTCTACATATCAACCGCCTCAAACCACACTTTGAGCGAACTGAGCTATCCATGCTCCTAGCGACAGATGACGGGGTGGAGGAAGAGAGTGAGCCTCTTCTTGACCTCCTGTCTGCAGGAGAGAAAGATGCATCTGCGGAGGGAGTGATCCTCTCCCCCTCCCTGACTGAGGAACAGCAGAAGGACTGTCGCCACGTGCTGGGACAGTTCGTCTCGCTGTTTTCCCTGACCCCAGGAGTCACACACCTGTGCACACATGATGTGGACACTGGGGACAGTACACCTGTTAAACATAAGGTTTACAGGGTGACTGACAGGGTCAGGGCTTGCATTAAGGAGGAAGTCTCCAAAATGTTAACCCTAGGGGTTATTGAGCACTCCAGCAGTCCTTGGGCCAGCCCAGTGGTCTTGGTCCCAAAGGTTGCTGCTCCTGGTGCCACTCCAGAACTTAGGTTCTGTGTGGACTACCGGCGTCTCAATGCGGTCAGCAAGACTGACGCGCACCCCATCCCCCGAGCTGATGAGCTCATTGATCGGTTAGGAGCTGCCAAGTACCTCAGTACGTTTGATTTAACATCTGGGTACTGGCAGATTGCCTTAACTGAGGGGGCAAAGGAGAGGTCAGCATTCTCTACCCCAGATGGGCACTTCCACTTCAATGTGATGCCCTTTGGGATGAAGAACGCCCCTGCCACCTTTCAGAGGTTGGTCAACCAGGTGTTGGCAGGACTGGATGAGTTCAGTGCCACCTACCTGGATGACATTGCTGTGTTTAGTTCCACATGGGAGGAACACCTACAACACCTCTGGAGATTGTTAGAGGCCCTGCAGAAGGCAGGCCTCACTATTAAGGCGAGCAAGTGCCAAATAGGGCAGGGTTCTGTGGTGTACTTAGGACACCAGGTGGGGAGTGGCCAGGTGGCACCCCTACAGCCTAAGATTGACACGATTCTGGCTTGTGAGCCTCCTAAAGACCCAGACTGAAGTGAGAGCCTTTTTAGGTCTCACAGGATATTACCAGAGGTTTGTTAAGGGATATGGTGCCATTGTTACCCCCTTTACTGAGTTGACTTCTAAGAAGCAACCCAAGAAAGTGATCTGGACAGAGGCTTGCCAGAACGCTTTTGATGCCCTGAAGGCTGCCATGTGCACAGCACCTGTGCTGCAGGCACCTGACTACTCCAAGGAGTTTGTTGTGCAAACAGACGCCTCAGAGCATGGTATTGGAGCAGTACTCTCACAGCTTAATGAAGAGGGCCTAGATCAACCCGTAGCATTCATTAGCAGGAGGTTACTACCCAGGGAACGTAGGTGGAGTGCCATAGAACGCGAAGCGTTTGCTGTGGTCTGGGCACTGAAGAAGCTAAGACCCTACTTGTTTGGGACTCACTTCCGAGTTCAGACCGACCACAGGCCCCTCAGATGGTTAATGCAGATGAGGGGTGAGAATCCAAAACTGTTGAGGTGGTCCATTTCCCTACAGGGGATGGACTTTACGGTGGAACATCGTCCTGGTACAGAGCACGCCAATACTGATGGTCTGTCCAGGTTCTTCCGCCTTAGTGATGAGAACTCCGATGAGGTTGGGTAGTTGCTCCCCACTTTTAGCTGGGGGGGACACGTGTTAGACTTTTCATCCTTGGCGTGGTCTCCCTTAACTTTTTGCCTCTGTTCCCCAGGTTGTTGATGTGTGCTGGACACTGATTTTACTGTTTTTGTTACTCTGGGCACTTTACCACTGCTAACCAGTGCTAAAGTGCAAGTGCTCCTGTTTAAAATGTGTACGTAATTGGTTCTCCATGATTGGCATATTTGTTTTACTGTTAAGTCCCTAGTAAAGTGCACTAGAGGTGCCCAGGGCCTGTAAATCAAATGTTACTAGTGGGCCTGCAGCACTGGTTGTGCCACCCACACAAGAAACCCTGTAATCATGTCTCAGACCTGCCACTGCAGTGTCTGTAAGTGTCTGTAAGTGTATTTTCACACTGTAAATTCGTGTACCCACTTGCCAGGCCTAAACCTTCCCTTTTCTTACATGTAAGGCATCCCTAAGGTAGGCCCTAGGTAGCCCCAAGGGCAGGGTGCAGTGTATGGATAAGGTAGGACATATAGTAATGTGGTTTATATGTCCTGACAGTGAAATACTGCCAATTTCGTTTTTCACTGTTGCAAGGCCTGTCTCTCTCATACGATAACATGGGGGCTACCTTTAAATATGATTAAAGTGTAGATTCCCCTAGAGAGTAGATGGACATGTGGAGTTTGGGGTCCCTGCACTCACAATAAAAAAATACATCTTTTAGTAAAGTTGATTTTAAGATTGTGCGTTTGAAAATGCCACTTTTAGAAAGTGAGCATTTTCTTGCTTAAACCATTCTGTGACTGTTTGTGGATTCCCTGTCTGGGTCAGGTTGACAGTTGGGTTGTTTTTCACCTCGCACTACACAGTGACACAAAGGGGGCTGGGGTGTAACCTGCATTTCCTGATTAGCCATCTCTGCTAGGAGGGAGGGGTGGAGTGGTCATTCTCATCTGAAAGACTGTGCCTGCCTCTGACAATGCCGGCTCCAACCCCCTGGTGTGTGTCTGAGGCCTGGCCTGGGCAAGGCAGGATTTCACAAGTAGGTGTGAGTCCCCTTTGAAGAAAGGTGACTTCAAAGACTAAAATGGGTATAAGAAGGGCACCCAAATCTACAGACTTTAGAAACACTTCTGGAACAAAGAGGGACCTCTGCCTGGAGAAGAGCTGATAGCTGAGGAAGAAGTGCTGCCCTGCCTGTGACTGTGCTTTGTGGAGCTTTCCTGCAGTGCTGCTTCTGCCAGAGTAAGAGGGCAAAGACTGGACTTTGTGTGCCTTCCGTCTTGTGAAGAAATCTCCAAGGGCTTGATTTAGAGCTTGCCTCCTGTTGTTTGAAGTCTCAGGGACAGCAAAGACTTCTCTCTGCCAGCACCTGGAGTCTCTGGAGAGACTCCTGCTCTGACAAGTGGTGCCCTATCCAGTCCCTGGGCCCTTGAAAGGAAAGCTGGTGGAAATCCAAGGAAATCGACTTCGGACAACTCCGGACCGACGCCGCTGCTGAATCCGGTGACGCCGAATGCACCCGACGCCGTGACCTTCGCTGGAACGCGACGCTCTTCGCAGACCCGACGCCGCTGCAGCCCGCTGAAGTCCGCGACTCCGTGGAAGTCGCCACACCACGTCGTGACCGACGCCGCTCGAAGTGCACGGATTCAACGTTTCGCACAGAAGCCGTGATCCCCGACTTCGTGCATCGGCTTGTTTTCACTGTTCACCAAAGGTACTGTACTTGGGGGTCTACACGACTCCGTGTCCGGTGCCGCTGGTGTCAGCTTGTTGGGAACAACTCCGTCATGATGCTGTGTTAACATCTCATTGAAGCATTTTTGTTTCTAAGCGCTATTTTTGAGTTTAATCTTTAAAAATTCATAACTTGACTTGTGTATGTTGGATTTTTGTCGTTCTGGTCTTGTTTTGTTTAGATAAATATTTCCTATTTTTCTAAACTGGTGTTGTGTCATTTTGTAGTGTTTTCATTAAGTTACTGTGTGTGTTGGTACAAATACTTTACACCTAGCACTCTGAGGTTAAGCCTACTGCTCTGCCAAGCTACCAAGGGGGTAAGCAGGGGTTAGCTGAGGGTGATTCTCTTTTACCCTGACTAGAGTGAGGGTCCTTGCTTGAAAAGGGGGTAACCTGACTGTCAACCAAAGACCCCATTTCTAACAGCTTCTGACAGGTTGGTGTCCTGAATCTCAGGTTGCAGGTTCAGGTACAGAAGTGTCTGAGTTGGTGGGGGTCAGGGGCCCAGTTTATATACCCGAAAATGCCTTTGAAGTGAGGGAGACTTCAAAGAGTGGTTTTGAAGTGCACAAGGTCCCTTTTCAGGACAGGTCTGTCTGCCAGGGTCCCAGTAGGGGGTTTCACAGTCCATTGTGTGAGGGCAGGCCACTAGCCTTTGAAATGTAAGTGTAAGGTCCTCCACCCTTCCAGCCCAGGAAGACCCACTCGGTATGCAGATGAGTGCCAGTGTGTCTGGGTATCCTGTGTTTGTGGTTGTCTGAATGAAATGCACCAGGAAGCTGTCAACCAGCCCAGCCCAGACATTGATTGGAGACAGGGTGTAAGGCACACATGGATTTTAAGTGCAGAGAAATGTTCACTTTCTAAAAGTGGCATTTCTAAAATAGTAATATAAAATCCAACCTCACGAATAAGCAGGATTTTCTATTACCATTCAGGCCATACTAAATATGACCAAGTTACCGCTTTCTGATTAGAATGTACCACTCAAACAGTATATGAGTGTAGCCCTAATTCTATCCTATGAAATGAACAGGTCTCACAGTAGTGGAAAACGAATTGAGGAGTTTTCCAATACCAGGACATGTAAAACACAGGTGTACATGACCTGCCTTTTACCTACATTGCACCCTGCGCTATGGGTTACCTCGGGCCTATCTTAGCGGTGACTTATATGTAGAAAAAGGGTATTTTAAAGCTTGGCAATTACTTTTATATGCCAAGTCGAAGTGGCAGTGCTACTGCACACATAGGCCTTGCAATGGCAGATCCTGAGGCAAGGTTATGGGGCTCCTTATGTGGGTGGCACAATCAGTGCTGCAGGCCCACTAGAAGCATTTAATTTACAGACCCCGGGCACATGCAGTGCACTTTACCAGGGACTTACACGTAAATAAAATATGCCAATTGGGAATGAACAACTGTTACCATGTTTAGGGGAGAAAGCTAATGCACTGTGGCACTGGTTAGCAGTGGTAAAGCGCATAGGGTCCTAAAACCAGCAAAAACAGTGACAGAAAAGTGGAGGGAGGCAGGCAAAAGGTTGGAGGATGACCACCCTAAGGCTGTCAGGTCTAGCAATTAGGTAACATGAAAAGCTAGCAAGTATTGAAAGTGCACATGAGATCACTGCAAGTCAGTATTTCCACTCTACTTATGACAGTTTTGTGGCAAAAAAATGTAGTAACTGTTTTTTAAATGTACCTGTAAATTTATGAACAGTGATGTCACAGCAGTACTGCCCAACAGTGACAATGAATTGTCTTTTGCTGCTCTTTTATGTCATCTATATAGGTCAACACCGATCAGAAGTGAGATATCTGGGAGGCCATCTCCACAACGGTGCGGACCCTAGGGGTAAGCAGAGTGTCCTCACTTTCAGAAGAGGTGGGGGGATCTGCATCAGGCTACCAGGAAATCAGTTGAGAGCCAAGTCAGGCAGTCCTCCCAGAGATCTACACAGGTGCGCCACACCTTGACCCTGAGCTTGATGGGCAGTTGAGGGCACAACAGCATCAACAGAGGGGTAAGTCATTGTCTGTAGATATTTTGGTGGTTTGACCTCTTTACTTTCCAGCTATGTTGTATGCCGTAAACTTTAAGGAAGACACACATCTAAAGGCCATGATGATTTCTTGAGGTTTAAATTGATCAGACACTGTCTGATGCTGTGAGTGGGGCATTGCATTGTACTGTAGCATGCCACTAGGTTTCTCCTCACAAAACAAAGTACTGTTGTGGGCAAACACATGGCTGCATGCAAATAAAGGGATTGCCAGCATTTTTACAAGAACATGAGGGACAGTTTAAAAAAAATGCCCCATGTCATGATTGGGTCAGGTGTGATGTCACAAAAGTGTGTAGTGAATGTAGGCTTCATTACTGGTGATTGTGGCAAACTGCACAATTATGACAAAGTTGCTATATCAGACTTCACATTGCTAAGTTGGTTCTATGACAATGTGAGCATGTGCATCTGTACCAAAAGTTTTGATATTCTTTGTACAGTGGCAGCATTCCTTATCTGATACATGTTTGAAAGCAGTTTCTCCAGTAAACTTATGATACTTTATATGGACAGTAGCTAGTGGACCTGAGTCCTCAGTCCTAAACAAATTTGCATATAAGCCAGCCTGTGATTACCAATGTGAATTTCCATCCCAAACTGTATTGTAAGCAACAGGCAGGAATCAGTGCATATTTGGGATATAGTTGTGTATCCCACAGACTGCATTTTTGTGTCCTTAGTTCTGCCCAGAGGAGAAAATGATTATGGAGAACACTGATACTGTGTAGGAGGCTGGCCTGGCTTATCGTGGGTACCTGATGGTACTTACACCTTGTGCCAGGTCCAGTTATCCCTTATTAGTAGATTACCAGTGTTCTACCAGCTTAGGCTGATAGAGGTAGCTATAGCAGAGCAGCATAGGCTGAACTATGAGACATGCAAAGCTCCTACTATACCACTTATATCATATAGGTACTATATCATAAGAAACACAATACTCAGAATTACTTAAAATAAAGGTACTTTATTTTAGTCACAATGTGCCAAAAATATCTCAGAGGATATAGGTGGTCATTACAACCCTGGCGGACGGTGTTAAAGCGGCGGTAAGACCGGCAACAGGCCGGCGGTAAAAAATTTGCAATTACGACCGTGGCGGAAACCGCCAACAAAGACAGCCACTTTAACACTCAGACTGCCACGGCGGTACAAACAAACAGCACGGCGGTTACTGCCAACAGACAGGCGGGAGACAATGTACCACCCACACTATTATGACAGGCCAATCCGCCACCTTTTCTGGGGCGGATTCACAGCGGATAACAACACGGCGGAAACAGGAATTCCGAAGGGAAAACACTCACCTCTACACACCCCACGAGGAACGAGGACACCATGGACCCGGAACTCCAAATTCTACCTGCAATAGTCTTCCTGCTCCTCTACCAGGAGTACGAATGCCGGCGGAGAAGACCACGGTGAGTACTGCACCTACGACACAGGGGAGGGGGGAGGCAAAAAACAGGGACACACACACGCAATACGCAACACCCCCACCCACTACAACACACACACTAATGCATATTAATACATCACAGTTACACCCCCCAAACCCCCGGAAGAATGCAAAGACAATAGAAAATGAGTGTAACCATTGTAATATATTAAAATCAAGTAGGCAAAAATATATATCTACACTATGTACAAAATATATACCAAGCATAGTAGTCCACTGGGCCCACACGGCATGGGCGAGGCCCACACAAGATGCCCGACCATGATGGAGAGAGCACTGCATGGGCATCAGAGAGCAACTAAACAGGCACCTCAGGGTGAGGGAAAGGGGGGGCACCTCAGCCGGTTGAGTGCACGAAGCCAAATCCATGAGGGGGCCACATGCCCACTGTTCCATCCTGGGGAGTGCAAAGCCACAGTCTCTCAAGTCTCTACAGTGGGTGGCTTGCCCACTGTTCCATCCTGGGGAGTGCAAAGCCACAGACTCTTAAGTCTCTACAGTGGGTGGTTTGCCCACTGTTCCATCCTGGGGAGTGCAAAGCCACAGTCTCTCAAGTCTCTTCAGTGGGTGGCTTGCCCACTGTTCCATCCTGGGGAGTGCAAAGCCACAGTCTCTCAAGTCTCTACAGTGGGTGGTTTGCCCACTGTTCCATCCTGGGGAGTGCAAAGCCACAGTCTCTCAAGTGGATAACAGTCTCCACTGGTTCTGGAGGGGGGCTTTTGCCCAGAGTGCTTCATCCTGCCAAGGACTGAGGTGGTGGATGCCTTTCTCCACTGGTTCTGGAGGGGGCATTGTGCCCAGAGTGCTTCATCCTGCCAAGGACAGAGGTAGTGGATGTGATTCTCCACTGGTTCTGGAGGGGGCATTGTGCCCAGAGTGTTTCATCCTGCCAAGGACAGAGGTAGTGGATGTGATTCTCCACTGGTTCTGGAGGGGGCATTGTGCCCAGAGTGCTTCATCCTGCCAAGGACAGAGGTAGTGGATGCCTTTCTCCACTGGTTCTAGAGGGGGCATTGTGCCCAGAGTGCTTCATCCTGCCACGGACAGAGGTAGTGGATGCCTTTCTCCACTGGTTCTGGAGGGGGCCTTGTGCCCAGAGTGCTTCATTCTCCCCGTGACAGACTCAGTAGCGTCAGTGCCCTTGGCGCTCATGGGCCAGCGGTGCTTGAGACGGTGGTGCCCTCTTCAGCGGTGCTTGAGACGGCAGTGCCCTGTTCAGCGGTGCTTGAGACGGCGGTGCCCTGTTCAACGGTGCTTGATACGCCGGTGCCCTGTTCAGCGGTGCTTGAGACGGCGGTGCCCTGTTCAGCGGTGCTTGAGGCAGTGGTCTACATTGCAGGGACTCAGCTGCTGGCGGTCCTTCATGGCCCAGCTGGGCTTTTGCTGGCGGTCCTTCATGGCCCAGCGGGGCTTTTACTTGCGGTCCTTCATTGCCCAGCGGGGCTTTTGTTGGCGGTCCTTCATAGCCCAGCGGGGCTTTGGCTAGCGGTCCTTCATGGCCCAGCAGGGCTTATGCTGGCGGTCCTTCATGGCCCAGCGGGGCTTTTTCTGGCGGCGGCCTCCTGGGCAGCAGGGCTGGCGATGGCCTCCTGGCCAGCTGGGCTGGAGCTGGCGGTGGCCTCCTGGGCAGCTGGGCTGGTGCTGGCGGTGGCCTCCTGGGCAGCTGGGCTGGTGCTAGTGGTGGCCTCCTGGCCAGCTGGGCTGGTGCTGGTGGTTGCCTCCTGGCCAGCTGGGCTGGTGCTGGCGGTAGCCTCCTGGGCAGCTGGGCTGGTGCTGGCGGTCCTGTCCTGGGCAGCTGGGCTGGTGCTGGCGGTGGCCTCCTGGCCAGCTGGGCTGGCGGTCCTGTCCTGCGCATCTGGGCTGGTGCTGGCGGTGGCCTCCTGGGCAGCTGGGATGATGGCGGTATTCTCCGCCGTGCTGCTCTTCCCAGACTTGCAGGGTTTCTTGTGGCCCTTCCCCACCTTGGAAGGTGTCACAGCTGACTCCACACTCCCAACGGGACCCCTGGGAGCGGCTTTGGTGGCTGGAGTCTTCCCCCTCTCCCGCCGGCCACTGGCCAACTTCTGATGCTTCACAGGTGGGGGACTGTCTGTTCTGTGGCTGTGTGCCACACTGGCTGCCCTGGTGGCCGGTGCACTCCAGATTCCGGTGACTACAGGCACCACTGGTCCCGGAGATGTTATGGCTGAGGTACTAGTTCGGGACCTAGGAGATGGACGGGGTGGGGGAGGTGTGGGAAAGAGGTCAAGGTTGGACAGGAAAAGTTTTTTTGACACACTGGGACGGGTAGCTGGAGGGGGTTTGGGAGTGGAGGAAGAGGTGGTGGTAGTAGGAGGTGTTTGTTTGCTGACTTTGGGTAAAGGTGCATGCGCTGTAGGCTGTCGTGGGGTGGATGGCTGTTGGGTGGGTGTGTGCCTGCGTTTGTGTATCTTGGGAGGGGGAGTCACAGACAGACTGGGAGAGGACACAGGGGACGTGTGAATGGTAGTGGGGGTGGTGACTGCACGTGAGCGGGGTATGGTGGTGGGTGTGCTGGAGAGGGACATAGTGGCTGTAGAGGTAATGCATGCAGGTGTGAGTGTAGACGAGACTGGGAGGCAGGAGGGAGACGAGGAGGAGGGGGGACACAGTGGAGGCAGTGGATGTTGGTATGTCTGCATGTGTGTAATGCTTGCGTGAGTGCCTGTGGGATGTATGGTGCTTATGTTTGTCTGAGCTTCCCTTGTGTGTTGACGTGTGTGCATGCTGGTCTGTAGGTGTGCTTGGGATAGGCTGAGGTACAGGGGATTGGGTCTGGGTTGAGGAAGTTTGAGGGGGGAGGCTATACACAGGGACAATGGCTGCCATCAGTGCTGAGGCCAGAGTCTGAAAAGCTCGCTGAAGGGACGCCTCACCAGAATGAATGCCCTCCAGGAATGCATTTGTTTGTTGCAACTGCCTTTCTACACCCTGGATGGCATTCAAAATGGTAGACTGCCCAACAGTGAGGGACCTGAGGAGGTCAATGGCCTCCTCACTGAGGGCAGCAGGGGTGACTGGGGCAGGGCCTGAGGTGCCTGGGGCGAAGGTGATGCCCACCCTCCCGGGTTAGCGGGCACGGGGCGAAGGTTGAGGGGCTGCTGGGAGGGCGGTGCTGGAAGGGGGGGTGGAGCTGTACCTGTAGATGGGGGTGGCACAGATGTTGCCGCCACCACAAGGGAGCTCCCATCAGAGGACGTGCCAGTGTCACTGGTCTCAGCTCCTGTCCCCGCCGTGGAGCTCCCCTCGCCCTCCGTCCCACTGGTGAAGTCTGATTCCGTAGTGTGGCCCTCCATTCCCATGTGGGATGCAGCCCCCTGGTGCTCCTGTGACACTGCTCCTCCGCCTGATGATGCTAATGCACACAAGAACAGGGAGACCACAAAAAGGGGGGGACGAAAGAAGAAAGACATGTTCAGTGCAAGCATTACTGCTGCCGTTGGCGGACACGACAGACACAGAAACCCCCTGCACTATGCCGCTCTCTTGGGCCCCACTGTTCAATTCCTGGGAAATGGCCTACAAGGCTATGGACGACATCTGCACACATAGATGACACAGGGGCATGACTAGGTGTAGTTGTCACTCTACATGGCCTGCCTTACGGAGGGACCTTTCCTACGGAACTCACCCTGGCCTAGGGAAACCCACAGCCCACCTCCCCCACCCAGACCCCTCCACTTCACGCAAAGTCAGCAGAATGCGAGTGTACTCACCCCCTTGTTTCTGCTGTGATGCCCTCAAGCGCCCATCCAACTCCGGGTACGCCACCGCCAGGATCCTGAACATCAGGGGGGTCATGGTGCGACGGGCACCCCTCCCACGTTGGGAGGCCATCCCCAGCTGAGCCTCCGCCGTCTTCTTGCTCCAGCGGCGAATGTCGTCCCATCTTTTCCGGCAGTGGGTGCTCCGTCTGTGGTAGACCCCCAGGGTCTGGACGTCCTTGGCGATGGCACGCCAAATATGTTTTTTCTGGTGGTCGCTGACCTACATGAATTGTAAAGGGGAAAGAGAAAGTTATCACCAACTGCACCGTCAAAGTGATTGGCCCCCATCCCTACCCTTGCCATGTGGCACATGCACTCACCGTCATTTCATGCACACCGCACTCTCCCCCCTTCCTTCTTACATCCACCCCTCCCCACACAGACATAGCCCATACATCATGCTCCCAGTGTACATACCTGTTTGTCTGGAGGACCGTAGAGAGGCGTGTACTGGGGGAGGACCCCGTCCACGAGTTTCTCCAACTCCTCCGATGTGAAGGCAGGGGCCCTTTCCCCAGACACTCGAGCCATTGTCTCTTCCAGACCGAGGTCCCAGCAGCACTTGCAGTGTAGTTCCTCTCCTGTCGAAGATCAGGCATCGAGTGATTGAAGTGATAGAAAATGATGGTCACGTCCGTGGCTGTGCGTACTGTCACCACCGGCGTACATCGTCATTTGCTCCTGGGACCCATAGGGTCCAATGTTAACCAATGCAGCATTGCGCCGTGGTCTTCGACCGCCTACCATGACGGTGTACAATACCAGCGCAGTTACCTCACATCCCGTTGTCCCACTTTAGAGGTCAGGCAGCCGCCATTTCAGGGGCCCACATGGCTTCATTTTCAACTACGTCACACATACCTAGGCCTAGACTCAACACACAAACAGGCCACTTTTTGAGTATGAATGGTGTTCTGTGTAAGCTGTCGATACGTACCTCTGAGTTGTTTGACTCTGTGCTCACTGTTGTCCTTCATAGGCACCGTCCGCTGGGACATGTGAGGAGATGGCGGCATCCTCCGGTGTACCGACCGTTGGTGGACCTGTCAACAATGGAGGAAAGACATGTTATAATCAGATACAGGCTTGACCGTGCCACAATCCAGGAACTGTGTACCCAGTTGGAGCCAGACCTGATGTCAGCTATCCGCCATCTCACAGGAATCCCCCCTCAAGTGCAGGTGCTGTCGGTGCTCCATTTCCTTGCAAGTGGTTCCCTTCAAACAACAGTGGCCATAGCGTCAGGGATGTCCCAGCCTATGTTTTCCAACATGTTGTCCAGAGTGTTGTCTGCCCTGCTGAAACACATGCGGAGCTACATCGTTTTCCCTCAGGTGGAGGATTTGCCTACAGTGAAAGGTGATTTCTATGCCCTGGGACAAATCCCCAACATCATAGGTGCCATTGATGGGACCCATGTGGCTTTGGTCCCCCCCACCCCCACAGGAGTGAACAGGTGTACAGAAACCGGAAGAGTTATCATTCGATGAATGTACAGATGGTATGTTTGGCAGACCAGTACATCTCCCATGTGAATGCCATGTCCCTGGCTCAGTGCATGACTCTTACATCCTGCAGAATAGCAGCATCCCTTATGTGATGGTCAACTCCAGAGGCACTGTGTGTGGCTATTAGGTGAGCACCTGGAAGCAAGTCAGTGGGAATGGTTGTCTGGGTCTGGGGATATCCCTACAGGTTAGTGTGTGTCTAACAGTTGTCCCTCGCCATTTGCAGGTGACTCTGGTTACCCCAACTTGTCATGGCTACTGACCCCAGTGAGGAATCCCAGGACAAGGGCAGAGGAATGCTACAATGAGGCCCATGGGCGAACTAGGAGGGTGATTGAATGGACCTTCGGCCTCCTGAAGGCCAGGTTCAGGTGCCTCCATATGACAGGTGGATCCCTATTCTACTCACCAAAGAAGGTGTGCCAGATCATCGTGGCCTGCTCTATGCTTCACAACTTGGCTTTGCGACGACAGGTGCCCTTTCTGCAGGAGGATGGTCCAGATGGCGGTGTTGTTGCAGCTCTGGAGCCTGTGGACAGTGAAGACGAGGAAGCAGAGGAAGAAGACATGGACAACATGGACTCAGTGATCCAGCAATAGTTCCAGTGAAACACAGGTAAAGATACAAACCTGCCTACTACATGTACTTAAACACTACTGCCTCTCTACGGTCTGTCTTTTTCACCCAGTGTGTGGTCACTGAGTTGTCACTTTCCCTTACGATTTCACAGATGTGGGTCCCACAGTGTGACATCTGCTTTGATTCCTCATGGACTAGAGCTGTGTGACATAGGTATGTTGACATTACAAATGAAAGAGCTTTTTGCCACAGTTATTACTAATACAGTATTCCGAAATCACAGACTGACTCCAGATTGTTTTGTGCTTTAAGGGTGTTTATTTTAGTGCTCAAAATTGGAGGGGGTAGCAAAATGGTGAGGGGTGATGCCGGAGGAATGTCCATGGCAGAGTCCAGTCTATTAGTCTCACAGGTGTATTGCCCAAATGGCTATAGGAAGTGGAGCTGGGGCAGTATAAGTATGGACAGGGTGACAAAGTGGGACAGTAGGATGACAATCAGGGTGGTCTCATTTCTTGGCGGGGTCTTGGCATCGTTCTCTGTCTTGTTCCTGGATCTCAGGGACCGTTTGCGAGGTGGTTCTCCCTCTGCAGGGGGTGGGGTGCTGGTGTGGTGGTCCTGTGGCGGTGCCTCCTGTCCACTAGCGCCGGCGGAGGTGGTGGGCAGTTCATCGTCCAGGCTAGTGTCAGGGGCCCCTTGTAGTGCCACAGTGTGCCTCCTGGTGTTCACGAGTTCCTTCAGCACCCCTACGATGGTGCCCAGGGTGGAGTTGATGGTTCTGAGTTCCTCCCTGAAGCCCATATGCTGTTCCTCCTGCAGGCGCTGGGTCTCCTGAAACTTGGCCAGTACCGTTGCCATTGTCTCCTGGGAGTGGTGGTAGGCTCCCATGATGAAGGAGAGGGCCTCGTGGAGAGTGGGTTCCTTTGGCCTGTCCGCCCCCTGTTGCACAGCAGCCCTCCCAGTTCCCCTGTGTTCCTGGGCCTCTGTCCCCTGGACCGTGTGCCCACTACCACTGCCCCCAGGTCCCTGTTGTTGTTGGGGTGGTGGGTTAGCCTGGGTTCCCTGTAGTGGTGGACACACAGCTGATTGACGTGTCCTGGGGACGGGGGTATGGGCCCGCTGGGTGGGTGCTGTGCTGGTGTTTCCAGAGGGGGGAAGATCTGTAGTGTCCTGTGACTTTGTCAGGGGAACCGACTGTCCCGAGGTCCCCGATAGGCCAGGCTGGTCATCTAGATCCAGTTGGACAGATGTGCTGTCATCACTGTGGGCCTCTTCTGTTGGTGGTGTGGACATGTGTGGACCCTCCTGTCCGGTGACGTTGGGTAGGGGTCCTGCAGGTGTATAAAAGGATGGTTATTACATCTGTGTGTGTCATGGTGTGCAATGGGTGAGTGACAGTGTACCCCAGTGCTTGCATTCCTGTGTGGGACCTCGTGTGATGATGGTTTAGGGGGGTGTATGGGTATGTGCAGTGGGCATGCTTTAGTGATGGGTGTCCATGCTTTGTTGTTGCATGCAGGGCTTTGTGTTGGGATGTGTGGTTTGTGATGTTGGGACTTTTGTGAGGAGTTGGAGTGCTGGGGGTGAGGGTGGGGGTATGTGCTGGCATGCAGGTAGGGTGGGGGATGTAATAGTTAAGATTTGACTTACCAGAGTCCATTCCTCCACCTACTCCTGCGAGGCCCTCAGGATGCAGAATCGCCAAGACCTGCTCCTCCCATGTTGTTAGTTGTGGGGGAGGAGGTGGGGGTCTGCCGCCAGTCTGCTGAACTGCCAGGTGGTGTCTGGAGACCACAGAACGCACCTTCCCCCGTAGGTCGTTCCACCTCTTCCTGATGTCCTCCCGATTCCTTGGGTGTTGTCCCACTGCGTTGACCCTGTCCACTATTCTTCGCCATAGCTCCATCTTCCTTGCAATTGAGGTGTGCTGCACCTGTGATCCGAATAACTGTGGCGCTACCCGGACGATTTCCTCCACCATCACCCTGAGCTCCTCCTCCGAGAACCTGGGGTGTCTTTGCCGTGCCATGGGGTGGTGTAGGTGATGTGTGGGGTGGGTTGTGGGGTGATAAGTGTGCTGATATTTAGTGGGGTGTTGTGTGAGGTGCGTGGAAGTTCTGTGGGTGATGGTGTTTTGTGCCTGCGGATGCTAGTGTTGTTGCTGGTGCTGTCTCTCTCTGGCTTTCGTTCGTGAATTGTTGTCGTAAGGGTTTGTGGGTGATGTGGGTGTGTGTTTTATATTGTATTGGGTGTGTGGGAGTGGTGTGTGTATGTGTATCAGGTGTGTGTATTTGGAATTGTCCAATGTGGCTATTTTTTGTATATGCGTGTGCATTTTGAGCGCGGCGGTGTGTACCGCCAATGGAATACGCGGTTGAAAGACCGCCGCGTGGATTCGTGGGTCGTGATAGTGTGGGCGTATTTCTGTTGGCGTGACGGTGGAGATTTTGTTTTCGCCAGTTTATCACTGACCTTTGGTGTGGCGGACTTGTGTGTGTGTCTAGATTTTGGCGGATTCCGAACTGTGGGTCATAATAGCTATGGCGAAATTCCGCGGCGGTGTGTTGGGGGTCTTCTGCACGGCGGTAAGCGGCTTTTACCGCCAATGTTGTAATGAGGGCCATAGTCCCTTAGGAGGTAAGTAAAATACACAAAATATACACACAAACTAAAATCAGGTAAGTAAAACAGTCAGAAAGTAGTGCAAACACTGTAGAATACAGTAGGATGCAATAGGACTAGGGGCAACAAAAACCATATACTAAGAAAGTGGAATGCGAACCACAAATGGACCCCGATACTAGTGTAGTGTGTAGAGGGTCACTGGGAGTGTAAGAAAGCACTAAGGGTGTCCAAGATATCCCACCCCAAGACCCTGAAAAGTAGGAGTAAGCAAGGGTCGCAGCTGAAGAAAAAGGGTGCTGCCTGGGCCCAGGAAGGACCAGGATGTCGCCCCTTGGGAGAGGAGACAGAGGGAGCCCTCAGCAACACAGAGAGCCCATGCACAAGAAGGCAGCACCCGCAGAAGTCCTTGAACATGGGTTCAAGAAGACTGAGCACGGCAGTCATCTCAACACTACAAAAGAGGGTCCCACGAAGCCAGAGGTCAACTCAGTGCAGGACAAAGTGCTGGGTACCTGGGCTAGGCGGGGCACAAAAGATTCCTTGCAAAAGTGCACAGAAGCCCTAGCAGCTGCAGTTCACGCAGTGCACAGGATTACTGTGTGGAGAAGGGAGGCAAGGACTCACCTCCTCCAAATTTGTACAGTTGGACCACTGGACAGTCTGGGTCACTTGGGTCCACCACCTGTGTTCCAGGGGCCACGGTCATCTGGATGAGAGGGGTCCCAGAGTACCAGTGACACTGAAGTTTGGTGCCTGCTGGAGCAGGGGGAAGACTCAGTCAACCTACGGGAGATTTCTTCATGGCTTCCAGTGCAGTATGAAGGCAGGCAGCCCCCAAAGCATGCACCACCAGGGAACAGTAGAGAAAGCCGGCCGGATTAGGTGCTACAATGTCACTAGTAGTCTTCTTGCTACTTTGTTGCAGTTTTGCAGGCGTCCTGGAGCAGTCAGCGGTCGATCCTTGGCAGAAGTCGACGAGAGAGGTGCAGAGGAACTCTGGTGAATTCTTGCAAGCCATTATCTGAGGAAAAGCCCACAGGAGAGACCCTAAATAGCCCTCAGAGGAGGATTGGCCACCATGTCAGGTAAGCACCTATCAGGAGGGGTCTCTGACGTCACCTGCTGGCACTGGCCACTCAGAGGCCTCCATTGTGCCCTCACACCTCTGGATTCAAGATGGCAGAGGTCTGGGACACACTGGAGGAGCTCTGGCCCCACCCCTGGGGTGGTGATGGAGCGGGGAGTGTTCATTCCCCTTTCCTTTGCCCAGTTTCGCACTGGGGCAGGTACTGGGGTTTCCCTGAACCAGTGTAGACAGGCTTATGCAAGGATGGCACCATCTGTGTTCTTCAAAGCATTTCGAGGGGCTGGGGGAGGCTACTCCTCCCCAGCCCTTAACACCTATTTCCAAAGGGAGAGAGTGTAACACCCTCTCTCAGAGGAAATTCGTTGTTCTACCTTCCTGGGACTGGGCTGCCCAGACCCCAAGAGGGCAGAACCCTGTCTGATGGTTGTCAGCAGCGGTAGCTGCAGAGAAAACTCCGGAGAGCTGGTTTGGCAGTACCCGGGGCCATTGTGGAGCCCCGGGGATGCACGGGATTGGCACCCCAATAACAGATTTGGCATGGGGGGACAATTCCATGATCTTAGACATGTTACATGGCCATATTTGGAGTTACTATTGTGAAGCTACATATAGGTATTTAACCTTTATGTAGTGCACAAGTGTAATGGTGTCCCGGCACTCACAAAGTCTGGGGAAATTGCCCTGACCTATGTGGGGGGACATGGCTAGTGCAGTGTGCCCTCACACTTAGTAACTTTGCACCTAACCTTCACTAAGTGAGGGTTAGACATATAGGTGACTTATAAGTTACTTAAGTGCAGTGTAAAATGCCTGTGAAATAACATGTGCGTTATTTCACTCAGGCTGCAGTGGCAGTCCTGTGTAAGATTTGTCTGAGCTCCCTATGGATGACAAAAGAAATGCTGCAGCCCATAGGGATCTCCTGGAACCCCAATACCTTGGGTACCTAGGCACCATATACTAGGGGATTATAAGGGCGTTCCGGTGTGGCAATTAGAATTGGTGAAAATGGCCACTAGCCTATAGTGGCAATTTTAAAGGCAGAGAGAGCATAAGCACTGAGGTTCTGGTTAGCAGAGCCTCAGTGACACAGTTAGGCACTATACAGGTATACACATTCAGGCCACAAACTATGAGCACTTGGGTCCTGGCTAGCAGGATCCCCGTGAGACATATAAAACATACTGACAAATAGGGTTTTCACTATGAGAACTGGAGTCCTGGCTAGCAGGATCCCAGTGAGATAGTAAAAACACACTGACATATACTCACAAACAGGCCAAAAGTGGGGGTGACAATGCTAGAAAGAGGCTACCTTCCTGCATACTGAAAGCAACATTTACAAGTGGAAGGTAATATCAAATAGATGTTGTGGTGTCCATTTTTGGCTGACAATTTCCATCCAATAAAACTAGTCTTTGGGAGAAGGCAACCAAACATAGCTCTGTACTGCAGTGGTTCAGATATATAGCCAAGCCTATGTGTTTAGTCATGCTATTGGAACACTTTGTTATGGAATAAAGTACAAGTATATAAGTGACAAAGGCATACATGATATGGGAGATGGGGGGGTAACTGAACTTGTTGGAAATGTTGTGTGATGCACATTGATGCCCAATTGTATTCTCACAGATACATTATGTTGTATCTTTTGTGCCAGCACTAACTGGGCAAGGCAAAGGTGACAGAAGCCACACCGACGGGAATTAAGCTTGCCACTAGGTATGGGGTGTGGACACCACAGACACTAAGGGACCCAGTGGCACGGAGGGTGAGGGAACTGGACAGGAGGCCGTGAGTGATTCAACATCTCCCTCAGAGGCCTCAAATGAAGGCCAGTCCCTAGTGGGGGCAGGACCTGGAGAGACTGTGGCACCTGCATCTTCATCCACCCCCTGCATTCCAATCTCCACCCTCCCTTTTTTCTCCCCACTTGGCCACAGCCACCCCCTACAAGGGGCGGCATCACCATTGCTGTAGGCACCTCTGCCCCTGGGGCCCAAGTGGTGCTCACTGAGGAGGATGTTGATCATTTAAGGATGATCCCTGTAGGCCAGACCACACTATTCAATGCCATCCAGGGGCTGGCTTACCTGGATGGCATTCACGGTGCCCTGTCTGACATACAGCGATCATTCCAGGGTCTGGCCTCCTCATTGGCTGCAACCTCCCACCCACCCCAACCTCATGTGCAGAGTTCCACCCCCAATCCCAAATCCATCAACCCTGTCCTGTCTAAAGCACATCCAAAAATAAGCACAGGCAACTCCAATAACACCCACAAGCAGCACATATCAACCCAGACACATCAAAAACATAAGCACAGACACACACATGCAGACAGCACACACACCACCACTACAGTCACAACCCCAGTCAGTACACCTACAATTACACAGGCACACACAACCCACCAGCACACCCATAGACACAACACCCAGCTCTACAGCAATACCCACACACATCACAAGCACACCCCCAGTCATCACACCCAGGACCACACATGCATGCACAAGCACACTCACAGACACAACACACACCACTACGGCATCACCCACATATACGGCAAGCACACCCTGTCATCACACCCACCATGACACATCCATGCACCAGCACAATCACAGACACCACAGCAACAAACACCACAACTGCTACAGTCACATCTACACACACATACAGATACACACACACACTCAACACAAATACCCTCACTCACTCACTCACCGAAAGTACAATCAGTAAAAGCACACATCTAATGATACAGCACATATACCAGACCCTCAAGCACTTAAACCTTCAACAGATACATGCACAACAGATGCAGCCACTCCCTCTACCTCCCATCCTGGACTCCCTCTCAACCACCCTACCCATTTTCCCAATAAAGATCTTTCTTTTTCCCTGGCCCTGACCCCTTGCACATCCCAAACCACACCTTCCAAATCCCAAACCAGCCCTATCCAACCCACCCCTCCCAAACCAAAGGACCCACCTCCTCACTAAGATCTATGAGGTGCCTGCTCACTGCCCCATAGTTTCCCCTTCGAGAGGAGGTTTATTCTGGCAGTGAATTTAGGAGGCAAGTGATGGGCCTGAAAGCCATTGTGGCCCCCAATGGCTAACCCCTTTGTGTATTTATTCTTATGGACTTTTCAGAATTATCACTGAGAGACTTACCTCATTCATAAATTAAGATGTTTATTTTGAGTATACGTTTGTCCTGGCCTTATTATTCAATAGTTACCAATTGTTTGCTGATGATGTTATTTCTGCTTATGTCATGATTGGGTCAGGTGTGATGGTACGTCACAAATATGTGAAATGAATGTAGGCTTCAGTACTATGAGTGTGGCAAACTGAACAATTATGAAGCAGCTGATATATCAGACTTCACCTTGATAACTTCATGCTGTGACAATGTGAGCATGTGCATCTGCACCAAAAGCTTTGATATTCTTCGTACAGTGGCATTATTCCTTATCTGATACATGTTTCAAAGCAGTTTTCCCAGTAAACTTATAATACTTTACATGGACAGTAACTGGTGGACCTGAGTCCTCCGTCCTTCACAAATGTGCATGTAAGCCAGTCTGTGATTACCAACGTGAATTTCCATGCTAAACTGTATTGTAAGCACATGCAGGAATGTGCCAATATTTGGGATAGAGTTGTGCATCCCACAGACTACATTTTTGCATCCTTAGTCCTTCCCAGAGGAGAAAATTATGATAGAGAACACTGTGATACTGAAAGGGCCATTTGCAAGTGGAAGGTAATATCACATAGATGTTGTGGTTTTCCATTTTGGGCAGATAACTTCCATCCAAAAAAAGTACCCTTAGGGAGACGACAACCAATTATAGCTCTTTACTGCAATGGTTCCGATAGGTAGATAGACCTATGTGTTCACTCATGCTGTTGGAACCCCTTGTTATGAAGTTGAGTACAAATCTATAAGTGACAAAGGCATACATGAGCTGGGAGCTGCGAAGGGGGATAACTGAACTTGTTGCAAATGTTGTGAGATGCAGATTGATGTCTAATTGTATTCTCAAAGATAGACTATCACTGTTGTATCTTCTGTGTCAGCATCAACTGGGCAAGGCAAACGCAAAAGCGGCCACATCGACAAAGCTTGTCAATGGGTACCGGGTGTGGGCACCACAGACACTGAGGGCCGAGTGGCATGAAGGGTGACATGACTGGACAAGAGGCCATGAGGGATTCAACATCTCCTTCAGAGGCCTCCAATGAAGGCTAGTCCCCAGTGGGGGCAGACCTTAAAGAGACTGTGACTCCTGTGTCTTAATCCTCCCCCTGCATTCCAATCTCCACCCTCCCTTTCCCCCCCAATTGGCCATGGCCACCCCCCCTAAAAGGGGCAGCATCACCATTCTATAGGCACTGCTGCACCTGCCCCAGTGTCCCAGGCAGCACTCACTGAGGAGACTGTTGATCTTTTAAAGGATGATCCCCGTAGGCCAGACCAGATTGAATGACACCCAGGTGCTGACTTGCCAGAACACCCAGATGATGACTTACCTGGATGGCATTCACAGTGTACTTTTGGGCCTACAGCGGTCATTCCAGGGTCTGGCCTCCTCAGTGGATGCAACCTCCAACCCACCTCAACCTCCTGCCCAGATTCCACCCCTTCCCAAACCCAAATCCCTCAAGCCCATCCTGTCCTAACCACATGCAAACATATACAGGCACCCACAACAATGCCCACAAGCAGCACATACAAACACAGACACATCAAAAAGCATAAGCAGAGACACACACATGCAGACAGCACATACACCACCAAAGTCACAACCCCAGTCAGTACAACCACAATTACACAGATACACACCCCCACCAGCACACCCACAGACACAGCACCCTTCACTACAGAAATACCCACATACACCACACGCACACCCCAAGTCATCACACCCACCACCACACATGCATGCATCAGCACAATCACAGACACCACAGCAACAAACACCACAACCACTAAAGTCACATCTACATACACACACACACTCAACACAAATACCTTTACTCACCCACTGAACAATCAGTAAAAGCACAAATCTATAGATACAGCACATATGCCAGGCCCTCAAACACCCACACCTTTGTGAGCGTGTCCAGACAGATTTCTTTTGATAATTTATTTATAAGGTGAAACATATACGGTAACCATCAATTATCCTTAGAGGTCAACATGAATCTTTGGACTCAGATAGATGCGTGAGATGGCATCCTAACAAACAACAACAATGAAATTAAATCTATAAACATCACTTTCAATATTGGGGTCAGTCATTTATACACACCATTACTCATGTGGCCATGAATCACCACACCAGTTTAGTTTAGTTATTACCCTTTAGATTAACAACGCTAAGATCACGTAAATCAAACGCAAGACCAAATGATAAAAGTACATGAATAACACAAGCTGACCAAATCTACTAAAGGATCTCACTCTAAAAAGAATATTTATAATTATGCATTCAAGAACCATCATACAAAATAACAACAATAGCAAATGAATGATAGACATAGAATACATATAGTTATCACAGATGAATTGTTTACAATCAATTTATATGAAATATTCAAATTTAGAATGTGACATCCTTAACTGTTACTTTAATTTGATAGGCATGTTTGGGCCTCATGCAAAAAGAAAAGAAGACAGAATATAATTTGGAGCTCATCTGACTATGACGCTAACCAGAAATAGTGGTTGGGTTTTCTAAAGAGAGAAAACATAAAAATCTGCAAGAAAAACAAATACACATTTTATTTATACCTCTCCTAAATGAATCAGCAGGCAGTGATGCCTTCATCAGTGGAGCATCTTCTGGTCATCTTCATTGGGCAGTGAAATAATAGGGAATAGTTCAGTAGTGTTTGACCTTAATGCATCTGTACTGTCAATATCAGAAAGCTAAAGACACAGCACAGTATAACACTAGCAGAATCAGAAATCTGCAGACAGCTAAGAACTGCAAGGCACTGACTGGAAGAGAAGAACTGCACTTACATCACCTAATTCTGTTATATTAAACTCCTAGAACTCAACTAGGCAAAACTCTATTGGTCAGTCTATGGGGTGGTTTAGATCAGAACTAATTGCATTTCTTCCACGTTTCCCAGAGGTATCTTTTCTTCATTTTCTGCATTCACAATTGACTCATCGTCTCCCACTGCAGTCACCAGATTCAGCAGTAGAATACATTTGTTGCAGACTACACATAAAACTATTAAACATTGTCCTTGGGTACACACTATCTTGCAGGAAGACAAACAAATGTTACAACATAATAACATAACTTTTCCACAGCTTAGAAAATATTTGCACAGCGTTAACATTTTTAAAAATAGCTTCTACATTTTTCAAATATGAGGCCTTTTTAAAAAGAATGCTAAAACATGCATAATGGAACATTTCATATTATTGAAACTATTAATCCTTTAATACATATTAATATTTGTTTTCAGTACATTTAATTATAAACACGCAAAATACATTTCATTAAATAGTTATTTATTGTTATTGTGGAACTAGATTATGGCTGCCACCAGTGTAGTCATGTTTTCCAAATCACACGTTTTCAGTATTTCACATTAAACACATGTTATTTAATTTTGTTTTAGTGTCACAAGTTTATTAATAATGTTTGAACGCTATCAATCCCTGCACTGATTTTTTTTATTTTTATATATTTTTATTAACCAATTGCTGCCTTACAGATACAAACATAGTTTAGTTCTCACTTTGTCCACATTTATCAATGTTAGCAGCATATCTAATTTTTCTCAGTTTTAAGGTTTTACTTCTCGTTATTCATTTAGTCTGTGATTCTAGTTAGAACTACTTCAAAGTAAGTATGCCGACTCTATTTGTGTTTTACCCCCATATGTGAGTTTGTACAACTATTTTGCTTTATGACTACATAACAGACTTAACATGTGCTGTACAAAAATTAAACACCAAACTTTAACTTTGTTGGCACTGTGGGGGTCATTCCCGCCAGGGCCGGGGACGGAGGAAGCACCGCCAACAGGCTGGCGGTGCTTCAGGGGCAATTCTGACCGTGGCGGTAAAAGGTTTTCCCCTGCCCCAGGGAATCCTCCACGGCGGCGCTGCCATGGAGGATTCCGACCCCCTTCCCGCCATCCTGGTCCTGGCGGTAAAAACCGCCAGGAACAGGATGGTGGGAACGGGTGTCATGGGGCCCCTGCCACAGGCATGGGCAGTGCAGGTGCCCCCTAACAGGGCCCCATTAAGATTTTCAGTGTCTGCAAAGCAGACACTGAAAATCGCGACGGGTGCCACTGCACCCGTCGCACACCAGCAACTCCGCCGGCTCCATTCGGAGCCGGCTTCATCGTTGCTGGGGCTTTCCCGCTGGGCGGGCGGGCGGGTGGCCTTTTGGCGGTCGCCCGCCTGCCCAGCGGGAAAGTCAAAATGACCGCCGTGGTCATTTGACCGCGGTACGGTCTTTTGGCGGTCTCCGCCCGGCGGGCGCCGCCCACCGGGGTCGGAATGACCCCCTGTGTACGGTAAGTAATTATATTTGCTGAGGTAAGTCGTACTTGGGTTTCTTCTGGTGAGTAGGACCACGCTGTACTCTTACTGCTTTCATTCCACATTTAATGGGCAGCCTTCCACATCCAGATTGTCTGACCCCCAGGGCAAACGAATAAGTCCGGCTGTCGTTACTATACTAGTTTCGCCCTCAGTCCTGCAGACTCTCTAGCAGAACACTCTCTAGCAGGCATGATATCTTTCCTCCCTTCCTTTTGTCTACTTAGGCCTCTCTTTTAGCTGATTCCTCCGTGGATGTTCCCAACCCCCTCATCACGTCTTCCCAATTCGTCACTCTGTCCTCCCACTCTGGTGCCATTGGGTTTTGACGCATACCTTTCGCCTCTTCACTCCTCAGAACCTGCAGTTCAGCTCTGGACCATTTCAACACGTCTCGTCTCCATTCAGACAAGGGGGGGGTCCAGGGGCCTTCCACCTTTTTGAGATCAGTCTCCTGTAAAGGACTAGGGCCAGGTCCAGAAAACGTCTTCCCACTTTCCCCCCGTAGTGGTCCCCTCCCGATACCTAGTAGACATACAGCGGGAGTTGGGGGCAGGGTAAGCTCAAACAATCTGGATAGGTCAGCCATTACCGCCCCCCAGCCCGATTGTATCTCCGAACAGTCCCATACCACATGGTCATAGTCAGCATCAGCGATCTCACATCTTGGGCATGTCCTCGGAGTTTCGCCATACATTAGCGTCAGTCGGTGTGGCGTGAGGTACGTCCTATGGAAGTAATTATATTGGATGTATCGCAGTTGTGTGTTGCAGGAGACCCTCCGGGGATAGGCTAGTGCGTTGTTCCACTCTACGTCCGAGAGTTCCCTACCTAACGTCTTTCCCCATCTCTCTCTCAGTAGCCTCAGCGGGTCCAAACCATCCTCAATTTGGATGCGATATAATTTAGTAATTAAGTGTGCCTCCTCGCCAGCTGTTAGCAGAAGATGTAGCACCTTATGGGTAGTGGGCTCTTCGTTAATCGTGTCCCAGTGTTTTTTCAGGGTATGTTCCAGTTTACTGAATAGTAGGAACTGTCCCTGGGGAACGCCCCGTCTATTAGGTCATAAAAGGATCTCAGCACCCCTTCTCGGAACAGTTCCCCGATTGTCTCCACCCCCGCCCTCCTCCATGCACCCAGTCCCAAGCTCCAAGGGTTACTCCCCCCCGATTCGAGCACCAGGACTGATAATGGTAATGCCGGGGAGTACGGCGAACCAACCCCGACCTTCTTTGCACATCTCTTCCAGCACGACATCGCTACCCTTGTCATCAAGCTGTCCGACTGACGGACGAGTTTCCTGTTTATCATACGTGCAATAATCCAGCTTGTGTCAATTGCTTCGTGGGTGGTGCACCTGTCCAACTGACCCCTACCGGCAAACCAAGCAGCTGCCCACTGTAATTGGGAAGCCAAATAATAGGATTTGAAGTCTGGGGCACCCAGACCACCCAGGTGGGCTGGTCTGCATAGCGTTGAGAGCGAAGTGCGTCTCCAACCATCGTCCCATATCAGTTCCCTAAGCAGGGTGTTCAGCTCACGGAACCATGCCGAGGGGATCTGCAGGGGCAAATTAGCGAAGAAGTAAAGGAGGCGGGGGAGCATGATCATTTTAGACAACGCTATTCTGGACATAATCGTTAGTTTCAGAGATCGCCAGAACCCCACGGAAGCCTGCAATGAGCAGAGTGTTCCACCGAGGTTGCCCTCCCGAAGGTCCGCCACGTCATGGAACACTTGAACACCCAGATACTTGAAGGTGCATGGGGCCCAGTCCATATCCTCCGGGCAAGCCGCCGGGCGTTCATATTCCGGTGTTATGGGGAACATATATGTTTTGCCTCGATTGAGACGGAGAGCAGACAACGCCCCAAAGTCTTCCAGGATCCTGAGAGCCCACGGGACGCCAATTTCCCCGTCTCTAAGGTAAATGAGGACATCATCTGCGTATAGCGATATGATATGCTCAGTGTGTCCCCAGTCCACTCCCATACCCACGCCATCCCTTCGCATCCAGGACGCCATGGGCTCAATGGCCAGTGCAAATAATAGTGGGGACAGGGGGCATCCCTGTCTGGTTCCCCTATATATTGGGTAGGTATCGGATATTGTCCTACCTTTCTTTACCCTCGCCAGTGGATATGCGTACAATAGATCCACCCATTTTACCCAATTCTCACCCATTCACATTCGCAGCATCACTGCCCTCAAATAGTCCCACCTGATTGAGTCGAAAGCCTTTTCAAAGTCTACCGCTAGCAACACTCCAGCTGGGGGCCTCACTTCCTTGGTCATGTGTAGAATAGTGAAGAGTCGTCTCAAGTTTAGGGAGGTACTGCGATTCGGGACAAAACCATTTTGGTCCTCGTGTACGAGTGTGGGTATGTGGGCGATCAAGCGGTTGGCCATAATCTTACTGAGTATTTTAAAATCGCTATTTAGCATTGACAGGGGACGGAAGTCAGTCACTGATGCCTCTTTAGATTTTGTTTTGGGGAGTGGAATCACCAAGGCTTCTCTTAGGGAGCCTGGGAGCATCCCATGCTGTAGTGCTTCCGCGTACATGTCCACCAACAGGGGGGCAATCTGTGTCTCATATTTTTTGTAGAAATCCATAGGGAGGCCGCCCGTCCCCGGAGTCTTCCCATGGGCCAGTTGTGATATAGCCTCCCTGACCTCTTCTAAGGTCACTGGTCCCCCCAGGTTTTCCCTCTCTTCGATCGCCAGGGTCTTCAGTGGGATCGTCTGTAGATAACCATCAAATGCCTCCGCAGTAATTTCTACGGGCTTCCCATATAGTTGGGAGTAATATTCCTTAAATGCGTCATTTATAGGGCCCGGCCTAATTCTACGTTCTCCTTCCCTGTCCAGTACATTCGTTATGGGCTCTCCGCTCCCCCCAGGCCTCACCAACCACGCTAGCATTTTCCCTGATCTGCCCTCCTCTGACTGCAATGAGGTGAGATATTTTTGCAGGTTATGGCATCTGAGTCGTTCTTCGATCTGGAAGTGATCTCTTTTTGCCTGGATATATTCCTCGCCCTCTTTTGTGTCTCTTCTCTGTCTCAGTTCCCCCTCATGTATTTTCTTTTCTAGGTTAATCACTTCCTTTTTGAGTGAACGTCTCACCCCGATCGATTGACCCAAACAGTAGCCCCTCGTCACCACCTTAAGTGTTTCCCATTCCATAGACTGAGAGGAGGCATATCCACTGTTGGATCTAATATGGTCCCCTAGGTGCTGTCTCAGGGCTTCTCTGTACGCCTGGTCCTCGAGTGCTGCAGGGGCTAGTCTCCATGATGGGATAGGGGGCCTATCTTCAGTCGCCCTCCATGTTAACAATAAGGGGTTATGATCAGACAGAGTGCGTCCTAGATATTCCGAGTGGATCATTCCACGTTCTAGTGCTGCAGTGCATACCACTCTGTCAATTCTAGTGTGGACCAGGTGTAGGCCAGAGTAAAAAGAGTATTCTTTGTCATTTATATGCTGTTCTCCCCATACATCAACCAGTCCCCAAGAATCCAACCACTCTCTAAGTTTCCTGGCTATCTTCCTTGTCACTGCTCCCTGCAATGGAGGTGTGGATCTGTCCAAGTCTACGTCCAATATGAAATCTCCTCCAACCAGAAGCACCCCCTCTGCTGACAGGTAAGATGACTTGATAACCGTGTCATAAATGGGATCTGATCCTGATTGGGGGCGTATATACAGCTCAGAATTATCGGGGTACCATGTAACTTCCCATCCAGGATCACAAACCTTCCCTCGCGGTCTATATTGGATAAATCTACCTCAAGGGGGACCCCAGCTCGTACCCATATCATTGCTCCCCTTGCGTATGCAAAATATTCAGTAGCAAACACCTGTCCCCTCCATCTACGTCTTAGTTTTTCCGCTTCACCAGCTGCTAAGTGGGTTTCTTGTAGCATTGCAACTTGTATGCCTCTCCTCTTTAGGTATGATAATATTCTATGCCTATTGGCCGATGTGCCCATCCCCCTGATGTTCCACGTCAGTAAGTTGTATTCTGTCATATTGGTGTATCAGTCCAGTGGTAGCTTTCCCAAATTACCCCAGTTGACGACCCCCTCTTGCGTTCTATCAAACCTCTGATATGTTTTAACCCCGTTCCCCACAGTGCCAACCTAACCAAAAATTGCTTTCCCCAACCGCCCCCTCCCCAGGGCGCCTCTCAAACAGTAGGTAGGCCATAAAATTGAGCAATAGTGCATCTTATTCAAACTTTTAACAGCAGTTCTCGCCATTCTGACTGAACAAGCAAGATTTCAGTTGGGGGTAAGCCATGTTCAGGGGGGCCTCATGTTCATCCGTTTCACCTTGCCTCAGGGCTCTTCCATAATGAAAGTTATTATAGGTCGTCTGCTGTCCGCGGGGTCACCCTCTGAGCCACTTCCGAGCAGGTCGAGCCCCCAGCCGAGGACATCACTGTGTCCTTCCAATTCATCTCCAGAGCACTCCGGGGGGACACCTCCCCGTCCACGTGGGCCGCCGCTTCCAGCGCTGCCTTCCTACCCTTCTCTTTTGTTTCTGGGATGGCGCTAGGCGGGAGCGTCCCTGCGCTCGCCGCCCGCCAGGGCCCCGGTGCGACTCGCTTTCAGTTGATCCTCCGTTCGCCCTCCGCTCCGGTCGAGTCCCAAGGGCATCTAGCCACTCCCACACTTCCTCAGGCGACTGGAAGAATGTGGTTTTGCCGTCAAGTATCACTTTCAGTCTGGCTGGGTAAAGCAGGGAGTACTGAATCCCTTCCTCTCTTAGGGCCCTTTTGCTGCCATGTATGAGGCACGTTTGTTCTGAACCTCCAACGTGAAATCCGGGAACAGTGCCACCTCACCATTCGCTATCTTGAATGGGCCCGCCTCTCTTGCTCTTTGCAGAAGTATGTCTATGTCTCTGTCTCTATAATGTAGTAATCTAGCAATCACCACTCGAGGAGTTCGGCCCGGAGCAAGAGGCCTCGATGGCACTCAGTGGGCTCGTTCCAATGTATAGAAAAGGGTTAGGCGACCCGGCGCCACTACCGTGCTCAGCCAGTTCTCAAGGAAGTCCACCATATTTGTTCCTTCTGCTCCCTCTGGGAGGCCCACCACTCCCACATTGTTCTGCCGATTTCTCCCTTCTGCATCCTCTGCTCTTTGTTCTAGGCGTGCTACTCTGCTCGTGAGGCATGCCACCTCGGCCTGTAGGTCTTTTTGTTTTGGCGCTATTTCCGCTAGAGTGGTCTCCGTCTCTTTAACTCTGCCCGCCAGTTTGTGGTGGTCCGCTCTCAAGAGCCCAACTTCGACCGCAAACTGATTGATGTCGTGCTGTAGCGTTGTCTTCGTGTCTTCGATGGCCCCTAGTCTTTTGTCCAGGGTGTCCTGTACATTAGATTGCGGGAAGTCCCGTAAGTCCCCCTCTCTATGCCCGGAGGATGTTGAGCTGTCCATAGTTCGGGCCTTGTGCCAGTTCTTGGGAGACATTGGGTGCGCAAAGAGCCCCACCCCTGGAGTCAATGCAGGGCTCAGATTGTTGTTACGGGGGCACTGCACCTCTTTGCCTCCACTATTAGGCCCGTTCTGATCACAGAAATGCTCCTATTCAGCCTCACCACAATCACCCGGCGATCTTTTCCTTAGACACTGGACCCAGGCAGGCCCGCCGTGGGTTCCGCAGGGGCGGGAGGCTCTTCGTTATTAAAACACTGGCGTCCTTTGTCTTCAGGCGCTGACTGGCCCCCTTACTCGTCCATGCCGTGTGCGCCTGTGGATATCCTCCTCCAGGCCCTCAGGTGGGGCTCCTGGTTTATCGCTCTGCTGCTTTCCGCTGGGCGGCCCCTCCGGGCCGGCCCGTCCGTTCCCCTTAATGCGCCACGAACCACGTCACGGGTGCCCCCACCCAACAGACCAGCTACTTGGAGTCTTCGCACCCCTCACCGGGAGGGGGACGCCACCCCTTTGTTGCTTTGGGCTGCCAGGGTTGCACATTTCTCTACGCTCCTCAGGGGGCACTCCTCTGTTCCTACTTCGCCTCGTTGCTTGATACTGGCAGCCCTTGTGGGTTTTTTTTCGGCGCTCTGGTGTCCTTTCCGTGCCCACCGTATTGTTCTGTAGGTTGGGGTTTCCAACCCGAACGCCAAGGTCCCCGGTGGGGCCCCGGTCAATACTTCACGCCCCCAAGGGGTACCTACTTCTCCGGCCAATCCGTTGCGGCAGGCACACGGTCCTCTTCACCCCACATGGGGGGGGGCGCACATTTGCGCCCGCTGCGGCCTTCTAGTATTCAGCCCAGCTCTCTAGGACATAGCCAGCACTCCCGAGGGTCGCGTCTCACGTGCCCACGGCACGCCCAGGCGACCCCAGCCCGGGTCCAGGCACTCCCAGGGAATGCCACCTCTCGCGGGAGCTCTGGTCGCTGGGGCACCCCCCAGAGGCCTCCAGTCCCTCACAAGTCTTTGGGGGGCAGGACGGACCTCCTTCTCCGTCCCTGCCATGGACTCGCCTCTTTGCCCCGAGAGTGACACTACCGCCTCGGGAGCAGCTCCCGCTCCGTCTCTGCCCGAGCCGCCGACCACTCCGGGCCCGCAGCGGACCGCTCTGTCACTCCAGCCCCCGGCTCCAGCCGAGGGGACAGGCCACAATCTCGGGGGCCCGCTGGAACGGCCCAGGACCGGGCAGGGCCCCTCAGATCCCCAGAGGGTTCCCATAGGCCTCCAGTGCCTCAGCAGATTCGAGTGTCCCCGAGGCCGGCACGCTTTATCCGGATGATTTTAGGCCCCTCCGGAGCGAGGGGATTAAGCGTGCGCCATCTTCGGCTTCCTGGCCACGCCCCCTCAATCCCTGCCCTGATGACTATTTGTGTTGTTACAAAATATACCTATTAATACTTTTAATAATACCCATGTCAATTCAAAGTTTAGTCTGTCTGCAATATCTATTGTTTCTTCATTTTCTCCAGTTTTCAGTTTATCTCAAATCATGCAAATATCTGCTTCGCATTTTCTCTAGTTTAATTTCTTCCCTCCTCTATTCATTTTTCATCCTTTGTCCTTTAATCAGTATATCCAATTTGCAAAACCTGAACATACAGATGACCATACAACCACAATTGATAATAGTTTCAATAGTTTTCCAACAATACCTTTACCAAGATTACCCAGCAAATTTTTCACTTTTGTAACACCTTTGCTAACATTCTCCCAAACCCCTAGCTCTTTCAGATCTTTTATGTATGAATTTGAATCTGTGAGGTTCTTAATAAAATTTCTAACTCATTTACAGGTGTCAGGTATATAACACTACAACAATGTTTCGTTTTCAGCATCTGGCAAACTCCGCCCTCCTTTGCTAAAAGGATATCTAACTCAAGACCGTTCTGCAGAACCATTGACCAGACCACAGCCATTTCAGTATCCATTAAAATTACAACTCCAGAAAAATCAGTTGGCATGTTATCCACAAATAGTAGATAACTTTCTAATTTTTAAAGCATTTTTACAGATGGAATGATTGCTTCAAATATAGCCCCAATTATATCAGAATAAGTGTCTCTTTTTGATCTTGGTCTCTGCTATTCATTTGAGTTATGTGTGTCAACTATATTGTCAAATTGATAAGCCCCATACCATCTCCTTAGGAGACTATAATAAGCATTCTTTCACAGATATAATATACCCCAGGAATCACAGGATCTTGTCCATTTAACATAAAGTCCCATGTATTCTTTAAAAGAAATACACGTCTGCACTCAATTGTTCCCACAAAATTAGCATAAGTTCTGGATTGAGGTCTGTAAATACAAAGCTTTCCTACATGTTGAAGATCTAAAGCAAGTTTCCCTTGTGTTTTAGTTTCAATGAATGTATAGTCATTTCTCCTGTCATCAGTTTGATCTAGAAACATTTTTCTACTGATGAAAGCAAACATGTAAGGTTATTACTGTGAGCGTAAGCTGTGCCAAATGTTAGTGTAGGCTCAAGGAAACCTCCCACGGTACCAATATTTCTCTATTTAGCTATGTTACTCAAATGTTGGTTGGAAAACACTAGATCAATATTAGAATAGAAATATTGTATGTACTCTTGGTTATAAAACCTTGTTAGTAAAAGATTACAACTAATTCAATATGTTAATTGCAAGCTATGGTAAGTAACTCCTTTCTGCACTAGTAAAGGAATCTGCGTACAGATATAACATTCTCTCACATTCATTGTCTCAAGATATTCATACAACATGCAATAGAAAACATTAGAAGAAAGATCCCTTTGTCAGTTGTCTAAGTGTAAGTATTTCTCATCCCTGTTAAACCTTTCTAACTATGAAAGTGTAGTACTCTCTAAAAAACTAATACAACTATTTCAGGTGTATGATGAATACTCATACTCCCAATCAACAACAAACATACTAACACACACACACAATTCCCAAACCTATACACATACACTTGCAACAACTATTGTTTTTAACGCGATTGTGAATGTTATCGATGACCTATAAAGAATCAGAAAACTGAAGAAAAAGAAAAATATTTAACTATGCAGCGAAAAATCGAAAACAAAATAATCTTCAGATATCTTTACAATTATTTACAACTGTTTTCAGACTTTTCTCCAAAACTTTGTCAAATATCAGCTTAGCATCTTGTCAAAAATCAGTTTTAAAAGTCTCTTTCAGTAGATCATACTCTATTGGATGACCATTATTAGTTTTAGAATGTAATGTCTCTCTTGTTCAGCTGGCAAAGTAGTTTAAAATATCAGTTCAAAATTAATTTAAAGTTGTCATACCTGGCATCCTAGGCATGGTCTCCCCTGTCTTTTTGCCACTGCCTCCCATGTTTTGACTGTGCTGGACTGTGTTTTTGCTGTTTTTGGTACTCTAGGCACTTTACCTCTGCTGACCAGTGCTAAAGTGCAAGTACTCCTGCGTAAATTGTATGTGTAATAGGCTTATCCCTGCTTGGCATATTTTATTTGCAAGTAAGTCCCTAGTAAAGTGCACTAGACATGCCTATGGCCTGTAAATCAAATGCTACTAGTTGGCCAGCAGCACTGATTGTGCCACCCACATAAGTAGCTCTGTAAATATGGCTCAGACCTGCCACTTCAGTGTCTGTGTGTGCAGTTTTAAGCTGCCAATTCGACCTGGCAAGTATACCCACTTACAGGCCTAAACGTTCCTTTTTTCTACATGTAAGCCATCCCTAAGATAGGCCCTAGATAGCCCGTGGACAGGGTGCAGTGTATGTTAAAGGTGGGACATGTACTGGTGTATTTTACATGTCTTCACAGTGAAATAGTGCTAAACTCAGCCTTCACTGTTACAAGGCCTATCTCTCTCATACGTTAACATGGGGGCTGTCTTTAAATAATATTTAAGCGTAGATTCCCTTTGGGAGCAGATCAAAAAATTGAGTTTGGTGTCTCTGAATTCACAATTTAAAAATACATCTTTTGGGAAAGTTGATTTTTAAATTGTCAGTTTGAAAATGTCTCTTTTAGAAAGTGGGCATTGTTAGAAATGGGGTCTTTGGATGGCAGTCAGGTTACCCCTGTCCAAGCGAGGACCCTCACTCTAGTCAGGGTAAAAGAGAATCACCCTCAGCTAACCCCTGCTTACCCCCTTGGCAGTTTGGCACGAGCAGTAGGCTTAACTTCAGAGTGCTAGGTGTAAACACACACAGTAACTTAATGAATACACTACAAAATGACACAACACCAGTTTAGAAAAATAGGAAATATTTATCTAAACAAAACAAGACCAAAATGACAAAGCTCCACAAGACACAAGTCAAGTTATCAATTAAAAAGCAAAAAGAGTCTGTATGTAGTTTAAAACACACACTAACACTGTTAGCGTGAAAATGTACCACGGGCGAGTGTGTGGCAAAATGGGCTTGCGATGTGTCGATTCTACTCACGAGCGGGACCTTCCATCCTTTCTCCTTTCGTTGGGTCAGGCGAGACTTTTCTTCTCTCCGTCAATCCAGTCAGCACTCTCGGGTCCGGGCACCCCTTGCGTTGTTTTTACAAGCCCAGCAGTGCTTGCGTCAGAAATGCAGCCGCACAATAATCCGAAAACCACACAGCGCGGGTTGCGATCTCCCAGCCTCCGTCAGCGATGCTGTGTGTAGTTTCTCCGGCTCATGCGTCGATTCTTCGTCGCTTTTCTGGCGAGCGTCGATTTTTAGCCACAGAAACTGCAGCGTGTCATTTCTTCAGCCGCAAATTGGAGTCTTTGCTGTCCTTGAGACTTCAAACAACAGGAGGCACGCTCTAATTTAAGCCCTTGGAGATCTTCACAAGATGGAAGGCACACAAAGTCCAGTCTTTGACCTCTTACTCTGGCAGAAGCAGCAACTGCAGAATAGCTCCACAAAGCACAGTCACAGGCAGGCCAGCTCTTCAGCTCTTCTTCAGGCGGAGGTTACTCTTGGTTTCCGAAGTGTTCTAAAGTCTGTGGTTTTGGGTGCCCTTCTTATACCCAATTTCTCCTTTGAAGTAGGCCTACTTCAAAGTAAAGTCTCTTTTGAATGTGAAACCCTGCCTTGCCTAGGCCAGGCCCCAGACACTCACCAGTGGGTTGGAGACTGCATTGTGTGAGGGCAGGCACAGCCCTTTCAGGTGTGAGTGACCACTCCTCCCCACCCTCCTAGCACTGATGGCTCATCAGGAAATGCAGACTACACCACAGCTTCCTAGTGTGAGGTGCAACCAGCCCAACTGTCAAACTGACCCAGAAAGGGAATCCACAAACAGGCAGAGTCACAGAAATGGTATAAGCAAGAAAATGCTCACTTTCTAAAAATGGCATTTTCAAACACACAATTTTAAAGCTAACTTTACTAAAAGATGTATTTTTAAATTGTGAGCTCAGAGACCCCAAACGTCACATGTCCATCCGCTCCCAAAGGAAATCTACACTTTAATCAGATTTAAAGGTAGCCCCCATGTTATCATATGAGAGGGACAGGCCTTGCAACACGGAAAAACAAATTTAGCAATATTTCACTGTCAAGACATATAAAACACATTACTATGGCCCTCATTACAACCCTGGCGGTCAAAGACCACCAGGGCTGTTTCGATGGAAGCACCGCCAAGAGGCTGATGGTGCTTCCCATGGGATTACGATCGCAGCGGTTTCCCACCACATTGGTCCCGGCGGTTGTAATCCCCAGGGCTGCCCAGGGGATTACGAGTCCCCCTCCCGCCAGCATTTTCATGGCGGTATGAACCACCATGAAAAGGCTGGCGGAAAGGAGAGTCGCGGTGCCCCCTGCCACGGCCCCATGGAGCTTTTCACTGTCTGCATAGCAACTGCACCCGTCGCACCGCCGCAACACCGCCGGCTCCATTTGGAGCTGGCTCCTGTGTTGCGGCTGAGAACCCCACCCGCCGGCCCAGCGGGGATCTCCAAATAGCCACCGCAGGAGTGCGGCCGCATTGGCGGCCGCGCAGTGGATTCAACTTGCCACCTGCCAAAGTTGAAATGAGGGCCTATATGTCCTACCTTAACCATACACTGCACCCTGCCCTTGGGGCTACCATGGGTGTCTGCCATGTAAGAAAAGAAAGGGAAGGTTTAGGCCTGACAAGTGGGTACACTTGCCAAGTCGAATTTACAGTTAAAACTGTACACACAGACACTGCAGTGGCAGGTCTGAGACATGATTACAGAGCTACTAATGTGGTTGGCACAACCAGTGCTGCAGGCCCACTAGTAGCATTTGATTTACAGACCCTGGGCACCTCTAGTGCACTTTACTAGGGACTTACTAGTAAATCAATTATGTCAATCATAGATAAACCAATCAACCATACAATATACACAGAGAGCATATGCACTTTAGCACTGGTTAGCAGTGGTTATGTGCTCAGATTTCAAAAGCTAACCGCAACAGGTCAGAATTCAATGGCAGTCCTGTAGAAGCATATGTATGGGCTACCTATGGGTGGCAAAAGGAATGCTGCAACCCATAGGAATCCCCTGTAACCCCAAAGCCCTAGGTACCTAGGTACCATAAACAAGGGACTTATAAGGGGCATGTAACTGGGTTGGCACGGAGGGATCACTCAGAACTCGCTTGTCCTATATACAAGAGTTTTATTGATTCAATTTGGCAACTGGTGAGTTAAAGTACAGGTAAGTTTTTAATCTTGTCTTCGGGTACGGTGGGCGGGATGGCTGTTTCTCTCGTGGTTCGTTCTTCACTCTTTTCTCCCTCTGTCTCCTTGTCTCACAGGTTTCCCCGGGAAGCTCATGTGGAGAGAACAAAATAAATACGGTAAGTGGTCAGGGTCTCCTTTGTTTTAGTCTTAATTTGTCTCTCTTCCTGTCTTTTCTCCTTTCCTCTCTCTCAGAGTTTCGTTATTTGTCCCTTCTCTGTTTTTATTTATGTCTAGGCGCTGTCCTCTTGTACTCCGTTTTGCCTTGTTCTATTGCTTCGTGCCTCTTTTCTTTATTTTGCCCGTATCGATCTTGTGCGCGGTGCCTTCGGTGTGAAATACGCTAAATACTGTGCTTTATTGTGATTGATGGTGTTTTTTCTCCCCCCCCCCTCAGTGCCCGTGCCTTTCTTTCAACCCCCTCCCTCCCCTTCTCTCTTCCCGTTCTCTCTCACTCTCTCACTCGTTACTCACAGGGCCGTGGTCCCACGCACCTGGAACTGCCACGCTTCTCTAGAAGCGTGGCGGGCTGGAACGTTCCGTCCTCCCGGTTGCCTGTCTTTGATGTTCTCGTCCGGTGCCTTTGGATGTCTTCTCGCGGGGAATACTGGATTCGCTGTCTCTGTTTCCTGGGCTGACACCGCTTTCCTTCTCCCTCGTCCTGTCCGGTTTTCACCGTCTCCCTCCTCCTGTAGCCGTTCGTCTTCCTCCTCCTGTGTTCGTTCGTCTTCCTCCTCCTATGTTCGTTCGTCTTCCTCCTCCTGTGGTCGTTCGTCTTCCTCTTCCAAACCTCCGACAACTGCATGTTCTGCTAGTGGCAGTTTTGACCCCCCGGCGGCCCGCCACCATCGATCGTCCCACCAATCACGGGACGAGAGGCTTGCAAGGTCGAGGGTGCCAGAGGCAGAGTCAGCACAAGACAGGGCCATGTGCGGGCGATCAGGATCCAGCCCGTCACAGGCAACCAGTATGCCAATTATGAGTGGAATAATGTGTTAACAGTATCCAACAACCAAATTTACAAGGAGAGAGCATAAGTACTTGGGTCCTGGTTAGCAGGATCCCAGTAGACACAGTAAAACACACTGACAAACAGTTACACATGTAAAAAGTCTAGAAAAGGGCTGCTTTCATATGGTCATCCAAGGATCTGACTCCTGAAGAGTTGCAAGACAGATAGCCACAGATGGCTCACCAGCTGGACTTAGAGAAGTTGAAGATGAAAATGGAGAGGGAGATGAAGTGAGGAGACTGGTCATAGAAGAGAAGAAGCTGCTCTTGGTTCATGAGCTTAGTTTGAAGGAACTAGATCAGAGGAGCCAGTCCAGTAGAGATGGTGGAAGCAGTACCTCTGTACAGCCTGAGTGGAGGGTACACATCCCAAAGGACCTAGGCCCTCATAACAACCCTGGCGGTAAATGCCATCTACCGCCGTGCCGACAGCTGCCAAGATACCGTGACCGTGGTGGTAATCCACCATGGGTATTATGACCCACACATAGAAATCCTCCACAATACAGACACCCACACAAGTCTGCCACACCAAAGGTCAGTGATAAACTGGTGATAGCAAAACCCACACTGTTACGCCAACAGGAATACGCCCACATTATCATGACCCACAAATCAACGCAGCGGTCTTTCAACCGCGGTAAACCATTGGTGGTACACACCGCCATGCTCAAAATGCACACACACTTACAAAACCAAACCACATTGGACAATTCAAAATACACACACCTGACACACATACACACACCACACCCTCACACTCATACCACTATAAAACACCCACCCACATTACCCACAACTCCTTACAATGAAAAAAATAGAGACCAAGCACAGAGAGACAAGCAAAGAGCACCCACTCACTCCGAGGCACAGAACACTATCACCCATACATCATCCACGCACATCACAGTTGTAATGAAATGGCTCCCTGTTGCAGTTACCCCCACTTTTTGCCTGATACTGATGCTGACTTGACTGAGAAGTGTGCTGGGACCCTGCTAACCAGGCCCCAACACCAGTGTTCTTTCACCTAAAATGTACCATTGTTTCCACAATTGGCACACTCCTGGCACACAGATAAGTCTCTTGTAAAAGGTACCAGTGGTACCAAGGGTCCTGTGACCAGGGAAGGTCCCTAAGTGCTGCAGCATATGTTGTGCCACCCTACGGGACCCCTCACCTAACACATGCACACTGCCATTGTAGATTGTGTGTCTTGGTGGGGAGAAAAAGGCAAAGTCGACATGGCATCCCCCTCAGGATGCCATGCACACAAAATACTGCCTGTGGCATAGGTAAGTCACCCCTCTAGCAGGCCTAACAGCCCAAAGGCAGGGCACACTATACCACAGGTGAGGGCATAGCTGCATGAGCAATATGCCCCTACAGTGTCTAAGTCTATTCTTAGACATTGTAAGTACAGTTGTGGCCATATTAAGTATATGGTCTGGGAGTTTATCAAAAACGAACTCCACAGCTCCATAATGGCTACACTGAATACTGGGAAGTTTGGTATCAAACTTCTCAGAATAATAAACTCACACTGATGCCAGTGTTGGATTTGTTAAAAAATGCACACAGAGGGCATCTTAGAGATGCCCCCTGTATTTTACCCAATTGTTCAGTGCAGGACTGACTGGTCTGTGCCAGCCTGCTGCTGAGAGACGAGTTTCTGACCCCATGTGGTGAGGGCCTTTGTGCTTTCTGAGGACAGAAACAAAAGCCTGCTCTGGGTGGATGTGCTTCACACCTCCCCCCTACAGGAACTGTAACTCCTAGCAGTGAGCCTCAAGGGCTCAGGCTTCGTGTTACAATGCCCCAGGGCACTCCAGCTAGTGGAGATGCCCGCCCCCTGGACACAGCCCCCACTTTTGGCGGCAAGTCCAGGGGAGATAATGAGAAAAACAAGGAGGAGTCACCCACCAGTCAGGACAGCCCCTAAGGTGTCCTGAGCTGAGGTGACCCTGCCTTTAGAAATCCTCCATCTTGATTTTGGAGGATTCCCCCAATAGGAATAGGGATGTACCCCCCTCCCCTCAGGGAGGAGGCACAAAGAGGGTGTAGCCCCCCCTCAAGGACAGTAGCCATTGGCTACTGCCCTCCCAGACCTAAACACACCCCTAAATTCTGTATTTAGGGGCTCCCCAGAACCTAGGCAACTAGATTCCTGCAACCTGAAGATGAAGAAGGACTGCTGACCTGAAAGCCCTGCAGAGAAGACGGAGACACCAACTGCTTTGGCCCCAGCCCTACCGGCCTGTCTCCCCACTTCAAGAAAAACTGCAACAGCGACGCGTCCCCCAGGGTCCAGTGACCTCTGAAGCCTCAGAGGGCTACCCTGCATCTAAAAGGACCAAGAACTCCTGAGGACAGCAGCTCTGCTCCAAAGAAGAAACAACTTTGCAACAAAGAAACAACTTTTAAAGGACTGCACGTTTCCGCCGGAAGCGTGCGACTTTCCACTCTGCAACCGACGACCCCGGCTCGCCCTGCGGAGAAACAACACTACAGGGAGGACTCCCCGGTGACTGCGACCCTGTGAGTAGCCAGAGTTGACCCCCCTGAGCCCGCCCAGCGACGACTGCAGAGGGAATCCAGAGGCTCCCCCTGACCGCGACTGCCTGCTTCTAAGAACCCGACGCCTGGTAAAGACACTGCACCCGCAGCCCCCAGGACCTGAAGGATCCGACCTCCAGTGCAGAAGCGACCCCCAGGTGGCCCTCTCCCTTGCCCAGGTGGTGGCTACCCAGAGGAGCCCCCCCCTTGCCTGCCTGCATTGCTGAAGAGGCCCCTGGGTCTCCCATTGAACTCCATTGCAAACTCGACGCCTGTTTGCACTCTGCACCCTGCCGCCCCCCTGCCGCTGAGGGTGTACTTTTTGTGCTGACTTGTGTTCCCCCCGGTGCCCTACAAAACCTCCCTGGACTGGCCTCCGAAGTCACGGTTACCTACCTGCTGGCAGACTGGAACCGGGGCACCCCCTTCTCCATTGAAGCCTATGTGTTTTGGGCACCACTTTGACCTCTGCACCTGACCGGCCCTGAGCTGCTGTTGTGGTAACTTTGGGGTTGCCCTGATCCCCAATGGTGGGCTACCTTGGACCCAACTTTAAACCCTGTAGGTGGTTTACTTACCTGCAAAACTAACAAATAATTACCTCCCCCAGGAACTGTTGACATTTACTGTGTCTAGTTTTAAAATAGCTTATTGCCATTTGTGCCAACACTGTACATGCTATTTTGCTGATTCAAAGTTCCTATGATACCTGAGTGAAGTACCTTTCATTTAAAGTATTGATTGTAAATCTTGAACCTGTGGTTCTTAAAATAAACTAAGAAAATATACTTTTCTATATAAAAACCTATTGGCCTGGAATTGTCTTTGAGTGTTTGTTCCTCATTTATTGCCTGTGTGTCTGCAACAAATGCTTAACACTACCCTCTGATAAGCCTACTGCTGGACCACACTACCACAAAATGGAGCATTAGAATTATCTCTTTTTGCCACTATCTTACCTCTAAGGGGAACCCTTGGACTCTGTGCATGCTATTTCTTACTTTGAAATAGTACATACAGAGCCAACTTCCTACAACAGTATACACCCCAACACATCACCCCACACATCCTCCAACATATCACTCACACCACATCCATAGAACCCCAAAGACACCCAAGGTTTTCAGAGGAGGAGCTAAGGGTCATGGTGGAGGAAATCATCCGGGTAGAGCCACAGCTATTTGGATCACAGATGCAGCAGAAGTCCATTGCCAGGAAGATGGAGCTATGGCGGAGAATCGTGGACAGGGTCGACGCCGTGGGACAGCACCCAAGAACCAAGGATGACATCCGGAAGAGGTGGAACGACCTACGGGGCAAGGTACGTTCTGTGGTTTCAAGACACCAGATTGCTGTACAGAGGACTGTCGGTGGTCCCCCACCTCCTCCCCCACTACTAACAACATGGGAGGAGCAAGTCTTGGCAATCATGCATCCTAGGGCCTCGCAGGAGTAGCAGAAGGACTAGACTTACTCTGGTAAGTCAAATCTTAACTATTATACCCCCCACCCTACCTGCATGCCATCACAAACTCCCATCCCTACCCTCACCCTCACCCCATCACTCCAGCACCTCACATATACCCCACAATCACAACCCACACATCCCAATACCAAGACCTGCATGCAACAACAATGCATGGACCCCCATCACAGACCTGCATGGACACCCATCATCCCAGCATGCCCAATAGAGAGACTCACCCAGCCCACAAAATCACCACTCACACAAGGCCAAACCAACAGGGAAAGCACAATCATACAAGGAAACACAACCATTGCACAAGATGGCACACACAATTACATTAACAATGCATTTGCATCCCAACAGGACCCCTGCCCAACGTCACCAGAGAGGAGGTGCCAGCTACATCCAGCACCCCCCACAGAAGAGGCCCACAGTGATGACAGCAGCTCTGCACGCTTGGATCACGATGACCAACCTGGCCCATCAGGGACCTCTGGACAGTCGGTTTCCCTGCCACAGTTCCAACCCACCACAGACCCTCCCCCCTCAGGAAACACCAGCACAGAACCCACCCAGTGGGCCCATGCCACTGTCTCCAGGACACGTCAATCAGCAATGTGTCCACCACTACAGTGACCCCTGGCAACCCCACAAACACTGGACGATCAGGGACCTGGGATCAGTGGCAGTGGGCACACAGTTCAGGGGACAGAGGCACAGGACAACAGGGAAGCTGGGAGGACTGCTGTGCGACAGGGGGAGGACAGGCCCAGGTAACCGACCCTCCATGAGGTACTCTCCAACATCCTGGGAGCATACCACCATTCCCAGGAGACCATGGGCCCGTTACTGGCAAAGTTACAGGAGACCCACCGGCTGCAGGAGGGACAGTACCTGGGGATAAGGGAGGACCTAACTAAAATATACACCATCCTGGTCACCATTGCAGGGGTGCAGGCTGACATGGGCAAGACCATAAGGGAGGCAGTGGCACAACAAAGGGCCACTGCCACTAGCCAAACTGAGGAACAGCCTTCCACCTCCGCCGGCGCTAGTGGACAGGAGGCCCTGCCACATGAACAACAGGACACCAGCACCCCATCCCTCTGCAGAAGGAGAACCACCCGGCAAACGGTCCCTGCGATCCAGGCAGAAGACATAGAACATTGCCAAGACCCCCGTCAGGAAATAAGACTCTCCTGATTGTCACCCTTCTGTCCCACTATGTCACCCTGTCCACCTTGAACTGCTATTGCTCCACTTCCAATGCCCCTTTGGACAATGCACCTGTGATACCAAGAGACTGGACTCTAACTGGCCATTCCTCCACCATCACCCCAGCCCCTTCCACATACTATTTTGCACAGAAAATAAACACCCTTGAAACAGAAACCATACTGGAGTCAGTGTAATGATTATAAAGATGTATTATTACAACATTATCAAAGCATTGCAATGTCTATGTTCAGTGAAATATACCACAGGATGACCTTTGGTTGGCAGCAGTACATATAGCAGTAGCCAGAATGTGGTACACAGATCTGAAAATAGTGCTTCCAAAGGGAACAGTCAGTGTCCATAGATAGAGGGTAAGAGGATGCCATGTGCAATGTCCAAAGGTTTACTGTAATGTAAATTTGAGTTACAGTCTCTTACCTGTGTGTCACTGGAAGTACTGCTGTATAATGTTTGTTCTGTTGTCCACATCTTCTTCATCTGCCTCCTCTTCCACACTGTCTACAGGCTCCACCGCTGCCACAAGACCATCTCCAGGCTCATCCTCCTGCAGAAAAGGCACCTGGTGTCTCAAGGCCAGGTTGTGCACCATACAGCATGCCAAAATGATCTGGCACATCTTCTTGGGTGAGTAGTACAGGGATCCACCTGTCAGATGGAGGCACCAGAGCCTGGCCTTCAGGAGGCCAAAGGTTCTCTCAATAATCCTCCTTGTTTGCATGTGCCTCATTGTAACGTTCCTCTGCCCTTGTACTTGGATTCATCACTGGGGTCAGTAGCCATGAGAGGTTGGGGTAACCAGAGTCACCTGTAAATATCGAGGGACAACCGTTAGACACACACTAACCCTTAGGGACAACCCCATATCCAGACACCTTCCTATAGTGGGTGGGGACCTTGGGCTCACCTATTAGCCACATCCGGTGCCTCTGGAGTTGGCCCATCACATAAGGGATGCTGCTGTTCCTCAAGATATAGGCGTCATGCACAGAGCCAGGAGATTTGGCATTCACATGGGAGATGTACTGGTCCGCCAAACACACCACCTGCACATTCATCGAGTGATAGCTTTTTCTATTCCTGTAAACCTGTTCATTTCTCCGGGGGGGAACAAATGGCACATGTGTACCATCAATGGCACCAATGATGTTGGGGATATATCCCAGGGCATAGAAGTCAGCTTTCACTGTGGCCAAATCCTCCTCCTGGGGGAAAACGATGTAGCTGCGCATGTGTTTCAGCAGGGCAGATAACACTCTGGTCAACATGTTGGATAACATTGGCTGAAACATTCCTGATGCCATGGCCACTGTAGTTTGAAATGAACCACTTGCCAGGAAGCACTGACAGAACCTGCACTAGAGGGGGGATTCCTGTGGGCTGGCGGACAGCTGTCATCAGGTCTGGCTCCAATTGGGCACAAAACTCTTGAATTGTGGCACGTTCAAGCCTGTATGTGATGATAATGTGTCTGTACTCCATTGTCGACAGGTTCACCAGGGGTCTGTACACCAGAGGATGCAGCTATCTCATCATTTGCCTCAGCGGTTGTAGCCTATGGAGGAGAACGGTGAGCAGAAAGTCATATTTCCACATTGAATGCACAGCTGTTGCTGAAGTTAGGTCACAGAAGCAGTATGTGAAGTCGAGAGTCAGTTGATGGGCCAATCTCTGCTGTGATGCAGTTAGGTGCCATGCCATGTGCCCCCCTGAAATGGCCGCTGCCTGACCCGTGAGGAAGGACAAGTGGAAATGAGGTAAGTGCGCTGGTGTTGGGCGCCGTCGCGGTAGGCGGTCGATGACCGCCGCACAACTTCGCATTGGTTATCATTGGGCCCAATGGGTTCCAGGAGCCAATGGTGATGTACGCCGGTGGTGAGGGTACACACCTCCGCGGACGTGACCGCCATTTTCTAACAACTCACTCACTTGCTACCTGACCGTCAACAGGAGAGGACATACACTGCAAGTGCTGCTGTGACCTGAGTCTGGAAGCGACAATGGCTACAGTGCCTGGGTAAAGGGCCCCTGCCTTCACTGCAGAGGAGTTGGAGAAACTGGTGGATGGGGTACTACCTCAGTACATATCACTCTACAGTCCTCCAGACAAACAGGTGAGTAAACTGAAAGCATGAGGTGTGGGCAATGCATGTTTTGAGCGGTGTGGATGTAAGCCACATGTTGGGGGGTGCTGAGGCGTCCTGGCCTGAGTGCTGCATGAGAGGTGGTCAGTGTCTGTGCGTCAGGCATGGGTGGGAACTGGGGGGCAATGAGTATGCCGGTCCGGACGGGTGAGTAATTTCCTTTCCTCCTGTCTTTTCCCTCTAGGTCAGCGTCCACCAGAAAAAGGGTATTTGGCGTGCCATTGCCAAGGAGGTGTGGACCCTGGGGGTCTATCACAGGCAGTGCACCCACTGCTGCAGGAGATGGGAGGACCTGCACCGCTGGACGAAGAAAACGGAGGAGGCCCAGCTTGGGCTGGCCTCCCAACGTGGAAGGGGTGCCCGTCGCACTATGACCCCCCTGATGTTCCGCATCCTGGTGATGGCCTATCCGGAGTTGGATGGGCGCTTGATGACATCACAGCAGCCACAAGGGGATGAGTACAGATTATGATTCCTGACTTTGCGTGCTTTAGGAGGTCGCTGTGTTGGGAATGTGGGCTGTGGGTGACCCTGGGCCAGGGTGATCATGGCAGGGTAGGTCCCTTGTGTGCAGGCTCTGAAGCACTCTAAACCCAATGGTGTAAGTGGGCATATACTACTGGACAGGGTCCTGTGGGTGTCAGGTGTGCAGATGCTGTCGTTAGCCACTGTACCCCATGGGCTTGTGACTACCTTAGTGACTGGTTGGGCATGGCCTGGTGCATAGGGCTGATCCCTGTGTGTTGTGAATGCAAACGGTAGAGGTGTTGCTGGCATTGACCAAGTTTATCCCCTCCTTGTCACCCTGTCCTTGTGTGCATTAGCATCATCTGGCAGAGGAGCAGAGGCACCAGTGACGGAGGGAGCTGCATCCCACATGGCCCGTGAAGGCGAATCCACTGAGGGTGAAGGCACCAGTGGGAGGGAGGGTGAGGGGAGACCAGTGACAGCGACTCCTCCTCCGATGGAAGCTCCCTAGCAGTGGCGGACACCTCTGTGCCCACCCCAACAACAGGTACAGCCGCCACCCCTCCTACCAGCACCGCCCTCCCAGCAGCATGTTTCCCGTGACCGCTCACCCAGGAGGGTGGGCATCTCCTTCACCCCAGGCACCCCAGGCCCTGCCCCAGTCAGCCCTGCTGCCCTCAGTGAGGAGGCTATTGACCTCCTGAGATCCCTCACTGTTGGGCAGTCAACCATTCTGAATGCCATCCAGGGTGTCGAGAGGCATTTGCAACAAACAAATGCATACCTGGAGGGCATTCACTCTGGCGTGGCAGCCCAACTGAGAGCATTTTAGGCTCTGGCCTCAGCACTGATGGCAGCCATTGTCCCTGTGTCTAGCCTCCCCCCCTCCAACTTCCTCTACCCAGTCCCAATCGCCTCAACCCCAGCCTATCTCAAGCACACCTTCAGACCAGCATTCACCCAAATCAACACACAAAAGTGGCTCAGGCATACATAAGAACCGCACCACATCTCACAGGCACTCACACAAGCACCATGCCCATGTAGACACAGCACCATCCACTGCCTCCACGGTCTACCCCTCCTCCTCGTTGTCCACCTCCCTCCCAGTCTCGTCTCCACTCACACCTGCATGCACTACATCCTCATCCACTACCTCCATCACCAGCACACCCATCACTACACACCCCTCACAAGCAGTCACCACCCGACAACCATGCACACGTCCCCTGTGTCCTCTCCCAGTGTGTCTGTGACCCCTCCTCCCAAGGTACACAAACCCAAGCACTCACTCACCCAACAGCCATCCACCTCACAACAGCATCCAGCCCATGCACCTTCACCCAAACTCAGCAGAAAGACATCTCCTACAAATACTCCCACTTCCTCCACTCCCAAACCCTCTCCATCTTCTAAAAAACTTTTCCTTGCTAACTTTGACCTCTTCCCTACGCCTCCCCCCTGTCCTTCCCCTCAGGCCAGGGTGTCAAGATCCCAGGCCAGCACCTCAGCCACCAAGTCGGTGTCTGCGGTGGTACCTGCAAGTCCCAGGGGATTAAAGGGGGCACCCATCAGGGCTGCCAGTGTGCCAGCGACCCCTGCAAAGGACCAACCCATTCCTCCACCTGCCAAGGTGAAGAGGGTGCCAGCAAGCAGCACGGCCAAAAAGCAGTACCCAACCAGCAAGGCCTCCTCCTAAACTGCATCTGCCAGTGCCAAGGTCCCAGCAGCATCTGGCAAGGTGGGGAAGGGCAAGAAAACCCAGGGCAAGGCACTTCAGGCCTCGGACCCTCCAGGTGAGGGACTGGTGCCCACCATAAGTACTGAAAGCCCAGTGACCTGTACTGCGGAAGGCACCGCCACCTGCACCACCATCTGCCCCACCACCTGCACCTCCCCTGCACTGCCACCTGCACTGCCACCTGCACCGCCACCTGCACCACCGCTGCCACAACAACAGTCAGCAGCATCATCCCCAGTGGGCAGCCGTCCGAGGCTGCAGGAGACGGCCTGGTGTCTCCCTCCACTACTACCAGCACCTGCACCATGTCCTGCATGCCAGCATCTCCGCCGCAGACACCGCTGCAAGCACCGCCACTGGCGCCACCATCTGCGCCGCCACATGCCCAGCCAGTGCCACTACATCTGTCATCAGCAGCATCCCTAGTGGGCAAGCGTCCGTGGATGCAGGAGGCGGCCTGGATCCTCCACCTACCACTTGAAGCACAACGACCAGCACCGGCACTACCAGCAGTTTGCAGCCTAAGTCGCCGCAGGATGGAGTGTGGCTCTGCCTCCATGGAGTATCATGCTACCAGTTCCCTGCACATCTCGTGGCTCAGACACCCAGGTGAGGGAATGGGATCTGCCACACCCCAGGTGCAGCATCACTGGGCACAAGGCCCCCTCCAGAACCAGTGGAGATATGCATCAACTATCACTTTCCTTGGAAGGATGAAGCACACTGGGCACTAAGCCCCCTCCAGAACCAGTGGAGATATGCATCCACTATCACTTTACTTGGCAGGATGAAGCTCACTGGGCACAAAGCCCCCTCCAGAACCAGTGGAGAAGGCATCTACTCACTCTATCCTTGGCAGGATGAAGCACACTGGGCACCAAGCCCCCTTCAGAACCAGTGGGCAAACCACCCACTTGAGAGACTGTGGCCTTTCACTCCCCAGGACACATCAGAGGGCAAACCACCCACTTGGGAGACTGTGGCAGTGCACTCCCCAGGACCAAGCAGTCGGCAAACCACCCACTAGAGAGACTGTGGCCTGGCACTCCCCAAGACCAAGCAGTGGGCAAACCACCCACTTGAGAGACTGTAGCAGTGCACTCCCCAGGACCAAGCAGTGGTGCAAACCACCCACTAGAGAGACTGTGGCCTTGCACTCCCCAGGACCAAGCAGTGGGCAAACCACCCACTTGAGAGACGGTGGCCTTGCATGCCCCAGGACCAAGCAGTGGGCAAACCACCCACTAGAGAGACTGTGGCCTTGGGCTCCCCAGGACAAGTCAGTGGACAAACCACCCACTTGAGAGACTGTGGGCTTGCACTCCCCAGGACAAAGCAGTGGGCAAACCACTCACTTGAGAGACTGTGGCCTTTCACTCCCCAGGACCAAGCAGTGGGCAAACCACGCACTTGAGAGACTGTGGATTTGCACTCCCCAGGACCAAGCAGTGGGCAAACCACCCACTTGAGAGACTGTGGCCTTGCACTCCCCAGGACCAAGAAGTGGGCATTTTTCCACCTCCAGGAGCAGTGACATAGTACCATCTTCCGGCTGAGGTGTTCCCCCTCCCCTTCCCCCTGAGGTGCCTGTGTGTTTTCGACCTGATGCCCCTGCAGTGTTCTCTCCGTTTTGAGGCAGGAGTCAAGTGTGGGCTTTCCCCCTGTTTTTTTGGCCCACTGGTCCACGCACATTTGCAAAGGACAGTGTACGGCCCTCTGTACATATTGTAAATATTTGTATATACTGTTGTTTTCAATCGTTAACTTTATCTGCATTTTCGAAATTTCACTGATTTAACTCAATTCCTTGCATTCTTCCAGGAGGTTACGGGGTGTAAATGTAATGTTGCTGCATGTGTTTGTGTGGATGGTGTTGTGGGTGAGGGTGGGGGTGTTGCGTGTTGCGTGTGTGCGTCACTCTCTTTTTCCTCCCCCCCTCCCCTGTGTGCTAGGTGCAGTACTCACCGTGGTCGTCGCCGCCGCCGCCGCCTTCTTTGATGTTCCTGGTGTATTAGCAGATACACCAGCATCGGCAGGACCTGTAGTTCGGGCTCCATGGCGTCCTGGTTCTTCGTTGAGTGTCGAAAGGTGAGTGGATTCCCTTCCAAAGACTTTTTCCGCCGTGCTTTTGATGTTGTTGGTACCGCCCTGGAAAAGCTTGCGGATTGGTGCCTTGTAATACTGTGGGCGGTACATTGTCTTCTGCCTGTCTGTTGGCGGTGACCGCTGCGGTGTTTGTTGCTACCGCCATGGCAGTCGGAGTGTTTAAGTGGCTTTCTGTGTTGGTGTTTCCGCTGTGGTCATGATCCCATTTTTTTTACCGCCGGCCTGTTGGAGGTATAAGTGCCGCTTTAACACCGACCGCCAGAGTTGTAATGAGGGCCTTAGTGAAGGATAATAAGAGGGAGGATAACATCTATCTGTGGTTTAAGGTGTACGAGTCAGCTCTCCACATGAACATGGTCCCTGAAGCACATTGGGGGGCTGGTCTGAAGAAGTACTTTGAGGTAGAAGGGAGGGACACTCTGATATCCTTAGAGGATCCTCAGGGGCTCACCTTCTCTATCACGAAGGATGCCCGACTCACAAGATATGGTCTCACCCCTGAGCAGTAGAGGGGTAGGTTTAGGTCCTACAAAAGAAGGAATCCCAAACTTGGTTGTAATGTGTTGACTCTTTCTGCAGGTCACTGGATGGTTGGGTGAAGGGCAGCAACATGACAACTTATGAGGAGCTATACAATTTGATTGCTTGCACAGGAAGCGGACCGGTGGTAGAGGACCAGGGTCCAGAAGAAGTATGGGGGAGACCATGGCAAGTGTGGGCAGGGTCCCCATCAGAAGAAGTGGGTGGGAGGGTAAAGCTAAACAGGGGGAGTTCCCTTAAGGGCCTCAACCTAGTTTCCACGGTAAGGATTCCCAGCCCCCAGTAGAGAAGAAACCGTGGATCTCTACAGGGAAACCTGCAGAGAAGGGCCCTCGCAAGTGCTTTGCGTGTGATCAGGTGGGTCACATAAGGGGGGACCCCCAAATGGCCCAAAGAGGCACAGGCACCCACTGATGCTCAGTCACAGTGGTTGGCTAGTGTCGCTCTTGGGGAGGAGTTGGTTCCAGGTGGGTGGGTGCCAGCTGAGATGACCCTCGTCTCACTAGGGGACAGTGAGATGGTCCAGAGGACCATCATGCTTGAGAACACTAAGAAGTACAGGCAGTGGGTGACCATCAATGGACACAGGGTGGAGGCTCTGAGAGACACAGGAGCCAGTGTGACTACGATGAGGAGTCACCTAGTGTCTGAAGAGCAGGTTGTTCCCCATGCACTTCACCAGGCAGACAACTCACACCGCCTGGGCAAAGTGGCACAGGTTTCCTTTGAATGGGAGGAGGGATCTCAGGTTCCTTGAGGGTAGCTGTGAGTCCAACCATCCCTGTAGGTTGTCTGTTTGCCAATGACCTGGAGGATTCCACTTTGAAGAAGGAGGAATGCAGGTGTCACTGGGAGATTTGGGGTCTGCCTGGGTGGGCGTGTGTGTCCACCCGGTCCATGGCAACCTGTCAGGGTGATTAGGAGAGCCTGACAGAGTGACCCAGGTGTCTGCCAGGAGGAAAGGCAAGGGGTGTGGGAAACTTACTCCAAAAGTTCCCACGGTCCAGGAGGAGGCTGAACCTGAGGGGGGGCCCTTGCACCTAAAGGAGAACAGGTGGCCGCCCTGGGGGAGGTCCCTGAGCTGACTCAGTGGCAGCAGGAAGGGGGAGCCACCATGAAGCATTGTGTGAGGAATAGAAGACATGCCCTACTCTGGAGGGTTTGTGGCACGTGGCTGCAGATCAAGCGTCTGGCAAGGAGCCTGGATCACATTTGATTTACTTGGAGGATGGCCTCCTGTATAGTGAGCCTAAGGTTGCTGAACCTGGGTCAGCCTGTGTGTTGGTAGTACCCCAGTGCTTTAGAGCCATCCTACTGGGTCTGGCTCATGACGTGCTTTTGGCAGGACAGTTGGGGCAGTACAAGACCTTTGAGAGGCTTGCTACCCACATTTACTGGCCCAAATGCACAGGCACTCAGATGCTTACTGTAGGTCTTGCCAAACCTGTCAGGCAAGTGGCAAGAGTGGGGGGGAAATGTAAGGCTTCCCTCCAACCTTTTCCAGCTGTCAGCACCCCAAGACAGCCATAGGCAGCAGGTTTATCCTGGTCTTGGTGGACCATGCCACCCGATATACAGAAGCCATTGTCTTAAGATCAATCACTGCCCCTGTGGTGGGACGTGCATTGATGGGTGTTTTTACCCATATGGGGATCCGCAAGGAAGTGGTATCTGATAGGGGTATCAATGCTCATATCAACTTATATGAAGTATCTGTGGAAGGAGTGTGGGATGACCTATAAGTTCACCACTCCTTACCACCACCAAGTAATGGTCTGCTTGAGAGATTCAACCGCACCTTGAAACGCATGATTATGGTCCTGTCAGAGCACTTGAGGCAGAAGTGGGATGTCCTCTTTCCATGCCTCCTGTTCGCTCACCTGTAGGCAAGCCAGGAAGACTTGAAGCGCTGTTCTGACCAGAATGCCACTCTGGTTGAGTTCCAGCCTTGGTAGAAAGTGTGGGTGATGGCCCCAATGGAGCCTAGGGCGCTCCAGGATAAATGGACTGGACCTTTTGAGCTGGTGGAGCGCAAGAGCGATGTCACCTATCTGGTGAACTTGCAGTGTTGCAGGAACCATTTGAGGGTCCTGCATGTAAACCGCCTCAAGCCTCACTGTGACCATGCTCCTGGCAACTGATGATGGGATGGAAGAAGAGAGTGAGCCTCTTCCTGACCTCCTGTCTGCTAAGGAGAAGGATGGGTTTGTGGAGGGTGTGAACCTCTCACCCTCACTGACCCCAGAGCAAAAGAAGGACTGTCACCAGGTGTTGGGACAGTTTGTCTCATTGTTTTCCTTGACACCAGAGGTCTCTCATTGTGTACACATGATGTGGACACTGTGGACAGTCCTCCTGTGAAACACAAAGGCCCATATTTCTACTTTTTTAGCGCCGCATTTGCATCATTTTTTTAACGCAAACTTACAAAATATAATTGTATTTTGTAAGTTTGCACCACTCTTGCGTAAAAAATGATGCAAATGTGGCGCTAAAAAAGTATAAATATGGGCCAAAGTTTACAGAGTGACTGCTAAGGTTAGGACAAGCATCAAGGATGAGGTAGCCAAGATGTTAGAGTTAGGGGTTATTGAGTTTTCCAGTAGCCCTTGGGCCAGCCCTGTGGTCTTGGTCCCAAAGGCTGCTGCTCCTGGTGCCACCCCAGAACTCAGGTTCTGTGTGGACTACCGGGGACTCAATGCTGTCATCAAGACTGACACACACCCCATCCCCCGAGCTGATGAGCTCATTGACCGGTTAGGTGCTGCCAAGTACCTAAGTACATTTGATTTGACCTCTAAGTAGTGGCAAATTGCCCTAACTGAGGGGGGTAAGGAGAGGTCTCCATTCTCTTCTCCAGATGGGCACTACCAGTTTAGGGTGATGCCCTTTGGGATGAAGAATGCCCTTGACACCTTTCAGAGGTTGGTCAACCAGGTGTTCGCTGGGCTGGATGATTTCAGTGCAGCCTACCTGGATGACATTGCTGTGTTCAGCTCCACTTGGGAGGAGCACTTACAGAACCTCTGTAAAGTGTTGGAGGCCCTGTGGAAGACATGCCTCACTATTAAGGCAAGCAAGTGCCAAATAGGGCAGGGTTCCGTGGTGTACTTGGGACATCAGCTGGGGAGTGGCCAGGTGACACCCCTACAGGTAAAAATTGACACTATCCTGGCTTGGTAGCCTCCAAGACCCAGACAGAGGTGAGAGCCTTTTTAGGTTTCACAGGATATTACAGGAGGTTTGTCAAGGGGTATGGCACTATTGTTGCTTCCTTGACTGAGTTAACCTCAAAGAAGCAGCCCAGAAGTATGATATGGACTGAAGCCTGCCAGACAGATTTTGATGTTCTGAAGGCAGCCATGTACACAGCACCCATGCTGAAGGACCTAACTTCTCATAGGAATTTGCTGTGCAGACTGATGCTTCAGAGCATGGTATAGGAGCAGTATTAGCACAGCTAAATGAAGAGGGCCTAGACCAGCCTGTAGCTGGGTGCGTAGTTAGAGTGCAATTGAGTGTGAAGCTTTTGCTGTGGTCTGGGTGCTGAAGAAGCTAAGACCCTACTGGTTTGGGCCTCACTTCTGGGTTCAGAGAGACCACAGGCCCCTCAGATGGTTAATGCAAATGAGGGGTGAGAAGCTAAAACTGCTGAGGTGGTCCATTCCCCTACAGTGACTGGAGTTTACGGTGGAACACCGCCCTAGCACAGAACGCGCCAATGCTGATCGTCTGTCCAGATTCTTCTGCCTTAATTATGACAACACTCATGAGGTTGGGTAGTTTCTCACCACTTTCAGCTGGGGGGACATATGTTAAATCTGACATCCTTGGTGTGGTCTCCCCTCTCTTTTTTGCCTCTGCTTCCCATGTTTTGACTGTGTGCTGGACTCTGTTTTTGCTGTTTTGTTTGCTCTGGACACTTTACCACTGCTGACAAGTGCTAATGTGTCAGTGTTCCCTATGTAAATTATGGGCCAGATGTATCATGAAGGCCTTTTGCGATTCGGAATTTGCAATTTTTAAGAAATCGATATTTCCGACTCGCAAAATGCCATGTATCACATTTGCGAATCGGTAATAGCGATTTCTTAAAAATCGCAAATGCTATTACCGAATCGCAAATTGCGATACCGGCCCCATTCGCACCATATCTGCAAATTTTTTGCATTTCCAAAATTGCAATTTCTTAACTAGAAATCGCAATTTGGGAAATGCAAAACCCCAGGGTGCTGGGGGCCTAAGGCCCCCTCTGCTGCACCCCAAAATTATTTTTTTCACTATGTAAGGTGCACACATGCCAAAAGGGCATGTGTGCTTTACATGTAAATTTTAAAAATGCATTTTAAATACATTTTTAAAATTTGCACATGGTTACCACCAAGTTCAACTTGGTGGTAAATAATGATTCCTAAATGCCCAAATCGCATTTAGGAATTGCTTCATACGTGTGCTAAGGAATCGCAAATAAGGAATCCTTATTTGCGATTTCATATTTAGAGAGTCGCAATTTGCAACTCTCTAAACAGGGTCGCAATTTTAAAGAATCGCTATTTTAGCGATTCCTTAAAATTGCATTCAGAATGTCTTTCATACATTCTGAAATGGCTTTTTGCATTCGCACATGGGCATTCGCAACGTTTGTAAATGCAAAAAACCTTGATACATCTGGCCCTATATGTGTTAATGGCTTTCCATGATTGGCTTATTTATTTTACTAGTAAGTCCCCAGTAAAGTGCACTAGAGGTGCTTAGGGCCTGTAAATCAAATGCTCCTAGTGGGCCTGCAGCACTGGTTGTGCAAACCACATGGTTAACCCTGTAAACATGGCTCAGACCTGCCACTGCAGTGTCTGTGTGTGGAGTTTTAAAACTGCCAATTCGAACTGGCAAGTGTACCCACTTACCAGGCCTAAACCTTCCCATTTCTTCATGTAAGGCACCCTAAGTTAGGACCGAGGTAGCCCCATGGGCAGGGTGCAGTGTTTGTTAAAGGTGGGACATGTACTGGTGTGTTTTACATGTTTGTCCTAACAGTTAAATGCTGCTAAACTCAGCTTTCACTATTGCAAGGCCTAGCTCTCTCTTAGGTTAACACGGGGGCTGCCTTTAAATAATATTTTAGTGCAGATTCCCCTTGGGAGCAGATAGAAAGTTGGAGTTTGGTGTCTCTGAACTCACAATTTAAAAATGCATCTTTTGGTGAAGGTGGTTTTTAGATTTAGTTTGAAAATGCCACTTTTAGAAAGTGGTCATTTTCTTGCTTAAACCATTCTGTGACTCTGCTGGTTTGTGGATTCCCTGTCTGGGTCAGACTGACAGCTGGGCTAGGAGATTGATGCTTCGTGGCTGGAAAAACAATGTGCAATACCTGCTTGTGGCTGCTAATAACGACGCAAACCCCATGCGGGGTTCAGAAAGCCTGCTTTGGTTAAAGCAACAATTGGTAATGAAATCAGTGTGAAAGACCATGAGTGGTGAAATGCAAATAGGGTTGTAAAAGTGAGCAATGAAGTAGGATTTTCTGATGTTCCAAATTGTGAGGTTTCAGTCCAATTATTGAATAACTATTTGACTCTGTTGAATAGCCAGTATGTACCTTTTACTGCCTGGGGTAAAAGAGTGGTTGAGTGGTCAGAAAACCAGTTAAGTTTCATGAATAACATGACCTTTGGATAAGTCATTAATATGTGGGTAAGAGAACATTTTCAGTTTGAGATCTTATAGTGATTTGTTTATGTATAGTTATCTAATGTGGGCATAGCTGCATCATATATTTTCATCATTCAATATATACTGGGGTTTTGTACCATTGAAGTGTTTAGTTATACCTTTTTGTATTATAAACTGTTTTGTTTGTTAGAGGAGTATCTGTTTATTTTTGGGGTTAGGGGAGTGTTGTGATGATGTATCATTAATGCACATTGTTATGATGATCAAGATTCTACGGGCCATATGTACGAACACATTTTCCCATTGATACAGAATGGGAAAAACCCTTTGATACATCTGGCCCTACATTCTGTATTGATGACATGGGTATGAGATGTTTGTGGCATTTGGTTAATGTGTTTTTGGGGGCATGTGGTGAACAAAGAGCATCACATCTTGTACAGATTTCCTGACGTTTTTTTAAGCAAAGAACTTCCACACAACTATAAGCATCCTTAATCGCCCCTGAGACCATATCATTAAACTATTCCATTCTATGTAGTGCCGGAATCGTCCGTTTCACTAGGGATAGACACATTAGTGCAATTTGTGATTGTGGTCCCTCAGAAAGGTACATGCCCATAGATGTACAGTTCTTCCCTCTGGGGTAGTCAGAGGAATATCCTGTTGGACCCTCAACAGTCTGCTCCTCTTTCTTGGAACATGGGGGCAAATGGGGAAGGAACTTATTAAAGTATACTGCAATTACCCTTCAGTCACAATATGCGTAGTCCACATGGCAGCACCAATGGTAGACTGTACAACATCCTTTACATGAATGTCAAGTTCATGTTAATGAATGGCTAGTTCTAGTCTCTGAGTGACCTTCCCACAAAAAGGACCACTTCACTTTCCTCTACAGGTTGTGAGTCATTTTGCTTTTTTATGATTTATGCTGCCTCATATTACAGAGTGTGCCATGTTGTTTGACCTGCAGCCATCTTTGTTCACAACTAAGCTCTGCTTAACCTTCCAACCTCTGACGTATTCAACTTCCTGTTCACCGTGGCACCTATAGTAAGGGAGGATGTGCAAATTAAGAGCGTATAGAATGCACTGATTTTCCTCAATGTTTTCTAAAACTTGCTACCAAGGTAGGAAGGCCATGAAACTATGGTGGAAAGCAAAATGCTGTTTCACTCAATACAGTTGTGGGCTTTTATCAAGATTTATTCCAGGGCTGATTTTGAATCTAGGTTCAACCTTTTGCCTATGAAGCTCAGTGGTATGTCAAGGGATAAGGCAAAGGAACACTGAGTAACACCAGACATTCTGTTGCTCCTGGAGTTCAACAACTCATATACTAAACCAAAAGTATAGCCCTGCAAACATTGGGCCTCATTTACTACTTTTTGATGCATGGCAGTGCTGTAAGGCTACTTGCTGTGCTGCCCTGCATCAAAACGAAAGGGCAGAAAAGTGGTCAATTAATGATATATGGCACATTCTTGTCCTTTCTGTCGGCACACAAATTGATGCCTAGCACAAATACAGGCACCCTTACACCATGGTGCAAGGCTGTGAGCGTTGTTGACACAATAGTTTTATTGTTTTTTGCAGGAAGGGATACCTTCCTTCACAAAAACAATGAATGGAGGCATTTTCCTCTTCCTGCGTGTGCTGCACAATGCAGCACACATAGAAAAATGAAAAAACAATGAGAAATAATGTTATTTCCCCTTGTTGCGCTTCCCCTAGGGAGGTGTAGGCTTTTGATGCATTCCCAGGTTTGCAGCATGTTGTAAATCTGAGAATGTATCAAATGCCATAGATGTTACATGGGAATACCCACTGTATTGCCCATGGCACCCCCCCCCATCGCAGTGTGGGGCAACACAGTGACTTGCTCTGCATTGTCTCACTCCATATCTACAAGGCTGTGAAAAGGCACACAGGGCAGATTTACATGGCTTTGCAGATGTGACTCTGCAGTGTGCGCAGTCGGACCATCATTAGAAGTGATACTCCAGCGGCGCAAAGGGCTTGTAAATAAGCCCCTCTGTAACTACTTCTCTATTACCTGTTGCAAATGTATCTTGTCTTCAGCATACTACAGGCCAGCGTCTCCCAGGAGCTCCTTACTGCCTGATGCGTCACAATAATGATGCAGCAGCTCCTCATGTCTGTTTCAACTCTTGTGCGTGATCTGTAGTGGAAAGTCAAATCTTCTATTCTCATTGCTAATATAAATAAATTAGTGATACATTAGTGATATGCCAGTGCGTTATAATAACTGGCACTAGAAATATCGGAGTCAGGCTATCCGCCACATTTGTGACAGAGTATCTCATCTGCGAAATGTTAACCAAAGCCACAGGACATTGAGAGTAGCTCAACCTAGGACTCCTCAAGGCACCCTAGGGTGCCCAGACCATCCCAGAGCTTCATGACAACTCATCTGCAGACAAGGTAGATATCATTACAAAGAAATGTTGACAATGACACAACACAGCCAGCCGGATGCCACAGAGATGAAAATATCCAATTGAAATATTATTCTGCCATGCTCAGTCAGAAAATGTGTACGTTGATGTCAGAGTCTGTCATCTGTAAACTCAGATCTGCTTAATGTAATTCAGCCTTGTTCCACAATGCAAGAGACCTCTTGGTGGCATTATCACGCTGTACTGGTTACTTTTCAAGAAATGTAAAGACTCCCACCACCTACTGTAAGTGACTCACTAGGTGCAGAAATACCAGAGTTAACATGGAAGACATAGATTCCCCAGTGGGAGATATGGGGTTGAGTACATCATTCACAGAATTCTAAGAAAGTTTGCTTTCAAGGTTAGGTGCAGCACATTCTTTGTCCCCATTCAGGTTTTGTGGCATGTTCCATTGTACAGTTGCTTATCCTACACAGGTTACTTCTCACACATTTACCTTGGTTTGTATCTCATTTCCTTTCACTTGTGATTAGCCATATTTATGTTATTAGTATTCCTCCATTCTCCTCGTGCACTTATAACTGAATAGAGTGACTCATTCCTAACCTTCAAAGGATGGAAAATATGTACCTTGATAGACAGAATGGCTTTGTGCAAGTGAAGGCAGTTCTTTCTGATACACCTTTCAAAATTAATGTTTTGACATTCGACATCATATTTAACAAGCAGGGTAATAAACTTATTTCCAACTGAAAATGTTGTCAGATTAATTAAGAAAACGTATCGCCTGTGCAAAATCTTCATAAATAACCGGAACTATTTCCAACTTTGTAAGAAGTACTTCAACTAAAGCTAGCAAGTAAACGCTCCTTGTAGCCTACATTGTATATTCCTACTTGCTATGTGCAATGTTCTGCTGGTTTTTAAAATACAAATCATTTGGATATTACTGTGTTGTCAGCTTGCCTTTTTGTTTGCTTTTGTGTGGCAGGGGCGTATTAGGTTAATTTTACACTGCGGGAATACTGCGGGAATATAGTCTCAATTAGAACAGGGTGCTAAGAGTGATTTGACCAAAAAACTAGAGCATCTTTCTCCATCCATCTAGTTACATTCTCATTATAAACTTCGGGGCAGTCAGTGTAATATCACATTGGACCTTGAGCAGTCTGCTCTTCTTCCTGAGACCAAGGGGGCAAATGGGCAAGTAACTTAGTAAAGGATACTGCAATTAACTGCCCTATTTGGAGATAGCTTCATAGAAGAAGTCTTACTGGCTTTGACGCATGCATTCCTGCCATAGGGCTCTCGAGGTGCAGTAGCTACAGCACCAGAAATCATTTTGGAGCACCAATAATTGGTAAATGGCCTGACACTGATAGAGAGCAAACATTATTAATAAACATGTATCACTAAAATGGATTACGAAGATGAAATACCGTGTGTTTAAAGGCCTAACTGAAAACTGTGCACTTTTAAAAGTGCTTACTCCAGTTTTAACCATAAAGTAGTTCAACATGAAATTAAATAATGACTAATGAAAATATATTTTGTCTAATCATGTTTAAATATACTGACAAAATGAATATTAATGATGTACTAAAGGTTAATGGTTTCAATTCAATGAAATGTTTTATTCTTTATGCTTTGCACTAGTTTAAAGGCCTCACATTTTATTAATTATCCAAAGGCATGTTGGTGCATATTTATGCTTGGCTTGTGCCGTTTTAGCGTAAAACTTTTTAACTCTAAAACGGCGCATAGCTAACTCCCTATATATATTTTGATGCTAGACCTGTCTAGCATCAAAATCTTGGAGTTAGCACCATGTTTAGGATGCGCAAAACCACCTTGCATCAATGAGATGCAAGGTAGGCATTCCATTCCTAAACACGACACTAACCTCCTAGCGCCATATTTATCCCTGACCCAAAAACGGCACTAATGAATTAACAAATGGCAAAACGTCAGATTAGCACCAAATTTGAATGCCTGGTCAAACCAGGCTTTCAAAAGAGGCTCACACACCACCACTCAAGGAAAAAACACAGAAGGAGCTTTGGAAACTGCCAGGACAACATGGAAGTGCTACTGCTCCAGCTTGGCACATGCCTCAGATGTCTGCAAAGACAGCAGATCCAACCACCACCACCTCAGCAACCTCAAACCTCACCATGGCAGCCACAGATGCAGCGCAGAAGGAGGGAGACGACCTTTAGACAGCGCATAACTATCTTTGGAATGAGGCAGCAGGATGTGGTCTGGATGTTTAGACTCAATCAGGAGTCCTTTGTATGCCTGCTACACCAGATTGCACCACAAATTATGATAAGGCTGCAAACTCCCCATAACAGTCCACCCATGAGAAACTCCTTGCTTTCCTACACATGATGTCATATGGATCATTCCTGGCAATGTATGCACTAGTGGCTGCCTACCAAAGGTCCTAGACGCAATCCTATGCCTCACGTGCAAACACACCTGCTTCCCAAAATGCCAGCATCTGCAGCAAAAAAACAAGCAAGGTTTCTATCAGATTTCTGGGTTTCCGCATGTGCTGGGTGCAATGGACTGTACCCATGTCCAACTGGTGCCACCTGCAGCAACAGAACACCTCTCCAGGAACCGCAAGCACACACATCACATGTGCAGGCCATCATGACCACCATGGGCTCTTCACCAACATTCTTGCAAAATATCCAGGCAGAGTCCATGATGCATACTTCTTTCGCCATTGCACCATTAACCAGCGATTCCAGGATAGTGAATATGGCAATGGGCTACTCATAGGTAAGCCACCATACAATCATACCACACAACACACCAACCATCAAAGACAAACAAGATAAACACCACAATAAATACACATCGGCAGCTCCACAGAGATGTACAGGCAATGACACATAAGCCACATGCCACACTACATTGCACACATTGCATGTCACAAACACATACACCCAAATCGACATAGCACAGCAACACCCTGACTGGCAAACCACATAGGGGCAGGCAGAGCCAAGTCTCCTTTGCATACAGAAGCTGCTCATAAACCACTACACGTGTCCACAGGTTGACAACTAACTACAGATTACACACACACATTACACCAAACAAAGAAGTGCAAAGGCATGTAAATGGCATAGGCTATGGTCACGTTGAGGAAGTCACACATACGCACAGTCCCACATAAACCATAGTGTGCAAGCCTCGGGCAGAACCTAAATCCAATGCCAACCAAGTGGTGCCATAACCAAGTATGTATCAGCTACACATTCCTCACATACCTGTAGTGTGCACATACAGCTGTCTGCTGCATTGTGTCCCACACATACATATATAAAAATATCTGCCATTGAAGGCCATGGGGCTGAATCATGAGAAATGGGGCAGCACCTACTCAACTGCCACCTCACGTGTGCCCCTAATGCCCCCCTAAGGACAGCATGTCTGTTTCAACTACCAGAAATGGTCACCATTGTGTTGAGTCTGTGAAAAAACACTAACATTCATGGATGACATAGTAGGATGCGGTAGGATTATAATGGAGATACGTGACCCTACATGCACCGTACTGAGGGACCCATGTGTAAAATATCTGTGCCCCCTCCCAAAGCCTGCCCTGTGCATGTGCAGAAAGTGTAGGTCAGAAATCATGTAATAGAAGCTAGGAGACACTACTGCACCAAGGGCCAGATGTATCGTGAAATGGCCTTGCGAATCGCAAATAGCGATTCTTAAGAAATCGCTATTTCCGAGTCGCAATAGGACATGTATCATAATTGCGATTCGGAATTAGCGATTTCTTAAAATTCACTATTTGTGGTTTGCGAGGCCCAAATACTGAATCGCAATTTGCATTTTCGCAAATTGCCATTCGGTAATTGAAAATCGCAAATTGCGAGAACGCACACCTGGAGGAGCCTGATGACATCACAAACAGGATGTGAGTCATCCCAGGCAGTTTGCAGGTGCCACACCCAAACCAGCACTCAGAGAGAGTCAGCCCAGCCACACTGAGCAAGTCTCTGAAGAAGGCAGCACAGCAGAACAAACATGGACACCTCTGCCCAGGGAAAGGAGAAGGGAGAAAGGAAGCGCAAGCTGAAGTTTAGTGAGCAAGAGCTGGAGGTGCTCACAGAGGAGGTGGTCAGGAGTCATGACCGGTTGTTTGGCAAAAGCTCACTCCAGGTGCCTGAGAGTGAAAAGCGCAGACTCTGGGCAGATATCCAAAGATCTGAGCTGTTGGAGTGGCGCAGCGCTCTGTTGAAGAAATCAAGAAGAGGTGGTACGACCTGCGGTCCCGTGCCAAGGAGAGGGTGGCAAGACGACTGCAGGAGGCCTGGAGCACAGCAGGTGGACCACCCACAGAGACACCCTCCACCCCGATAGAAGACCTAGTGGAGTCCACACTCCTCCCAGAAGCAGTCAGTGGGGTCACTGACATTGACACATCTGGCACACCAAGGACAAGTAAAGGTAAGTGCAATATTGTAGTCCATTCTCACACCTTAGAAGCAGCACAACAATGCCTTATGGGAGTGGCAGTCCACAACCCAGAGCTGAAAGTAGCACATGCAATGTAATAGGCAGAGCGACACACAGAAGAACACAACACCCACAACATAGTGAAGAGAAGTAACTGTACCTTTATTACCATTGTGTGGCCTTTATTGTAACAAGCATAACTGACATGCTGCATATTGTTGTTGCAGGTGGGCCATGCCCAGCAGCCACAGCATGTGCCAGTGCAGGGGATACAGACACCCATCCTGCTTCAGACTCCAATACGAGTGAGTCTCAGAACATTGCGCCACTCCGACGCAGGCCAAGGGCACTGCCACTGCCAGAACTGAGTCAGGACTCTAATGAGCAGCAGGAAGACTCACAAACACCGCCCCCAACTGGCAGATGCACTCGGATGCAGGAGCCCCGTTCGCAGCAGAGCACAGCACCCGCAGGATGCCTACATATGCAGGCACACAGGCTTTTGAGGCAGGTGATGGAACATCGTTATTTGGTGGCCTGGAATCGGCTATGTTACAGAAGCAGCGCCTGCAAAATAAAAAAATCATGGCATTACAAAGGCAGATGCAGCAACTTAATGCAAACATGGGGGGCCTGCATCGGCAGCTGGAGTGCCTCAATGCCAACATTGAACAGCTGCATGAGGGACAGGTCCAGGCATTGCAGGATACGAGGAAGCTGACTACTGCTGTGAGGGAACTATGTCAGGAGCTGCACCACGACAGGGTAAGCCACCGCAGGCAGGAGCGATGCTTCATGAGCATGTTTGGAGGTTTTTGACGCTCTTTGACTTGGCTGGCTAATTCTACCTCCCTAATATCATGTTGTGCTGTGGCTGCACAGGTTGAGGCAGCACACAGCAGCAGGGATGTGGCCCGAGGACTTGTACAGATCATTAATGTGATAGACAATATAATGGGTATCCAGTCAGCCACACCTAGTGAACTTGGACTGGAGGACACGGTGGACACATCCAGCCTCAGCAGCCTAGCTGTGCCCGCAATGGACACCAGACGTCGCAGTGCCAGGCACAGCACTGCCAGGCACAGCACTGCCACAGAGGCAGACCCTCGAGGTGCCAGTGAGGCAACTGCGCACTCGAGTGGTGTGCGTGGCCGAAATAAGTGACTGTAGTGGCCACAGGGGACTGTATATATTTCTGGACGTCTGATGTCAGCACGCCTTTGCCTTCCCTCTGCTGCACTGGTCCTGTCTGCTGGCTGTAGGGGTGGTATGAGATCATCATCCTCATCTGACTCAGAATCAGATATTTCCACAGGTATGTCCCTGGTGGTAGCAATATTGTGCAAGATTGCACAAGTAGCCACTATTCTACATGTTGTCTCTGGGCTGTACTGTAGTGCCCCTCCACTTTTGTGGAGGCACCGGAAGCGACTCTTCAGCAGGCCAAAGGTGCGCTCCACCACGTTGCGGGTCGCCCTGTGTGCTGCATTGTATCTCCGTTCTGCTGGTGTTGCAGGATTTAGGTAGGGCTTCATCATGTAGGTGCGCACTGCGTAGGCACTGTCTCCTGGAAGGGACAGAGGGTATATTGAGTAACTGAGCCATCTGACATCAGCACGCCATCAATGCGCCAGTTTACAGAGAGACAATACCTAGTAGATATCCTTCACCAAACTCCCCAGCTAGCAGTCTTGTGTGAATGCTGCTGTGTCGAAAGATGTATGAATCATGGGTGCTCCCTGTGTACTTGGCCACGAGATCAGTTATGATGTATGAGGCATTGCATATCACCTGTATATTCATTGAATGTTGGTATTTACGGTTGCGGTACACATACTCTGTGTCCCATCTATGGCACCTAGGACGTGGGGGAACTGTGCTATCTGGTAAAAATCTATTCTTGTCTGCTGTATTTCCTGTGGGGTGTTGGGGAATCTGATGTACTGGTGTATTTTGCTCAGCATGGCGTTGATAAATGCATTGAAAAATCTAGAGAGGGTACTCTGTGATACCCCTCCAGCTGCTGCTATGACCCCTTGATAGCTCCCTGAGGCGAGTAGCTGGAATACCTGCACATGGGTGGGTATGCTATGAGTCCTATGTGTTCTGCACTGCAGTATGGGTTGTAGCTCAGCTATCAGGTCGAGTATCATGGCAGAGCTCACCCTATACCTCTCAAATATTTCCTCCTCAGTCTGGTCAAAAAGTGTAATGTGCACTCTAAAAATTTGCTCCTGTCTCCTCCTCCCTCTCCTCAAACCTGCCAAGATCCTCATCCTCCTCGCCATGACGTAGAGTGCAGCCATTGTGGAAAAGAGTCTGAGGCATTCTGGGCCTCTTTATATAGGTTGCACCTGGTTACCACCTGGTTTCACTTAATGGTATTTTGCATGTGCAAAATGCCATTCTGCGAAAAATCGCAATTTGCGATTTTTTGATGCATCGAATTGTGACTTGGTTTTGCGATTCGCATTTTGCGCCTCACAATTTCCTACTTGAAATACCGAATCACAAAATGCGACTCGCAAAACCAGGTCACAACGCAAAAAATCAGAATTTTTGCGATTTCTTATTTTTGGTCTGCGAATGCCTTTCATGCATCGCAGACCACGTTTTTGCATTCGCAAACGGCCGAATTTTGTGATTCGCACAGTTTGCGAATGTACATTTTTTTGATACATCTGGCCCCAAATTACATCATCCTACCAATGTGGGACCCACACTCCCATACACTTGATGGCTGGCACAACCATCATCTGCCACAAAGAGTCACTAAGTGTCACACTGCATGTGTAGTGCCACATGGTAATATGGACGGCACAGTCTGGCTTTGTAGGATAACTATCCTGTATCAACATTTGACACCATTGTGCTGCTAGGAAGCTGTATGTGCCATGTAAGAATAGAACACTGCTTAAAAAATGGACTACACAACACATGTACCTAAATCATAATCATCACTTTTGGGAACAACATACATACTTCCCAGGCCCTTGAACCACTACCCAAGTTTGTCTTGTCCATCAGCGCTGTTCAAAGAAACTATTTCACAAGGACAGGAACATACACTACACCACAAGCAAGTCTGTGTCACCACTCCAACTAAAAATTACAACTGCCATGGATGTTCCAAACCACTATCAACACTTACCAACACATCTCCTCTCTATCCTTTGCAGCTGACCAAGGCTATGGCAGACAGCTGTGGGTGATGACCCCATTTGCCAATCCCACAACAGTGGAACAGCGGGCCTACAACAAGGGACACAGGAAAACTCGCAATGTGGTGGAGAGGACATTTGGCCTTCTAAAATCCATGCACAGGTGCCTGGCCCTGACAGGAGGAAGCCTCTTGTATGCTCCACCACTTGTTTGCAAGATCATCCTGGCATGTGTAACCCGTAACACATTTGCGTCCGGTGAAATATTTTCTGGGATGAACAGGATGATGTACCCAACGAGGATGACAATGAAGCAGATAATGTGGAGAGGGAACAAATGAACACTGCTGCAGGAGTTCGTAGGAGACCCCACATTGTGGAGAACTTCTACATATGGTCACTATACTTTAAACATCACATTGTAAATATCACAAATAAATCACTTTGCACCTGAATCTCCGTGGTCTACTCAGTCACCGCTACACACACCATTGAAATGTGACTCAAACCTCAGTGAACAGGTAGGTAACACAAAGGTGACCAGCAAGAACGTTTGTGACATAAGTGGGTTTACTGCCATCATCTCAAATATCAGTGACACGCAATTTGCGGGCATGTGACTCTTGAAGGTCTAAATCAATGCACCATAACATATATTGTCCCGCCAAGTGGGTAATGTGCTAATACCTAGCCCATACACCACAACAACACCATGCAGAATAGGATGAATGAAAGGGGGCACACATGAGGTGAGGGCTGTCAACTAATGGATATCAAGTTATGTAGGAACAGAACACTGTCACAACTCAGGGTGACAGTAGCATTACCTGCATGGTACATGTGTGACAAGGGTGGAACATCATTATGAACTGTGGTCCCTCAGTCAATGCCCAAGGATTGTAACCAATGTCCGGTGCTGAGCCTGCACAGTGGATCCATAGGATAGTGTCCCAGCACTGCCAATGTGCACAACCCTGGCACATGGTGGACCGTACCTCACACATTACACACACACATTGGCTGTGGAGTACGCAATGGGTTGCCTTGCCTAAATAATCAGCTATTGGTGCAAAATCATTATCCATACTCATGACCCATAGTCACCATCCATGGATTTTTTGGGACAATACACCACCACATATTCAACTGGGTTGAATATAGGCAAAGTTGCATATATTCACTATGTCCATAAGGTGTACACTTGTCACACAAATCTGCTGTCTTGACACATTGCTAGAGCAAATCTAGGCAAACATGTGCAGACTGATGCATGGGTGTATGTTCTAGGTAGCAACGGGTTTGCCAGGATCAACAATTCTTGATGTATTTTTTTTTTTTAAAATACGACGAGCTGACTGTCTTTTAAAACGAGCGCTTTCACCTTTTATCAGCGCTCTCTCTTGGGGGCTGTTGGGGGTTGTTTTTCTCTTGACCGTGGGTCCTTTTTATTTTGCGGAACTCTCAGGAAGTTTGGGCCTGTTAGAGCCCACTTCCTGTTTTCCGGCAGGGACCACTTCCTGCTGGTTAGCAGTCTAGTTTGTCAAATGGGGATAAAATGGAGGCATCAACACGGCCGCGCAGAGGACGCACGCAGCGGGTGCGCGCAGCAGGCGCACCAAAGGCAAGCCCATCTGCGCCCGTCCGCACCAGAACGGGCCAGAGGGCCAGGGACTTTACATCCGTATTTAAAAGAGGCATGTATTTCTTGCCCCCATACGCTTATGCCTGGTAATTCTGCCTCCTGGAAATGTGCGCATTGTAATTGGACTCCGCCTATGCCACTAACAGTTGAAGAGCATAGAGTTTTGGGTGAAGGAAGGAATAAGATGGATCATGCTAATCGTGGGGGCATAAGGGACATTAGAAAAAAGGATCCTTTGCCCTCATCAATGCTAGATCCCTTCCCAAGCACAAATTTGAAAATTAGTGAACTTATTTCCACCTTCAACATAGACTACCTTTTTATAACTGAAACCTGGGCTAGGCTTGATTCGGATCCGGATTTCATTGAGGCCTCCCCGCAGGCTACTCCTTCAGTAGGTTAGATAGGACTACGGGCAGAGGAAGGGGACTGGCTATTATTTGTAGGTCAGACTTCACCTGTACTTGGAATGGCACGAGTTGTACCTCAGATGTATGTGAAACTATGTTTTTTAAACTTTCTAACGGTCACTCTTTAGTTTCAGAGGGTCTTTTAATCTACCGTCCTCCTGGTCCCCTTCCCCAATTCCTTATGAAATGGACTGATTTGTTGGACCCTCTTATTATGGCCCCTAAAGCCATTACATTAGGGGATTTTAATATCCATTTTGATGATATGAGTAATCTGCTTGTCACCAAAGGCCAGATGTAGGAAACAGTTTGCAACTCGCAAACGGCAAAAATTGCCGCTTGCGAGTCGCAAACCGGAGTTTCCTATGCAGAAATGCATTTTGCGAGTCGGGACCGACTCGCGAAATGCATTTCCGACTCGCAAATAGGAAGGGGTGTTCCCTTCCTATTTGCGACTCGCAGTGGTATGCAATTCCAAATGGAGTTGCAGTTGCCATCCACTTGAAGTGGATGGTAACCCACTCGCAAATTGGAAGGGGTCCCCATGGGACCCCTTCCCTTTTGTGAATGGACCCCAAAACCTGCCCTGAAAAAATTCCGAAACAAAAGGTTTCGGATTTTTTTTTAAGTGCAGCTCATTTTCCTTTAAGGAAAACGGGCTACACTTAAAAAAAAAAACTGCTTTATTGACAAGCAGTCACGGACATGGAGGTCTGCTGACTACAGCAGGCCTCCATGTCAATGAGTGCCCTGAATCGCTATGGGGTCGCAATTTGCGACCCACCTCATTAATATTAATGAGGTGGGTCTTTGCGACCCCATAGCGACAAGTCGCAATTTGCTTTTTACCTACATCTGGCCCCAAATTCCTTAATCTCATGGCCTCTTTGGATTGGGTCTTAAAGGGGGGTCCGGCTACTCATACAGCTGGCCACATCCTCGACGGGATTTTCACCCGTCCTGAGGAGGAGTTAAAGCTCACGACTACCCCGTTAGTCTGGACTGACCATTCGCTCCTGACTTTTAAATTCACTGAAAGACAGCCTTTTCTCATACCCAAACCCCCGAATAAAATGATAAGACAATGGAAAAGCATTAAATCCCTGAGAACGGCATTAAAACACAGTTGGAAGGATCCAAATGTGTCCACATTGCCGCCGCTTGCTCGTTTTTATCAGGGAATCACTTTGGCTATTGACTCATTAGCCCCTCTGAAGGCTTATGCACCACGTATCGGAAAAAAACCCAGCCAACCATGGTTCTCCAAGGACCTTAAATTACTTCAGAGGAAATATCGACAGCAGGAGCATCGCTGGAGACGTAATCCTAGTGCCAGCAAGAAAGTTAATTTAACATCTGCCTTAAATAACTACAAAGAGGCTTGTTTTATGGCTAAATCAGATTACTACATGTTAAGAATTAGAGAGGCGGCCAATTCCTCTAGAGAGTTGTTTAGAGTTATTAACGTCCATACCACTCCCCTTGGTACGCCCGAGTTGGAGAACTCTCAAGACTTCTGCAACAAAATAGCTAAAAAATTTGAAAGCAAAATTTTAAACATTTACGCTAGCTTTATTTCGGACAAGGCTCAGAGGAACTCTTTCCCCATGGATGCTACGTCGATGCTCCCCTCTGCTTCACTCACTGCCACCCCTGATAATCCTCATTCACTCTCAAAGTTAAAAACTCCATCTCAGGATGCAATTTGTAAGCTGCTCCATGAATGTAAATCAGGTTCCCCGTTAGATCCCTGCCCCCCTGCTATCCTTCAATTGGTCCGTGAGTTGGTGGCATCCGTGTTAGTCCCCATTTTTCAGGAGGTCCTGACTTCCTGCATATACCCAACTGCATGGAAAGAGACTATTATTATACCCCTAAAAAAGAAGGAAACTGGAAAGAATGATGACTTAACTAATCTACGCCCAATAGCTTTGCTTCCTTTTCTGGCCAAAATTTTTGAAAAATACATTAATAAAGAACTGGTCAACTTCTTGCTAGATTCAGGGGGTTTAGCTATCTCTCAACATGGTTTCCGGAAGTCCTACAGCACCGAATCTGCTCTCATTTCTTCATCAGATACTATTCGTAGACTGGTAGATGAGGGACAGGGTGTCTTTCTGGTTTTGTTGGACCTGTCAGCAGCATTTGATACCATTGCACCTCATATTCTGTTAGAACGTTTACATCATATAGGTGTCAGGGATCAAGCCCTTAAGCTCATTGAATCTTTTCTAACCAATAGGTGGTCTACGGTAAGCAATGGAGATTTCAGATCCCGTGCTTATCTTTTGCCATGCGGGGTTCAGCAGGGCTCGTCGCTCAGCCCTCCTCTATTTAATGTTTATGTGGCCCCTTTGGCAGAATGAATACGCTTGTTTGGCTTCATTGCAACCTCCCACGCAGATGATACACAACTCATCATTCCTATCAATAAAGACGTGGAGGAAGTTGCGGCTCGTTTTAACGCTTGTATTTTAGCTGTAAACAGCTGGATGAAGGCCAACTGACTAAAATTGAACTGTGAAAAAACTGAGATTCTCTGCTTTGGGATAAGCAGGGAACAGTGGTCCTCTAGCTGGTGGCCTAAAGAGTGTGGCACCCCTCCTATGCCGGGTTCCACCTCAAGGAATCTAGGCTACTTTTTGACGACCATTTATCTTTTAAACCCCAGGTCAATCAGACCATTAAAACCTGCATATGGATTCTGAAGAAATTGAAGAAACATTTTCCCTATATTCTAAAACTGTCAACACCAAGACAGTGCGCGCTCTACGGGTGACTAGAATGCAAAAACCCAACACTCTCAAGATAATGTAATTTATGCATTGTACTGATATGTTATTGTTTAACCTTTTGCATTGCAGAATTCAATCCAGAAGATTCATTCTTAAGGTGCTTATAAATACTGTTCATTTGCAATGTATTGCTGCAGGCTTCCAGAGTGAGTCAGGATGTGGTCCCTTTCCAGGGCCTTCTAGAAGCTTTCCCTGCAGCATGCCTGGGTGTGGTTGTGTGCTGGGCCAAGACTCTATGAAAGGGAGCCAGCCCAGCTCCACGTGCTCACTATTCAGAGGTCCCGGTGCAGAGCAGCAGCAACTTCCTGAGCTCCTGTTCCGGTGGCCTACCTTGACCTTCCAGGCCTCTGCGCTTCATACTACAATGTGATCCTTAGTCAGGGCGGTAAGACGGAGGTTGGGTTGGCCCCCCGACTCCATAATCGAAGACGCTCAAATTCTTAAGCCTGATTCTTCTTGTAAAACATTTTGCTCTTGCTGGTTTAATTGTGCGTTTTGGACTTTTCATGGCATTTGCATGCTCGCATTCGAATCGGCAAGATGCACGATTCTTTCCTTGTGATTAATTCATAATATTCATTGTGCGCTACCATTCTTTGACAGTTACATGGTGGCCTTCGAATCGGCAAGACGATTGATTCTTTTCCTAGTGGTTTAACCCTTGATGCTCATTGTACGCTACCATTTCCTTGGCAGTTTGATGGTGGCAACACGTGCAATTCTTTCCTTGTGTGTAATTCTTGATATTCGTTGTACGCTACCATTTCCTTGGCAGTTTTATGGTGGCATTTGAATCGGCAACATGCGCGATTCTTTCCTTGTGTGAAATTCTTGATATTTATTGTATGCTACCATTTCCTTGGCAGTTTCACTTGGCATTCGAATCGGCAACACGCACAATTCTTTCCTTGAGTGTAATTCATGATATTCATTGTTATGCTACCATTTCCGTGGCAGTTTCATGGTGGCATTCGAATCAGCAAGACGTGCGATTCTTTCCTTGTGGTTAATTCATGATATTCATTGTACGCTATCTTTTCTTTGCAGTTTCATGGTGGCGTTCGAATCGGAAAGACGCGCGATTCGCTTCCTAGTGACTTAACCTTTGACTTTCATTGTGCGCTACCAATCCTTGGCAGTTACAGGGTGGCATTCGAATCAGCAAGACGCGCGATTCCTTCCTCGTGTTTAATTCATGTTATTCATAGTGCGCTACCATTTTTTGGCAGTTTCATGGTGGCACTCGAATCGGCAAGACGCGCGATTCTTTCCTCATACTTAATTAATGTTATTTACTGTGCGCTACCATTCTAAGGTATTTCCTTGGTAGTATTCGAGTTGACAAGTCGCATGATTTATTCCTTGAACCTACATGGTGTTATTCATGGTGCACAATCCTTCTATGGTGTTTTAATACTTATTTAAAAACCTGCAATGTGCGCAATTCACTTTCCAATGTTTTGAAAGAGCACAAAAGACCAGAGTTCTAGATGTAATGTTGTGTGTTCCTGAAATGTATTCTTAAAATAAGATTCATATGAAGGTTCAGAAATTACTCAGATAGTTTCCTGATTCTCATGCTAAAGAAAGTACTTGAATCTGAAAGTTTTATCTAACTTCTCTTGCTTCCCCCACAGGTATTTAGTCATCTAGAAGCCTAGTCATTTTAAAACTATTCTAAGGTTGTTCATGTTTTCCAAATGACGATGCTTAGAGTCATAGCATAGTACTGATTTCATGAGATGTAATTTTGATGTTGTGTGTTTTAACCTTTTGCTTCCTACAGGTCTCCTTCCCAGCTGTTCCCTTCCTAATCCCCTTTTCCCCACTTGGACTCTCTTAGACTCTGTGACAAATCTAATCAGAGTATTGGAGCTATTTTGTGGTGGAAGTGTTGGGAACGTGCACAGACCCCGAGGATCTGGTGACTCTGACAAAACAATGGAGAATTACTGCTACTCTGGCCCTTGTCCTGTCCAGATTGGATTACGGTAACGCTCTTTTGCTCAATCTGGACAAAGGATCTCTTTTAAAGCCCTCTGTATTACCCATAAAGCCGCCCACGGGATTGGACCTAAGTATTTGAGGGCAAAATTACAGTGGTACAGACCTCAAAGACTGCTGCATTCTGCCAGCACCCATCAAATTCAAGTCCCCCGCACCAAGAAGGTGAAGTGGGGTGACAAAGCCTTCACTATCGCGGCTGCAAAGATTTGGAACTCACTCCCGCTGGAACTTAGGAGAGAGCACAACTACCTTACTTTTAGGAAACGGGTTAAGACCTGGCTTTTCCCACGATAAGTCTGGACCCTGATTCTTTTTCTTGCAGAGATGGCACAGCCTCACCAGAGTCAGCACTTGGATGCCCTCGGGCCGGAACGCGTGTTATAAATACACTATACACACATACATACATACACAGCACAAAGCGATACACACCACCCATTGTAATCCACATGACAGAACAAGTGCTTCATTGCAACATTAACAAATAGTACCGTACATGTTATGGCCTCCAACATTGCAATCAGGTGTGGGAATTGCTACTCTGTCCAGCATTGTTGAAATATGTCTGAGACACAACGCCAAACAGAGTGGGAGTAGACCTACCAATATATGTTGCAATTGGCAAATGAGCTCTCCAGCACTGAGAGGATGTGACACCTCAATATCAGTCAGTTAGGGTAAGAGTTACTTAGGTTGTGCCATGCTGGAAGAAATGCAAACACGTATAATGGACGTTCTGGATGGACTGCTTCCAGACACCCACAGATACTTGCAAATAAAACACGAGAGGTGAAATGGAGACAACACAAGTGGTGTGGCAGGAGTGATTTTGTGTGTGTGGAACTCCTGACAATTCACAAATACTGTCAATGGAACCGTACCTAGCAAGTAGGCAGGAGAAAGAGATGTAACTATCTTCCATGTACACAAGCCACATGTTGCATTATGTCCATGTATGAATAGACAATGTTGCAGTTGAAGATGTGCATAAAGTGCAAACAGACTAAAGAATGGGAGCAAAGTAGATGACAACACATGCCTCACCAGTAGTGCAGGAGTACATGGAGAAGGTAAACACATAGACCAGCACTGACTGTACAACACATCAGTGTCTACATGTCAACATTTCACATATGTACAGAGAGGGTGGCCAGGTCAGTACAATACTATAGTATTTGCCCATTGCATGCCACCATGAAAGGAGGATGTGACAGACAACACCACCTGTACCCTGGCACATTTCCAATATTGAAGTCATAACAGAGATACAAGCCCAAAAAGACGGTAAAGGAAACTGCTAAGGGCATCAAAACATGTCACATGTCCCAAATGTGCAAGTCCCAAGTGTTGTACATGAGAGGGTAAAGCTGGCATCAAGTGAGGCAGAGGTAAATGTGAGATCCTGGACTGTATACCCACAATTTTGCATGTGTCTGTCTGCTGGGGAGTGTGCATAGTACTGCTGAGTAACAAATATGAAGAAGCTAGGTCCCTGCTCAATGAACCCACACATAACTGCTCTAGCTACATAAACGTATCACATTGTCAGGGGCCTGATGCATGTGCACAGGAGGGTGATCAAACTGGGGCTCCATTGACTTTCCCTTTCACATGCAACCATGGGTTTGTATTGCTATAGAAACTCGCATTGTTGTAATGATGAGTAGGCTGATAGCTATGCCAGACTGCAGCACTGTAACACAGTGGTATGCCATTGTTTGTGACAGTCAATACGAACATGATGTGGACAAATATGGGTGCCTAGTTGATGGCATGCACACATATGCCATATATGTCAGCAAACATGTACCATTGTATTGGCTTTGGCATGGAAATGTGTATGGATTGAGAGCAAGAGGCAACCTAGCACAAAAGTAAGGGCATAGGTATCACTAGATCAGTGACTGTCATAAATGAGGTTCACTTGTGTTCTGACATACGGAAACATGGGTGGCACTGGTGTGACAACACATGCATTTGTCAAATGGCAACATGTGTCCATGCAGGAAGATAGTAATGTGAGGTTTCACATGCCATGAACACCCCACTGTCATCAAATGTGACAGAAATCATCAAACACATGTTCATACATACACACAGCAGATACCAGTCTTCCCCAACACATGTGTACATGACATCTCCTGCAACTATGGTGCATGGGGGCACAAATGGCACATGTGTAGCAGAGCAACATGAAGGGAAATCCAATGACACACCACAGAGTGGACACACATACACAGGCAAATTGGCAGGGTTGATGTGATGTCAATGCAGTCCACGTCCACTGAGTACTGTGTGTAGAAAGTTTCATGGCTGTCACATGCATTACCATGTGTTGGACATAGGCCACCAAACACGTTTGGTGTTGTAGGTATGTGTACAGCTGTATCTCAGATATAACAATGTAATCCACCCCCAAATTAGTTTATGTACACATAGCATACATGTATCAACATGTCTGTGGACACAGTGGAGCTACACATGCACATGTGCATGAGGTATAGAGTAATCGCGTGTAGCAGGCTCACAAATAAGCCCATAGGTCTAACATACCATTGTCACCGTAATGACAGTACTGGACATTCACCCACATGTTGCCATACCACATATACACCATTGTTGCACACCCCATGTAACATGTGAACTCACTCAGGTTTCAATCAAGGCACACAACGCAAAAATCCATGCAATGTTGTCATCCTTGAAACGTTTTTCATGCATTTGCCATACAATACCCCTAAGCTAATAGACAATAGCCCTTATGCATCTATCGCAGGTCCACAGGCCTTTCACACTAATGGTGAGAAAATATGATGCATGAATGTAATGCGTCAAAAAAAATGAACCATGACTGGAAATATGACGCACAGGCCCAGGAAGTGATGTAACAGGACATCCTGCCTCCAAACAGTGTACAGTGAGATAACTTTCACTTTCACTTTACAGGCTATTTGTCTGTGACTGTAGGACGGTATGTGGTGCTGGTGTGGTGGTTGGAGTGCTGATTTTTGGAGTATTAGTAGTGTTTTTCTGTGCTGATTCTTGTAGTTTTTGTCTTTGCTTGACTTTAAATCTGTCCTTTGTAGTGTTTTAGTATTGATTCTGCCTCTGCATTGTGGGATATTTGTCTGGGGTAGAATAGTTGTTGGGGTATTTGAGGGTAGTTAGGTTGGGGTTAGGTGTTTTCAAAATAGTTAGTTGGGTGAACTGCACTAGCAGTATAAGTGGTAAATGGAGGATCTACCCCACAGAGGCACGGCGGCTGTGGTGGGGCAGGGTGCTCCACCACCTCAACAGAATTTTCAGCATTGGCAGGAAAGACCACCAGCTTAAACACCAATGGGCAGATCTGGTGACAAGGGAGCAGGATCTTCTGGATCATCTGGGGAATTCAGATAGGTGGACCAGTTGGTAAGTCTTACATTACCATGCAAAGTTCATAGTTTTGCATGGGCTTGACAGTTGCAGATACTTTTGAGTGCTGCATGTAATGCTTGTGGATGTGGACATGTTGTATGCTACCTGTATGTTGAGCCCCAGTGCCACCTTAGGCCTGCAAGTGAGGTGTACAAAAATGTAGCTGATTCTGGGCAGATGTACCTTTTCCCCGGCACAACAATTAGAAAGTGTTGTGATGCATGTATAGGACAACTTGGTACAACTGTCTTCACAATGGTATACTCCCATTGCATTACTGCTTATGTGTGTGCCTTGTTATGGCACAAACACATTACTTAGGTCATTGAGGATTTATGACGTCACAATTTGAATACCCTGATGTAGCCAGTAAGTGTCATCTTGTACATTTTGGGTGCAAATCCTAGGTTTGGTGTGAGTTAGTCTGAAGTGTGGAATGCAATGTAAGATGGTTTTGCCTGCCCAATGACATGATATCCTTGGAGAGTGGATAGTGACATCATGTATGTTGGAATGTTGTGCAATGAGAATGGCTTGCATGTAGTTCAAGGGGCAACGTGTGCTGCCATGGAATTGTGTGATATGGGTATTGATATGGGTGGCCAGTAATCCATTGGTATCTACTATGACAGGTGTTAGAACAGCTATTCACGTACATAGCATGCCTCTTTACAAATAATACATGTTGGAACCACGCATGCTGGACCCACGCATGCTTTAACAATGATTTTACTTTGCAAAAGCATGGCTTGTGAAGGCTTGTGTGTGAATGGCATGTGTTGTTCTATCATACCACCCCCCAACCACCCCAAGCCCTCATACCACCCCCCCTCAAACCTCAAAAATAAAAATAGTGCAACCCCCTATCCTAAAATACCCAAGGCCCGCCCCCAGCCCTGAAAAATATCATTCAACCCAACACCTCCACCCACCCCAAGCCCATACTCAACCCCCCACCTCGAAGCCTAAAACAAGAACAGCACAACCCTCTTACCCTAATATGCCCAATCACCCACCCAACCCAAGCTCTCAATCCACCCCACCCCTAAAAAATACCCCCAAGACTGCCCCAGCCCCACTTACCTCACCGTGTCCACTCCCGATCCACTCTGCCATTTTCTGTGCCTTCAATATGCATTTGCGTAGGTCAGCTCATACATGGTTAAGGCACAGATAAAGGCATTTGTTATTCTGGCAAGCATGGTTATGCTTACCTGGGAAACATCTGTGTTGTTTCTAACCCGTTGTTTGTGATGTTTCACATTCACAAAGATTTTGTAACACCATTGTCACCACAGTGTGCCACACATAGCTTACACTTACTGACAAGACGATAGAGAAGTGGATGACATCTGCAGAGGTCTCTAGGGGGATTTTAATAGGTGACACATACACCATAGGTGACTCAGTACACTTCAGATATCATGGGGGATATATATGAGCCCTTAGCGCCACAGGACAGTCACTTTTCATGATGCTCCTGTGGTGCTATGCCGTTTGCATATTTACATGGTGGCATCAAGACACTATTTGTGACTCAATGCCATCTTGTACATATGACCCCTAAACATGCAGACCTTTGCGTGGAAGGGGCGTGCAATGGCTTTTGCTGTGGGTGTGCCACAGCAAGACCCATTGCAGCTTGACACTATCTCAGATTTAAGAGTTTCAGTAAACCTGAGGCAGCACCAATAACTAACGTCACCCCGGGGGTGGCGTTAGCAAGCAGCACCAAGGAGAAATACTTTTATTCCTCTTCATTTTCAGCTTGTTCTACGTGTGCTGCAGTCTGCAGCACACATAGAAAGAGCAAAATGCCAGAAATTATTGTTTATGTGCGGGAGGGTGTCCCCTCCTGTACATAAACAATCATTTGTCAAATATGCTTTGGCATTTCTGTGTGTGCTGCATTCTGCTGCACACACAGAAGTGCCAAATCTCCATAAGTGATTATTTATGTGCGGAAAGGGACACCTTCCCACACATAAACAATAACACCAATCAACACAGACATCCTTGCACAATGATGCAAGGATGGCTGCGTAGGTGCTGACAGCTAAATTTAGAACCAGCGCAGGGGACAACACAGGGTAGCCCGTATTCAACTGAATACTGGGCATTCCTGCATTGTGATCATGACTGTATATGTTATCTGCAGTTGGAGTGTACATTATGACCCTCATTACAACATAGGCGGTAAGTCCCGCATACCACCATGCTGACTGCCGTCAACATACCGTGACCGCGGTGGTATACCACTATGGGTATTATGGCCCACACAAAGAAATCCGCCACTATACAGACACACACACAAGTCCACCAGTTCAAAGGTCAGTGATAAAATGGTGGTACCAAAACCCACACTGTTACGCCAAGAGAACTACGCCCACAGCATCATGACCCACAAATCACTGCGGCGGACATTCAACCCCAGTAAACCATTGGCGGTACACACCGCCACGCTCAAAATACACACACACTAACAAAACAGCACCACATTGGACAATTCAAACTACACACACCTGATACACATACACACACCACACCCACAACATTATGAAACACACACACACACTACCCACAACCCTTTACGACCCAAATATTTTGGCAAGTGAGAGAGAGGCAAGCCAGGAGCACCCACTGAATCTGAGCCACAAATCACCATCACCCATATACCATCCACACACCTCACAGCACACACCCCAACACATCACCCCACACACCCTCACACATACCACTCACACTACACAGATGGCACCACAAAGACACCCCAGGTTCTCTGAGGAGGAGCTACAAGTCATGGTGGAGGAAATCATCCGGGCACGACCACATCTATTCGGATCACAGTTGCAACAGACATCTATTTCAAGGAAGATGGAGCTATGGCGGAGAGTCGTGGACAGGGTCAACGCCATGGGACAGCACCCAAGAACAAGGGATGACATCTGGAAGAGGTGGAACTGTAGTGAATCCTAGTTTGTTTTAATGGGATAATGAGAGTTAGCTTAGCTTTTGCTTGCAGACTCGTGCCCCCGTCACCTCGTGACTTTGAACCTAATTAGCTTGCTCTGTCTTAGACCATTTATTTAATTAAATCTTTTAATATGGCAGCCGTGTTTATAGTTAGTCCCTTTTGTTTAGAGTTATGTTATCAGTGTCACCTTGCTAAGGCATCAACTCATACAACAAAGACAAACAAACTGCAGGGGCTCACATTAGAAATTACCGTCCCAAGCAAGCGGCGTTATCTATTGTTTTGGAACAACCTATGTCAGGTTTCCAAGTAGATCTGTATAAATACATCACACTTTAGACAGATAATCAGAGGGATTCCGACCATTGTTGCTATTGATACTGCACGTCGCCTTGACGCTGACCAGGACTTTGTGTTCTGCCGAAGTCTGAGCTCGAGACCGCAATTCAAGGTAACCAGGGTTGCGGGCTCCTTCCAGGGACTTGGCATTGGCAGATTAGGTTTAACATACCGAGCTCTCCTCTAGGTAGAATGTTAGGCATATTATAATAGGGTACATAGACATATGATATGTTTCATGTCTTCCTATGCTATTACAAGATGGTGGGGGACTTCATAATCATGACCCTAGTCTCTATAATCTTATCTCTTATATTGTTCATTATCCTAATCATTGCAGCAAATATGATTTACAGCGTTATGTTGAATAAAACCTATTGAAACATTACAGCATCTTTGTTATTGCCTTTGTTTGGTTGAGATATAATACATCTGTGAGAAAGGGGTCATCTCCGTTTAACCACGACATTCCCTGAGATGTCATACTTCTGAGTCCATGCGTAAAGGCTGCCACAAATCACCTTTGACTGTTTGGGTTATTGGTGAGTTACTGTTAGTGAGACGGAATGGTTGGGACTACAGTTGCGACTTGTTGTAGGACAGGCATAGTCACCTACAAACAAAAGTACTGTCATCCCCAAACCAGCAGTCTTGCTCAGGGCAAGAGTCCAACCTACGACATGGCGCCACCAACGATGGTGTTTAGGCACTAATTTACGGATACCCCGATTATCACTGTCTCACAGACGACAGGTACCCTAAGTACCATTATACAGAGACGTCCTGGTCTTTGGGAAAATCCTCCTCAGCTGAACAGGGAACACCTAATTAAGCTGTAGGTTGTCCGAACTCGAACTCATAAAAGGACTTAATACTCCCCACTTGGTGTGCCATCTCTTTACCCATTTTTTCAATATGGCTAACGCCATAGACATTCCTGAGAATGCTAGACAGGCATTAACATTACATATAGTAGTGCATGGCTTAAGAGAGGTGGATGTCACTTTCATAGTAGAAGCTAATGAAGCTTACCAAACATAAATGTTCTATGCCTGGGTCACTTTTCTTGAGGAAGACGCCAGGTCAGCTACCTTTCACACATATAAAATTGCTAATGTACCTCAACGGTACCAAGCATACCAGTATCACGAAGTACCGCTCACCTATCAAGAGCATCAGAACTGGTTTGAAGGCACCCTCCCGCATGTTATACAGGGAGTAAGATTAGGTCCTTTGAGTAACGACGGACCAACATGGCCTATGTTTGCAACATACACACTGCACCCAGGAATACAGAACATGCCAGTAGCAGACCAGCGAAACTTATATAATGAAGTTGTAACATTATATAGAAGGCTTGTTCAGTTCGTAATGCAGACTTTGAACATAACTCCAGCGCGTCCAGCACCTGCTGGGTACCAATTGGCTACTGGGATTAACCCACAAACAGTACATACTATTATGGGTAAGGTACCCACAGATAGGGAGAAAATACCTAATTGGATATCCCAGAAAACGAATCAGCTGGAAGCTGTGTTTCCCCATACGGGACCACAGGAGAAGCATAGAATTCTAACAATGTGCTTGACCTTTGGTATGGTTCCCTCGGTGGATGACTGTGCCACATGAGGTACGGTCTTCGCTGCACTATATACTACGACACATGGTACCCCAACACTTGCCAATTTATCGGAAGTGTTAAAACAAATTCAGAATGAGCATTGGGCAGCACCTAGATTTGGGAATTAAATTGATTCATAACTTTGACGCAGTATCCTCGATAATACTTAGTAATAATAAAGGGGAAGCAGTAGCACTAGCTATACGCCAGCATCTCCAAGAAACTCCACATTTGGAACAAGAGAGACAGCTACCATAAATTATTTCCGATACCTCTACTAATATAGGATGGGATGGTTTGGGAGACAAGCCAAAGAAATTCGAAGTACACAGTACTACCCCTGAGGAAGGTACTAAACAGACACAAGAAAGTTCGAAAAAGTGCTGGGAGAAGCCTAAACAATTTAAAGAAAGACAGAATGAGAGAGCAGACTCACCACATCCAGGGAACTCCGAAAGGAGATATACTCTCAGAAATAGGGAAAATATTAGAACTCCTGACAGATATACTGATTCACGTCCCTCTCGTTCCTTTCAGGACGCTCCGGATAGACGTAGCGAGAGAGGGGCCGTCCTGACCGACATCCGGACTATGTGAAACAAAAGAAAGACTCACTGCAGTCTACTGTAAAAAAAAAAGAACAGACCTTGCAACAAATGCCACAGTTTAAAAAGAAAAAGGTGGCGGTATTGTCGCTTAAAAATGCCAATACACTTGACAACTTTGCTGAAGAACAAGACATGGGCAGTGACACTGCTAGACAGCACAGCAGAGGTCACGCTATGTTGCCAGAGTCTGAAAGAACATCTGGATGCAACAGCAACTAGCAATTTTCTTGTAGTTGAAACAGCAGATGGGCGTGTACTCCCACCAGATAGACTCTATGACCTAAAGATCCAAATTGAGGGAGATGTGGAACCATTGGTGTGATCTTTTGGGATGAACTTAATAGTGACATCCTAGCCGAAAGGGATTGGCCACCTGAAATCCGTAAACTCCCACATGGGGAAAATGTAATTTTGCCTTGTTTCTCCGATCTTGTTCCAACGGCTGAAATGGAGGCCTACACTGTCAGTTGGGCTCTAGCACAGGCACCTGCATTATACCACAATCATGTAGGTTGGGACACGGATTCTCTGTGTCATGTAATACCTATCAGGTCTACCCCACAGCCTCAGCCACAATATCCAGTCAAACATGAGGTGAAAGCTCCAGTGAGGGAGATCCTCACTCAGTTGGATCATCAGATGGTAGTTGAGCCCTGTGCCTCTGCAATGAATAACCCGTTATTCCCAGTTGCGAAGCCAGATCTTTCCTACCAAATAGTCTTAGATTACAGACATTTAAACAGCCACACCCGTACATATTCTATGCAAAACTCACATAGCACAGCCCTTATAAATAACATAGTGCGGAAAAAATATAAAACGACGTTGGATATAGCCAATGGGTTCTTCTGTCAGAATTTAGTGGAAGAAAGTAGGGACCTAAGTGCATTCTTCTTTGGCTCACAAAAACACTTTTGCAGATTACCCCAGGGCTATAAGAACAGCCCAGGGCTGTTCTCAGCCTGAGTAACGTCGATATTATATGGCATTGATTCTGAGGCGCTAACCTATGTGGATGACATTTACCTCACAGGCGACGACCTGAACGTTCATCTTGTAAGGGTCGACCGCATAATTTTGGGGTTTGAAAAAGTCGGTGATAAATTAAATTTTAAGAAAAGTAACATTGCCTTTCTCAGTGTACTGTTTCTGTGATATGAGCTATTGAACGAAGGAAAGAGGTTGGCCCCACACTTCCTAGAAAAATGTGAACAACTGCACCCACCTAATACGCTAAGGAAACTACAGTCTCTGCTTGGTTTCTTTAATTTTGGCAGAACATACATTCCTGATTATGCACAACGCATTAAGCAACTTTATGACTTAAAACGCCCAGATTTTTCTAGCAAACACTGAACAATTGAACATACACGCATCCTTAGGGATTTGCAACAGGATATGCTGGAAGCCAAACAGTTACACACCCGCGACAACAAGAAGACTTTGGTCATCAGAATAATTGCTGGTGCACTTGGGTTCACGTATGTCACCTTTAATGAGGATGACACGGTGCCCATAGCACATAAATCTCATCTATACTCGAATTCAGAGCAACGCTTTGCGCCCACAGAAAAGATTCTAACTGCAGTTCAGATAGCTGTCATAAAAGAGAGACCACTTGCCCAGGGGAAACGCATCATTGTCGTTACCCTGGTGCCGGCGTTAGAGGCCTTCACCAAAGCGAGTGTTCCTAACGCTAAAGCATTACATCCATGCTGGATTCAGTGGGCGACTTCTCTGATAGCTACTGATGTGGATTATATTTTTGATTCAAAACTTCAGACCCAGGAATTTCTCCAGTATGAACAAGAGTGTCCGGCTCCTCTACATCTTTTACCTTTAGAGAACTATGGTCCAGATGTACGAAATTCCGGCATTGCGACTCGCAAATTGCGAGTCGCAATGCCGGATGCAGGATGGTGTCTCGCAGTCCCATTTTGCGAGTCGGTACCGGGTTACCGACTCGCAAAATGGGAATGGGCATCGTGATGTGGCTTTTGTGCCTCGCAAACAGCGATTTTCGCTGTTTGCGAGGTGCAATAACATTTCTACATCTGGCCCCAAGATGCTGTCATTTATACCGATGGTTCAGCCCAACCAGCTGTAGGTACCAAACATTAATACTCAGCCGCTTGCGCAGCTGTGAGTGGAGTGATGAAGGATGGAATTTTCCACCCTCACAATAACTATACGCAGACACTAGGAGACTGCACAGCTCAGTTGGCTGAACTTAAAGCCCTTATTCTACCGCTAGAAAAAACTGAGACAGGAAGACTGACTTTGATAGTCTGTGATTCACATTATTGCGTTCAGTCCAACAATGATTAGCTCAATCATTGGAAACTGAACGGGTTCAGAGATTCTAAAGGGAACACCATAAAACATTGTGGGGGAGGGTGGAAGATCTCAAGGAGAAGCTACCATGTATCCATGTAGTACACACATTGGGCCACCAATGTGTAGGAGTACATGTTATCAGTAATACTTTGGCTGATGAAGCAGTCAAATCTGCAGTGGCTACGGCTTCTGTGGCTGCAGTGACTCGTTCCCATACGAGATTGGATAATGAAATATTGACTGGTGTGGAAACTTCGGCTGAAGGCAAGTCTCTCCTGAAAGGGTACCCTACAAACTATTCCTACCATATCAGTGCACAGAATATTGCCTACGCAACAATTCCTGGGGCTGGAGATCGGGTGATTCCCAACAAAGACCAGAGATTAGATCTAGTGAAAGCAGCACCTGAGGGTGTCTCTTCTGCTCATGCTTGTATTTCGGCCACAATAACACTCTTACAGAAACGCTTCTGGTGGCCTGGTCTATGCAGACGGACAAAACAATACGTTCTCTGTTGTGACATTTGCCAGCAAATTAAGGGCTCCAACATCAAACGCCCACAACAGACATCCCTTTTAGTGTCCAGTAGGCCACTACAATGTGTGTACCTGGACCACTGCGGTCCACTTCAACCTGATGGTGCATACAAATATATCTTAGTCATTGTAGATTCTTGTTCTAGATTCCTGTGGGTATGGCAGGAGCGGTCGGCTGACATTTGGACTGTTATGAAAGACTTGCTGATCTTTATCAGTACATTTGTGGTTGCAGCATTCCATTCGGACCAGGGCCCTGCATTTGCCTCTAGGGCATTCAGGGACACCATGGGGACGATGGGTGTTGAACTCCATTACTCCTCACCAAACCATCCTGAGGGAAATTCAGTCGTGGAGAGGCGGAACCGTGATCTAAAGCAGTCCTTAACAGCCAGAGTATTAGGTTCTGGCCGCAGTTGGCTTCATCACTGATATGGGGTCCAGAGAGCACTGAATAATCTGCCAAGAACGTCCTTGGGGGGACGAACTCCCTATGAGGTTCTCTTTGGGATATCTATGTATGTCCCAGATTTTGATGGTTCTGGTATGGTGGCAGCAGAAACACCTTTTGACAAAAATTATAGGGGGTCATTCTGACCTCAGCGGTAAAAGGCGTTTACCGCCGGTCAGAAGACCGCCATAACACCGCCGCGGCCGCAGTAAACCGCCACGGTCATTCTGACCCGCAACTGGCAAACCGCCAAAAACCCAACATCCACAAAAGTCCGCCACACCAAAGGTCAGCGAAAAACTGGCGATGACCAAACCTCCACCGTCACGCCAACAGAAAAACGCCCCTGCCATTACGACCCACGAATGCACGCGGCGGTCTTTCAACCGCGGTATTCCCTTGGCGGTACACACCGCCGCGGTCAAAATACACACACCCTTACAAAACACAACCACATTGGACAATTTGAAACACACACACCTGATACACATACAAACAACACTCCCACACACCCAATACAATATAAAACACCCACCCACATCACCCACAAACCCCTTAGAAAAATAAAATCGACAGAAAGCCAGAGATAGACAGCACTGCTTAGACAACACCATCACACAGAGGCAAACCACACCATCACCCACACAATATCCACGCACAAAACACCACACTCTACAACACATACACCACCCCACACTTCATCCACACCACCCTATGGCACCCCAAATACACCCCCGGTTCTCAGACGCCGAACTCCGGGTCATGGTGGAGGAAATAGTTTGGGTAGAGCCCCAGCTCTTCGGGACACATGTGCAGCACACCACCATTGCCAGGAAGATGGAGCTATGGCAAAGGATAGTCGACAGGGTCAACGCTGTGGGACAGCATCCACGAAATCGGGATGACATCAGGAAGCGCTGGAACGACCTACGGGGGAAGGTGCGTTCCATGGTATCAAGGCACAACATCGCGGTGCAGAAGACTGGCGGCGGACCCCCACCTACTCCCCCAGAATTTACAGCATGGGAGGAGGAAGTCTTGCACATCCTGCATCCTGAGGGCCTCGCAGGAGTATCTGGAGGAATGGACTCTGGTAAGTCAAATCTTAACTACTTCTTCCCACCCCCACCCCACCCACATGCCAGCACATACCCCCACCCTCACCCCCACCCCATCACACCTACTCCCTGCAAATAGCTCACCATCACAACCCACCCATCCCAACACCAAGACCTGCATGCGTCCACAAAGCATGGACACCCATCACCAAAGCATGCCCACTGCACATACACATCTCCACCACAAGCCACCCTCACAAACACCCACACACAGGAATGCCAGCCCTGGGGTACACAGGCACCCACCCATTGACCGATATGGCACACACTGAAGCAATAACCATACCTCTATACCCCTGCAGGACCCGAACGCCACCACACCGCCCAGGAGGGTCCAGAAATGTCCATCCCACCCCCAGAAGAGGCCACCAGTGATGACAGCAGCTCTGTCTCCCTGGACCCAGATGACCAGCCCGGACCATCGGGGACCTCGGGACAGTTGGTTCCCCTCACACAGCCACAGGCCACAGCAGACCCAACCCCCTCTGGGAACACCAGCACAGCTCCCACCCAGCGGGCCCATGCCTCTGTCTCCAGGACACATCAATCAGCGGTGTGTCCACCACTACAGGGCACCCAGGTTAACCCACCACCCCAACAACAACAGGGACCTGGGGGCAGTGGTGGTGGGCACACGGTCCAGGGGACAGAGGCACCTGGAAACAGGGGAACTGGGAGGGCTGCTGTGCGACAGGGGGGGGACAGGCCCAGGGAACCCACTCTCCACGAGGCACTCTCCTCCATCATGGGAGCATACCACCACTCCCAGGAGACGATGGCGACGGTACTGGCCAGGTTCCAGGAGATCCAGGTCATGCAGGAGCAACAGTACATGGGGTTCAGGGAAGAACTTAGAACCATCAGTTCTGCAATGGGCACCATCGTAGGGGCACTCAACCTGATTGTCACCACATTGCGGGACCATGTGGCACCACAAAGGGCCCCTGTCACTAGCATGGACCAAGAACAGGCAACCACCTCCGCCGGTGCTAGTGGACAGGAGGCCCCCACAGAACAACAGGCCACCAGAACCCCACCTCCTGCAGAAGAAGAACCACCCCGCAAGCGGGGCCTGAGATCTCGTAAGAAGACAGAGTAGGATGTCAAGACCCCCGCCAGCAAAGGATACCCCCTGATGTCATCCCACTGTCCCACATTGTCACCCTGTCCAACCTTTAACTGCCCCTGCTCCACCTTCCACAGGCATATGGACAATGCACCTGTGAGACTGAAAAGCTGGACTCTGCCATGGACATTCCTCCACCATCACCCATCACCGATTTCCCACCATGTCCCTAAATTCAGCATTTTAATGAAAACACTTATTGCACAAAAACAAACTGGAGTCTGCCTGTATTGTGAACAAATGTATTGAACATAATGCTGCCAAAATGTCCAGTTACACAGTGATGAAAACATACCAATGTCATAGAGCTGTAGTCCATGGGGAAACAAAGCAGGGGTCACGCAGTGGGGGCCACATCGCTGAAATTGGAAGGGAAAGTCACAACTCAGTTAACATACATTGGGGGAATAGGCCAGACAGTAGAGAGGCAGGAGATTGTAAGTAATTGTAAAATGCCGGTGTTGAATCTTCCTGTGTGTTATTGAAAATACTGTAGTATCACTGAGTCCCTGTTGTCTGTGTCGTCCCCGTCGTCTTCCTCCTCTTCACTCTCCACAGGTTCCACCGCTGCCACAACACCACCATCTGGACCATCCTCCTGCAGGAAAGGCACCTGGCGTCGCAAAGCCAGGTTGTGAAGCATACAGCAGGCCACGATGATATGACACACCTTCTTTGGTGAGTACATTAGGGATCCACCTGTCATATGCAGGCACCTAAACCTGGCCTTCAGGAGGCCGAAGGTCCGCTCAATCACCCTCCTAGTACGCCCATGGGCCTCATTGTACCGTTCCTCTGCCCTGGCCCTGGGATTCCTCACTGGGGTCAGTAGCCACGACAGGTTGGGGTAACCAGAGTCACCTATTAGCCACACACGGTGTCTCTGAAGTAGTTCCATCACGTAAGGGATGCTGCTATTTCGCATGATGTACGCGTCATGCACTGACCCCGGGTACTTGGCATTTACATGGGAGATGTACTGGTCTGCCAAATAGACCACCTGGACATTCATCGAATGATAATTTTTTCTGTTCCTGTACACCTGTTCACTTCCTCTGGGGGGTACCAAAGCCACATGGGTCCCATCAATGGCACCAATGACGTTGGGAATATGTCCAAGGGTATAGAAATCACCCTTCACTGTAGCCAAATCCTCCACCTCAGGGAAAACAATGTAGCTCCGCATGTATTTCATCAGGGCAGACAACACTCTGGATAAAACCTTAGAAAACATAGGCTGAGACATCCCAGATGAAATGGCCACTGTTGTTTGGAATGATCCACTAGCCAAAAAATGGAATACTGACAGAACCTGCACTAGAGGGGGGATCCCTGTGGGTTGGCGGATGGGTGACATCAGGTCTGGCTCCAGCTGGGCACACAGTTCCTGTATAGTGGCACGGTCAAGTCTGTATGTCAGTATGACATGTCGTTCTTCCATTGTCGACAGGTCCACCAGCGGTCTGTACACGGGAACAGCCCTCCATCTCCTCACAAGTCCCTGTGGACGGTGCCTAGGAAGGACAACATGGAGCACAGAGTCAAGCAACCCACAGGTACGTTCACACAGCTTGCACTGTACACGATTCTCTATGCATTGAATGGCTTGTATGAGTGGCAATGCAAGGCCTAGGCCTGTGTGACGCAGTAGAAATTAAGCCATGTGGGCCTTTGAAATGGCAGCTGCCTGACCTGTGAAGTGTGACAATGTGATGTGAGGTCATTGCGCTGGCGTGGCACACCGTGGCGGTCGAAGACCGCGGTGCAAAGCCGCATTGGTTAACATTGAACCCTATGGGTTTCAGGAGCCAATGAGGATGTGCGCCGGCGGTCGTGGTACGCACCACCGCGGTACGCACCGCCGCGGGCGTTACCGCCATTTTCTATTTGCTTAATCACTCGAGACCTGATCATCCACAGGAGAGGACCTATACTGCAAGTGCTGCTGTGACCTCGGTCTGGAAGTGACAATGGCTGCTGCGACTGGGGAAAGGGCCCCTGCCTTCACGTCAGAAGAGTTGGAGACACTCGTGGATGGGGTCCTCCCCCAGTATGCGCTACTCTACGGTCCTCCAGACCAACAGGTTAGTACACTGGGAGCATGCTTAGTGGGTAATGCCTGGGTTGAGTGGGGTGAAGGAACGATGGTGGTGAGGGGAGCGAATGCGGAATGCATCGCACGACAGATGAGAGCATGTGCCACATGGCAAGGTTGGGGAGGGGGGGCCACTCACATCGACCATGCAGAAAAGTGATGATGTTTCTTTTCCCACCCTGTACATGTCACATAGGTCAGTGCCCATCAGAAGATCGACATTTGGCGTGCCATCGCCAAGGACGTCCGGGCCCTGGGGGTCCACAACAGACGGGGCACCCACTGCCGCAAGAGGTGGGAGGACATCCACCGCAGGAGCAGAAAGACCGCCGAGGCTCTGCTGGGGATGGCCTCCCAACCTAGGAGGGGTGCCACATGGCGATTGACCCCCCTGATGTCCCGGATCCTGGCGGTGGCCTACCCCGATTTGGATGGGCGCGTGAAGACATCACAGCAGACACAAGGGGGTGAGTTCCAGCACATTCTGCTATCTTTGCGTGCAGTGGAGGTGCCTGGGTGGGGGAGGAGGGCTGTGGGTATCCCTAGGCCAGGGCGATTTCTGTAGGCTAGGCCCCTCCGTGAGGCATGGCCCTGTGCCCCCGCCCCCCACCTCTGTAGGGTGCCTAGTACAGCTATTCATGGCCCTGTGTCATCTATGTGTGCAGTTGTCGTCCATAGGCTTGTAGGCCATGTCCCAGTGATTGAGTAGTGTACCCAAGTGCGCGGCGTAGTGCAGTGGGCTTCTGTGTCTGTCCTCTCCGCCAACGGTGTCGCCAATGCATGCACTCAACATGTCTTTCTTTCTTCTCCCCCCCCTTTTTTTTGGTCTTCCTGTTCATGTGTGCATTAGCATCATCAGGCGGAGGAGAAGTAGCATCGGCGCACGAGGGAGCTGCATCTCACATGGCCCCGGAGGGCCATGCAACCGACTCCGAGTAAACCAGTGAGATGGAGGGCGAGGGGAGCTCCACAACGGGGACCCGTGGAGACGTCAGCGACACCGACACGTCCTCGGAAGGGAGCTCCCTTGTGGTGGCGGCAACATCCGTGCCCACCGCTACAACAGGTACAGCCGCCACCCAGCGCACCAGCTCCGCCCTCCCAGCAGCCCCTCAGCGTTCGCCCCGTGCCCGCTCGCCCAGGAAGGCGGGCATCTCCTTCACCCCAGGCACCTCAGGCCCTGCCCCAGTTACCCCTGCTGCCCTCAGTGCGGAGATCATTGACCTCCTGAGGACCATAATTGTTGGGCAGTCTACCCTTTTGAATGCCATCCAGGGTGTAGAAAGGGAGGTGCATCGGAGCAATGCATACCTGGAGGGCATTCATTCGGGTCAGGCTGCCCATCAGCGATCGTTCAATGCTCTGAAGAAAAGGAAAGGAATCCAACTTATTGACTTCCTTAAAATGCCGGATTAATAGGAAGGTTGTGAGAACTTCAAACCGGGGGGCCTGGACCCTAAGCCTCCCAATATTTAAAATAATAGATAAGGTGGAGGTGAGTTCTCACTTGAAAAATCATAAGTAATAGGCCCAATGCCGCAATAATGGTTTATTTATATCAAGAAAAAGAGGTCAGTTCCATGAAAATATGGCTCTTGTTATTTAATAAAAGTCTTTAAGCAGAGAAAAAATTCCAAAGGTCTGCAATTCTGTAGTCCAGTCAACCAATACCCAGGTTGAAAAAATATTACATGATAGTTTTCAATGGCGATGCAACCAGGTTTGAAAAGGTCAAGTGGCACCATTCAACGAGGGAACAGCCAACACGTGTTTCGCCCCTTATGCGTGTAAGCGGGGGCTTTTTCAAGGCCAAATCAAAGCATTATAAGGAAGCTTCTGACATCGATTGTCATAAATGCGAATAGTAATCTAGAATACCGGTAAGTAAGCAGAGAATCCGCCGAGGTCTCCCGCGTGTCCTGCGTTAAATCGCACTGGCGCCGTATGGCTGGAGTTCAATGCTCTGGCCTCAGCACTGACGGCAGCCATTGTCCCTGTCTCCAGCCTCCCTCCTCCAACTCCCTCAACCCAGTCCCACTCCCCTGTTCCTATGCCTATCCCAGCCACACCTATAGACCAGCCTGCACACACCTCAACACCCAAGGGCAGCTCATCCAGACATAAGCACCACACATCCCACAAGCATTCACCCAAGCAACATCCACATGCAGACATGCCAACAGCCACTGCCTCCTCTGTGTCCCCCTCCTCCTCGTCTCCCTCCTCCCTCCCTGTGATGTCTCCACTCACACCTGCATGCACACCACCATCAGCCAGTACGTCCATCACCAGCACACCCTCCAGTACACTCAGCACAAGTGCAGTCACCACCCCCACTGCCATTTACACGTCCCCTGTGTCCTCTCACACTGTGTCTGTCACCCCCTCTTCCAAACCACACAAACGCAGGCAGCCACCCACCCAACAGCCATCCACCTCACGACAGCCTGCGTCACAAGCACCTGCACTCAAAGACAGCACACTTGACTCTCCTACAACCACATCCTCTTCCTCCACTCCCATACCCACTACAACTACCCGTCACTGTCTTTCTAAATTGATTTTCCTTTCCAACCTTGACCTCTTTCCAAAAACTGACCACACCCTCCATCTGGTAAGAGTCCAATCAGCACCTCAGCCACCACAAGCCCTGCATCTACTAGGACCATAGTTCAGGGCTATTGGAGTCCACCAGCTCCTAGGGCAGGAACATCGGCCAGCAGCAAGGGGACAGCCAGCCCACCCCCTGGGAAGAGAACAAAAAAAGTGAAGGGCCGGCGCAACAGGCCTGAGACGGCTGCCCCCAAGGACACTAGCCTTGCCCCGTCACCTGGCACATCCACAAAGGGAGGCAAGGGCCCCAGAGATTCTGCCAAGGGGGGCAAGGGCAGCAGGGCGGACAAGTCCGGCAGTAGGAGAGCTGCCCAGGAGGGCCCCACCAGCCCCATTCCGGGTGTGACGGAGGACACCCACGTGCCCAGGACTCCAGCACAGGAGGGCCCGCAAGCGAAAGGTCGGATGGCGACTGAGCGGGAAATATTGGCCAGATCTGGTTCCCCAGGAACACAAGACAAGCACCGCTGAACAGGGCCCCGCCAAGACAAGCACCGCTGAACAGGGCCCGCCAAGACAAGCACCGCTGAACAGGGCCCGCCATGACAAGCACCGCTGAACAGGGCCCGCCGTGACAAGCACCGCTGAACAGGGCCCGCCAAGACAAGCACCGCTGAACAGGGCCCCGCCAAGACAAGCACCGCTGAACAGGGCCCCGCCAAGACAAGCACCGCTGAACAGGGCCTGCCGTGACAAGCACCGCTGAACTGGGCCCTTCAAGACAAGCACCGCTGAACAGGGCCCCGCCAAGACAAGCACCGCTGAACAGGGCCCGCCGTGACAAGCACCGCTGAACAGGGCCCCACCAAGAGAAGCACCGCTGAACAGGGCCCCGCCAAGACAAGCACCGCTGAACAGGGCCCGCCGTGACAAGCACCGCTCCGCTGGGCACCGCCGTCTCAAGCACCGCTCCGCTGGGCCCTTCCTGTCAAGCACCGCTCCGCTGGGCACCGCCGTCTCAAGCACCGCTCCGCTGGGCCCTTCCTGTCAAGCACCGCTCCGCTGGGCACCGCCCTCTCAAGCACCGCTCCGCTGGGCCCTTCATCTCAAGCACCGCTCCGCTGGGCCCTTCCTGTCAAGCACCACTCCGCTGGGCCCTTCATCTCAAGCACCGCTCCGCTGGGCCCTTCCTGTCAAGCACCTCTCCGCTGGGCACCGCCGTCTCAAGCACCGCTCCGCTGGGCCCTTCATCTCAAGCACCGCTCCGCTGGGCCCTTCATCTCAAGCACCGCTCCGCTGGGCCCTTCATCTCAAGCACCGCTCCGCTGGGCCCTACCTGTCAAGCACCGCTCCGCTGGGCACCGCCATCTCAAGCACCGCTCCGCTGGGCCCTTCATCTCAAGCACCGCTCCGCTGGGCACCGCCGCCTCAAGCACCGCTCCGCTGGGCCCTTCATCTCAAGCACCGCTCCGCTGGGCCCTTCCTGTCAAGCACCGCTCTGCTGGGCACCACCGTCTCAAGCACCGCTCCGCTGGGCCCTTCATCTCAAGCACCGCTCCGCTGGGCACCGCCGTCTCAAGCACCGCTCCGCTGGGCCCTTCATCTCAAGCACCGCTCCGCTGAGCACCGCCGTCTCAAGCACCGCTCCGCTGGGCCCTTCATCTCAAGCACCGCTCCGCTGGGCCCTTCCTGTCAAGCACCGCTCTGCTGGGCACCGTCGTCTCAAGCACCGCTCCGCTGGGCCCTTCATCTCAAGCACCGCTCCGCTGGGCACCGCCGTCTCAAGCACCGCTCCGCTGGGCCCTTCATCTCAAGCACCGATCCGCTGGGCCCTTCCTGTCAAGCACCGCTCCGCTGGGCACCGCCGTCTCAAGCACCGCTCCGCTGGGCCCTTCATCTCAAGCACCGCTCCGCTGGGCACCGCTGTCTCAAGCACTGCTCCGCTGGGCCCTTCATCTCAAGCACCGGTCCGCTGGGCCCTTCATCTCAAGCACCGCTCCGCTGGGCCCTTCATCTCAAGCACCGCTCCGCTGGGCCCTTCCTGTCAAGCACCGCTCCGCTGGGCCCTTCCTGTCAAGCACCGCTCCGCTGGGCCCTTCCTGTCAAGCACCGCTCTGCTGGGCACCGCCCTCTCAAGCACCGCTCCGCTGGGCCCTTCATCTCAAGCACCGCTCCGCTGGGCCCTTCCTGTCAAGCACCACTCCGCTGGGCCCTTCATCTCAAGCACCGCTCCGCTGGGCCCTTCCTGTCAAGCACCGCTCCGCTGGGCACCGCCGTCTCAAGCACCGCTCCGCTGGGCCCTTCATCTCAAGCACCGCTCCGCTGGGCCCTTCATCTCAAGCACCGCTCCGCTGGGCCCTTCATCTCAAGCACCGCTCCGCTGGGCCCTACCTGTCAAGCACCGCTCCGCTGGGCACCGCCATCTCAAGCACCGCTCCGCTGGGCCCTTCATCTCAAGCACCGCTCCGCTGGGCACCGCCGCCTCAAGCACCGCTCCGCTGGGCCCTTCATCTCAAGCACCGCTCCGCTGGGCCCTTCCTGTCAAGCACCGCTCTGCTGGGCACCACCGTCTCAAGCACCGCTCCGCTGGGCCCTTCATCTCAAGCACCGCTCCGCTGGGCACCGCCGCCTCAAGCACCGCTCCGCTGGGCCCTTCATCTCAAGCACCGCTCCGCTGGGCCCTTCCTGTCAAGCACCGCTCTGCTGGGCACCACCGTCTCAAGCACCGCTCCGCTGGGCCCTTCATCTCAAGCACCGCTCCGCTGGGCACCGCCGTCTCAAGCACCGCTCCGCTGGGCCCTTCATCTCAAGCACCGCTCCGCTGGGCACCGCCGTCTCAAGCACCGCTCCGCTGGGCCCTTCATCTCAAGCACCGCTCCGCTGGGCCCTTCCTGTCATGCACCGCTCTGCTGGGCACCGCCGTCTCAAGCACCGCTCCGCTGGGCCCTTCATCTCAAGCACCGCTCCGCTGGGCACCGCCGTCTCAAGCACCGCTCCGCTGGGCCCTTCATCTCAAGCACCGATCCGCTGGGCCCTTCCTGTCAAGCACCGCTCCGCTGGGCACCGCCGTCTCAAGCACCGCTCCGCTGGGCCCTTCATCTCAAGCACCGCTCCGCTGGGCACCGCTGTCTCAAGCACTGCTCCGCTGGGCCCTTCATCTCAAGCACCGGTCCGCTGGGCCCTTCATCTCAAGCACCGCTCCGCTGGGCCCTTCATCTCAAGCACCGCTCCGCTGGGCCCTTCCTGTCAAGCACCGCTCCGCTGGGCCCTTCCTGTCAAGCACCGCTCCGCTGGGCCCTTCCTGTCAAGCACCGCTCTGCTGGGCCCTTCCTGTCAAGCACCGCTCCGCTGGGCCCTTCATCTCAAGCACCGCTCCGCTGGGCACCGCCGTCTCTGAACTGCTCTGCTGGGCCCTTCCTCTCAAGCACCGCTGGCCCATTAGCAGGGCCGAATCTGTGTCGGGCAGGGCTTCACGAAACACTCTGGCCACCATGCCTCCTCCATAACCAGTGGAGTCTGTAATCCACCTGATGGACTGTGGCTTTGCACTCACCAGGATGGCACAGTGGGCAACCCACCCACTGCAGAGACTTGAGAGACTGTGGCTTTGCACTCCCCAGGATGGTCCAGTGGGCAACCCACCCACTGTAGAGACTTGTGAGACTGTGGCTTTGCACTCCCCAGGATGGTGCAGTGGGCAACCCACCCACTGTAGAGACTTGTGAGACTGTGGCTTTGCACTCCCCAGGATGGTACAGTGGGCATGGAGGCCCGTCGTGGATCTGGCGTCGTGGACTCATGTGGCTGAGGTGCCCCCCCTTCCCTTCCCCCTGAGGTGCCTGTAGTTTTATTATCTGATGCCCCAGCAGTGTTCTCTCCAATGGAATTGGGTCTCGTGTGTGGGCTTTGCCCATGTGTTAATGCGCATTGGCCCACGAACAATGGCAGGTTGCCAAAATGTGCCGGACTTTTGGCCTATGTATATATTGTTCATGCTGTTATTTATTTTATTTATGTATTTCATATTTCACATTACTTCATTTGAGCTATAATATACTTCAATTTTAATGATCATTTTATTTTGTCTTTGCATTATTCCAGGGGGTTTGGGGGGGTGTCACTCTGACTTGTTGCTCTGCATTGGTGTGTAGGTATTTGGGGGGGGGGGGGGTCGCGTATGTGTGTGCCCGTAACCTTTTCTCCTCCCCCCTCCCCTGTGTCGTAGGTGCAGTACTCACCGTTGTCGTCTGCGCCGGCGTTCGTGCTCCTGGTAGAGGAGCAGGTAGACAATAGCTGGTAGGATGTTTAATTCGGGTTCCATGCTGTCCTGATTCCTCGTGGAGTGTATAGAGGTGAGCGTTTTCCCGTTCGTAGTCTGTTTCCGCCGTGTTTTTATCGCCGGTGCTCCCTCCCCGGAAAAGGTGGCGGATTGGTGAGTTGTGATAGGGTGGACGGTACATTGTCTGCCGCCTGCCTATTGGCGGTGACCGCCGCGCTGTTTGTTTGTCCCGCCTTGGCGGTCGGAGTGTTAAAGTGGCCGGCTGTGTTGGCGGTTCCCGCCAGGGTCAGAATTCCATTTTTTTGACCGCCTGCCTGTTGGCGGGTTGGCCGCCGCTTTATCACCGACCGCCAGGGTTGGAATGACCCCCATAGTCTCACTGTCTTGCAAGAGCTTCAACAATTTTGGGATGAAAAATCATCTACCAGTGCTGCCACTTTAGGAATAAGGGATATTCCAACAACTTCCACTGGCTGGATTCCTAAAATAGGGGATCTGGTTTTTGAAAAGATTGCTGTGAAGAAGGAATTCGGTCCATCATACATAGAACCAGTCTCAGTCTTGGGAATACAAGGTACAAGAACAGTAATTTTGCCACTGTTGCCAGGTTCCTGAGGAAACAGATTTGTTTCAATTGACAATGTCAAATTACACCATGTGGCCGATCCTGCACAGTAGGCCCAGAGGTCCCATGGGTGGTTCCCAATCCCCTCTCACTACCCAACAGGACATTCCTCTTCAGAATAGAGTAACAAATGATACTCTGGATTATGTAATGATGGCTAACAATGCTATGAGTCCCTCCTCGACCATGGGGAGGGCGGAGAATGAGCTACTGCTGGTTCCGGTAAATAATTCCACGACAACTTCTAGTCAAGAGTTGGCCGTATTATACACCAATACAACACAGACTGATGGCACAATTTACCACGAGCCCCCACGAGAAGTCAACACATCTACAAGTACCGAACTTGCTACTGTTTTTGCAGTAACTGGCGCTGGCTGCTTTGTCGACATTGATGATTTTTCTTCGGACTCGTCAACTCATAGGAATGATAATGATTCAAGGACATGCAAGCTCTATCACTGGCTTAAAAATAACTACTTGATATATCCATGGAACTATGTGTGGTTCTGCTTGACATTCATTACTTTATTTTTCTGGATTGGATTTGTGACTGTTTTTTTCTTGCTTATAAATGGTCATTACATCCCTGAACGCCAATAGATGAAGTTTTTACTCCACACCATTCCTCACACAAGGTCCGCAGAGACTTATCCACAGTGAACATTTCAGCAGTACCCATTTCTGATGGGATTGTGTGGGACAAAGTTCCTTTTGAAATATACGGGCCTACTGATGTCATTCAAATTCCATATGTATTCAAGATATCAATGACAGATGTAATTACACCCAGTGTTGTTTCTGATGATTGGGATGTCCAGACAGTTGATAGTATGTTAACTGAAATGAAGGACTACTCGATATTTGAAAGTGAGGATGTACATGTGAATACAATGAATTATGGGGAAATGTTCTGCTACAACGATTGAGGATATTACTACCTGCACCGTGCAACTAGACATAGACCTGTTCTTAATTACACACAATGGGAACATTGTTCAACACCACCAGTGGGGAGTCCTAAAATTTATTTAGACAAATTCACTTACTTTACTGGGCATGATACAAAAAATTCAGAGTCGTATTTTTTTAATCTGCCTCGTTCAAAAATTATGGAAATTTGTGCTAACTAATACAAAACTGATATATTCAGATGCCTTTGTTTCCCGTCTTACCATTGAAGGTTATGATCACTGGAAGAACAGTAGTGAGTTAAAGGATGCATGGGGGACACAGGACTGGCAAATACAGGGTAGGGAGGCCTTGTTTAAGGCGTGCCTGATTCCTGAACAAATGATTTTTTTGAATGACACTGTACAACAGACGGCCTGCCTTGGGTTAGCAAAAATAAAAGAAATGAACACGTCCAGTATACCCACACCGGCTAAATTTAATGGATGGCAATTCTTTTTGAATAACACTGAAGAAGAGCTAGATGCAAAGGTTCAGGCTGGTACCTATAATTCTTCACTTTCTCGTCCCGGCGGGTGGTTTATTTGGCCAGTAGACACCAATGGATGCCAGGCTCGTTTTTAAATTCCTCAGGGGGTTTTAAGATTAGCCGGCCGGATCCTCAATTTATCCCAGGTCAACACACGGGGATAGTGACTACGTACTGTGTGGGTAAACTGTGTCAATGATGGGTACAGTTTAACACGTTAGCTGCAGTTAAAGAACACCTGAACACAATTTCTGAAAATATATACTGGCAGGGCTTCCTGTTAGGTCCTAGGAAAGAATGCTCGAAAAGATTTGTATATGCGATGTATAATGAGATATGGAAACTTTCTCAGATAGAAACCGCTGCTCGCTTAAGGCAGATAGATAAGGAAAATTTAGAAAGAACTTTGGCGGTTGTCGATAACAGCATGAACACCCTGTCCAACAGAATGTATTCGCTAACGAATATAGTGTCATCTACGATTGATATTGTTCAGTTAGACAAGTCCCGTTTATACCATGGACAAAGTCAGCTGCGTTCGATCATGCAGCTTGGTTGGACGTTACAAACATTTCAAAATGGCCATGTTCCATGGCGGTACATTAATGGTAGTGAACTGTTCATTGATTTTAATTTCTCTGAGAAACAACTGATGATGGCTGAAAGGGAAGCAACTTTTACCATGCTTCAGAGCGAGAAGTTGGAAAGGTTGCCTTTAACGATTGCAGAGAGTCCTTCGACTGTCTGGCCCATACATGGCATTATTAATCTGCCCATATCCACCTTTCGTTTTTCACAGTGCTTGAAACATCTTGCTGTGGGCAGGTATGAGTGTTTGGGTGATAGCTATATTAAGGAAGAGTGGCAGTTGCCTTTTGATTATAAATGTCTGAACGGGGAAACAGAAGTCTTTCTTAGCGGAAGCAACTGTGAGACTACTGTTAGTCATTCTATGATCTGCAAGCAGATGTCCCTACACGGCCACTGCACTGCGGGGGTCACAAACTTGGCCTGTTTTCTTAAGGGTACTCCTGTCTCTTTGATTCGACCAGCATTCCATATACTTACCAATGGCAGTTACGTGGTGCTGAGCAAACAAAGCTGTTCCAGTATGCGACCAGGCATTGCCTACACAATTTCGGTCTCGAAGGTCGTTACGTGTTGTGGACATGTTTTTTTTCTCCCCACACAAGAGATAAAATTATCAGAAATGTGGCCTCACATTGATACTATTAATGCAAATTATGACAAGCTGAGTAGACTAAAGGCGCTACTGTTTCAGAAACAGCTCACGTTGACATCCACTAGGGAGACGTATGCGCTCCAGATTGCGAGATCATCAGCCGAGATACAATCCCTATTAAATACCAACTTCCCCAAGCACTTTGGTGAGCTGGTATCCAGAATATTCAATGCTTCGAACACTACTGGGATTGTCCACTTCTTTAAGGCTGTCGGGTCTGGATTTGTATCCATCTTCCAGGCTATCTTTGGAATCATCCCATCGGCCATCCATTCACTCTTTTCAAGTGTGTTTGGTGGCTTTCCTATAATTTTGGCAATACTTGGCGGAATACTGCTGCTGTTTTTGCTGATTCGCAGTGGTTGTCTCTTTACAGCTACACGGAACGATGGAGCAACTGCCACCAGCGCAACTGTGCTGTGAACTCATGGTTCAGATCTTCGATGTTTCCTTGCTGGAAGAACTAGAGTGGAATTGTTCTTTGTCATTTCGACCACTCCTCTGATGCGTGCAGCCAGTCTTTCGCTGCGTATCGTGCTTCTTTGAACATTTGCCAACTGTGTGCCTTGCTGTCCTGCCAGTATCTCCTGTGGACCCAGAACTGCTGATGTCCCCGATGAGGGTTCATACACGGTCGTGCCCCATGAGAATGAGGCTGAGCCGCGAGGCCACTTATGAACACTAAGAGTTGGTTCTACCATCTATGGACAATGGTGCTGACGCAGGTGGACCAGCACTTGAGACTAATGCGCACTTTTGCTCCATGAATCCATCCGCCCAAGTGATCGATCTCACATCAGACGATTTGGCCTCATTTTTTGATGACTTTTTACATGGTGACTTCGGAGCTAGTCTTCAAGATCATGACTATAGTTCCACCCCACAATGATCTACTTTGGCATGCTGTGCTTGTCATGGTTGACTTTAAGTCTCTGTAGTATGTTTTAAAAGTTCGATCTTTTTAACTATGTTTTTAACGTTGGGTTTTATGCTTTGCTTTTAGTTCAGAGCAGCTTTTTTAGCTTTTGGATTACCACACCTTCGGTGACAGCCAGTAATGGCGTCATACTTGTTACAGCAATGGGAGGGTGTAGTGAATCCTAGTTTGTTTTAATGGGATAATGAGAGTTAGCTTAGCTTTCACTTGCAGACTCGTGCCCCCGTCACCTCGTGACTTTTAACCTAATTAGCTTGCTCTGTCTTAGACCATTTCTTTAATTAAATCTTTTAAGATGGCTGCCGTGTTTATAGTTAATCCCTTTTGTTTAGAGTTATATTATCAGTGTCACCTCGCTAAGGCGTCAACTCATACAACAAAGACAAACAAACTGTAGGGGCTCACATTAGAAATTACTGTCCCAAGAAAGCAGCGTTATCTATTGTTTTGGAACAACCTACGTCAGGGGTCCAAGTAGATCTGTATAAATACATCACACTTTAGACAGATAATCAGAGGGATTCCAACCAGATACCATAGTTGCTATTGATGCTGCACGTCGCCTTGACACTGACCCAGACTTCGTGTTCTGCAAAGTCTGAGCTCGAGACCTCATTCAAGGTAACCAGGGTTGGGGCTCCTTCCAGTGACTTGGCATTCGCAGATTAGGTTTAACATACCCAGCTCTCCTCTAGGTAGAAGGTTAGGCCTATTATAATAGGGTACACGGACATAGGATACGTTAAATGTCTTCCTATGCTATTACAAGATGGTGGGGGTCTTCAAAATCATGACCCTTGTCTTTACAATCTTATCTCTTATATTGTTCATTGTCCTAATCATTGCAACAAATATGATTTACCACGCTATGTTGAATAAAAAATTATTGAAACATTACAGCATCTTTGTTATTCCCTATGTTTGGTTGAGATATATTACATCTGTGAGAAAGGGGCCATCTCCATTTAACCACGACTTTCCCTGAGATGTCATACTTCTGAGTCCATGCGTAAAGGCTTCCACAAATCACTTTTGACTATTTGGGTTATTGGTGAGGTGCTGTAGTGAGCCAGAAGGGTTGGGACTACAGTTGGGACTTTTTGTAAGACAGGCATAGTCACCTACAAACATAAGTACTGTCATCCCCAAACCAGCAGTCTTGATCAGGGCAAGAGTCCAAACTACGACAGAACGACCTATGGGGGAAGGTGCGTTCCGTGGTTGCAAGACACCAGGTAGCTGTACAGAGGACTGGCAGTGGACCTCCACCTCCTCCCCGACAACTAACAAGAGGGGAGGAGCAAGTCTTGGCGATCAAGCATTCTGAGGGCCTCACAGGAGTAGCAGGAGGACTGGACTCTGATAAGTCAAATCTTTACTACTTTATCCCTCTCCCTACCGGCATGCCATCACAAACAACAACCCCTACCCTCACTCCCATCACCCCACCACCTCACATATACCCCACCATCACAACCCACCCATCCCAAAACCAAGCCCTGCATGCAACAACAATGCATGGACCCCCATCACAGACCTGCATGGACACCCATCACCACAGCATGCACACTAGTGACAAGCATTTAGCCAAACCAAGCACAACTCACACAAACCAAAGGTGCCTGGGCTAATAACAACCATAGAGGGAAATATATCCATGCACGAGATGGCACACGCAGATACAATAACACTGCATTTAAATCCCCACAGGACCCCCACTCAACGTCACCGGAGGGGAGGTTCCAGCCACATCCAGTCACCCCCGAAGAGGCCCACAGTGATGACAGCAGCTCTGCACGCCTGGATCACAATGACCAACCTGGCCCATCAGGGACCTCTGGACAGTCGGTGACCCTGCCACAGTCCCAACCCACCACACAGCCTCCCCCCTCAGGAAACACCAGCACAGCACCCAACCAGCTAGCCCATACCTCTGTCCCCAGGACACGTCAATCAGCAGTGTTTCCACCACTACAGGGACCCCAGGCAACCCCACAAACACAGGACGATCAGGGACCTGGGGTCAGTGGCATTGGGCACATGGTCCAGGGGACAGAGGCACAGGACAACAGGGGAGCTGGGAGGACTGCTGTGCGACAGAGGGAGGACAGTCCCAGGTAACCGACTCTCCACGAGGCACTCACCAACATCCTGGGAGCATACCACCATTCCCAGGAGATCATGGGCCAGATACTGGCCAAGCAGCCGGAGACCCAGCGGCTGCAGGAGCGGCAGTCCGTGGGGATCAGGGAGGACCTGAGGGACATCCACACCACCCTGGTCACAATTGCAGGGGTGCTGGCAGACATGGCCAACACCATGAGGGAGGCAGTGGCATACCAAAGGGCCCCTGACACTAGCCAAACCGATGAACAGCCCTCCACATCCGCCGGTGCTAGTGGACAGGCGGCCCGCCACAGGACCAACAGGCCACCAGCACTCCACCCCCTGCAGAAGGAGAACCACCACGCAAATGGTCCCTGCGATCTTGGCAGAAGCCAGAGAACATTGCCAAGACCCACGCCAAGAAAAGATAAGACTCTCCTGATTGTCACCCTTCTATCCACTCTGTCACCCTGCCCACCTTGAACTGCCATTGCTCCCCTTACTATGCCCCCTTGGACAGTGCACCTGTGATACAAATAGACTGGACTCTACCCTGGACTTTCCTCCATTAGCAACCCAGCCCATTTCAATACCCCCTACACTTATTAGCACATAAATAAACACCCTTGGAACAAATTCAATTATGGAGTCTGTCAATTGTTTGACATATGCAAACATTGCAATTGAAATGTACTGTAATATTTACATAGGTTTGACCAGTAGTGGGCAGCAGTAAACACGCCAGGAGCCAGAGTGGGGCACAGAGATCTGAAAACAGAAATGCCAAAGGGTACAGTAAGTGGCCATAGAAGTAGGGAAATCAGGCTGCATTGTTCAATGTCAAACACAAAACTGCAATGGAAGGTGAAGTTACAGTGTCTTGCCTGTGTGTCACTGGAAGTAGTGTTAAATGAGTGTACTTCTGTTGGCCACATCTTCGTCCTCTGCCTCCTCTTCGTCACTGTCCAAAGGCTCCACCGCTGCCACACGACCATCCCCAGGCTCATCGTCCTGCAAAAAAGGCCCCTGGCGTCTCAAGGCCAGGTTGTGCAACATGCAACAATGATCTGGCACACCTTCTTGGGTGAGTAGTACAGGGATCCACCTGTCAGATGGAGGCACCAGAATCTGGCCTTCAGGAGGCCAAAGGTTCTCTCAATGATCCTCCTTATTTGCCCATGTGCCTTATTGTAACGTTCCTCTGCCCTTGTCCTGGCATTCCTCACTGGGGTCAGTAGCCATGAGAGGTTGGGGTAACCCGACTCACCTGCAAATATTCAAGGGATTCCTATTAGCCACACACTCACCCTTAGGGCCAAACCCACACCCATATACCTACATCAACTGGGTGGGGACCATGGGCTCACCTATTAGCCACACCCTGTGCCTCTGGGGTTGAGACATCATATATGGAATGCTGCTATTCCTTAAGATAAAGGCCTCATGCACAGAGCCAGGATACTTGGCAGATTTACTGGTCCGCCAAACACACCATCTGCACATTGAGAGAGTGAAAGCTTTTCCTATTTCTGAACACTTGTTCATTTCTCCTGGGGGGGGGGCAAATGCAATATGTGTACCATCAATGGCACCAATGATGCTGGGGATATGTCCCAGTGCATAAAAGTCAGTCTTCACAGTGGCCAAATGCTCCACCTGGGGGAATACGATGCAGCTGCACATGTGTTTCAGCAGGGCAGGCAACACTCTGGTCAGTATGTTTGAGAACCATAGCCACTGTCACTTTGAAGGAACCACTTGCCAGGAAATGGAGCACTAACAGGACCTGCACCAGAGGGGGGAATACGTGTGGGGTGGCGGATAGCTGAAATCAGGTCTGGCTCTAATTGGGCACACAGTTCTTTGATTGTGGCCCTATCAAGTCTGTAGGTCAGGATAATGTGTCTGTCCTCCATTGTTGCATGTCCACCAGGGGTCTGTACATGGGGGGATGTCTCCGTCTCCTATTCATCCTCAGTGGTTGAACTCGAGGGTGAAAAACGGTGAGCAGAAGATCATATTCACACATATGTCAATATTAATATGCATTCCTTCCTGTACAGAAACAGTATGTGAACTCATGAGTCAGTTGATGTGCCAAAGTCTGCTGTGACACAGTTAGGTGCCATGGCCTGTGCCCCCCCGAAATGGTGGCTGCCTGACCTGTGAGGAGAGACAAGTGGAAATGAGATAATTCCGCCACGCAACATTGCATTGGTTATCATTGGGCCCTATGGGTTCCAGGAGCCAATGTCGAGGTGACGGTACGCACCGCCGCAGACGTGACCACCATTTTCTATCTGTTCACTCACTTGCTACCTGACCTTCAACAGGAGAGGACCTACACTGCAAGTGCTGCTGTGACCTGTGTCTGGAAGTGACAATGTCTCGAGTGTCTGGGGAAAGGACCCCTGCCTTCACTTCGGAGGAGTTGGAGAGACTAGTGGATGGGGTCCTACCCCAGTACACTTTACTCTATGGTCCTCCAGACAAACAGGTGAGTACACTGTGTGCATGATGTGTTGGCCATGAATGTAAGGACTGCTAAGTGTGTAAGCCCCGTGTAGAGTGGGGTCTGAGGGGTACTGGCCAGAGTGCTGCATGTATGTTGGTCAATGTATGTGTGTAAGGTGATGGGAGGGATATGGTGGGCCATGAGTATGACAGTCCGGACGGTACGACTAATCACTTTTCTGCTGTGTTTTTTCTGCAGGTCTGCGCCCATCAGAAAAAGGGTATTTGGTGTGCCATCGCCAAGGATGTGCAGACCCTGGGGGTCTTTGACAGGCAGAGCACCCACTGCCGCAAACGGTGGGAGAAACTGCGCTGCTGGGCAAAGAAGACGGCAGAGGCCCAGCTGGGGCAACGAGGAAGGGGTGCCCATCGTACTCTGACCCCCCTATCCGGAGTTGGATGGGTGCTTGAAGGCATCACAGCAGCCACACAGGGGTGAGTACAGATTCAGACTCATGCCTTTGCACGCATTAAGGGCCATATTTATACTTTTTGACGCACAACTGCGCCAACGCAGTTGTGCATCAAAAAGTTTAACGCCGGCTAACGCCATTCCAAAGCGCCATCTGGGCGCCTTATTTATGGAATGACGTTAGCCGACGGGGCTGACTGGTGTGCGTCAAAAAAAATGACCCACACCAGGCAGCGCCGGCGTAGGGGAAAATGGAGCTTGGGCGTCAAAAAATGGGGCAAGTCGGTCTGAGGCAAAAAATCTGCCTCAACCCGATTTGCGCCATTTTTTTTTACTCCCACCCTCCATTGGCATGACTCCTGTCTTAGCAAAGACAGGAGTCATGCCCCCTTGCCCAATGGCCATGCCCAGGGGACTTATGTCCCCTGGGCATGGTCATTGGGCATAGTGGCATGTAGGGGGGCACAAATCAGGCCCCCCTATGCCACAAAAAAATAAAAAAATATATACTTACCTGCACTTACCTTAATGTCCCTGGGGTGGGTCCCTCCATCCTTGGGCGTCCTCCTGGGGTGGGCAAGGGTGGCAGGGGGTGTCCCTGGGGGCATGGTAGGGCACCTCTGGGCTCCTTCCGAGCCCACAGATCCCTTAACGCCTGCCCTGAGCAGGTGTTAAAAAATGACGCAAACGCGGCTGGACGTCATTTTTTTTGACCCGCCCACTCCCGTGCGTCATTTTTGCACAGGAGTTTAAATAAGGCGCACAGGCCTGGGAGTCATTTTTTAGACGGGAACGCCTACCTTGCATATAATTAACGCAAAGTAGGTGTCCACGCTAAAAAATGACGCAAACTCCAAGAACTTTGCCGCTAGACGCGTCTAACGCCAAAGTATAAATATGGAGTTAGCTTTGCGTCGGATTTGCGTAAAAAAAAACAACGCAAATCCGGCGCAAACAGAGTATAAATATGCCCCTAAGGCTTTACCTGGGTGGGGGATGTGGGCTGTGGGTGCCGCGAGGCCAGGGCCAACATGGCAGGGTAGGTTCAATGATGGGCAAGCTCAGATTGATCCAACCCCAAGGGCATCTACTACTGGGCAGGGTCCTGTGGGTTTCAGGAGTGCAGCTAATGGCGTTAGGCATTGTACCCCATGGGCTGGTGACTGGCATTGTAAATGGTAGTGCATGGCCTAGTGCATAGGGCCGTGCCCTGTATGTTGGGTACGCCAGCGGTAGTGTTGTTGCTGGCAATGACCAAGTGTATCCTGTCTCTTCCACCCTTTTTGTTTTGTCACCCTGTCCATGTGTGCGTTAGCATTATCTGGCAAAGGAACAGAGGCACCGCCGATGGAGGGAGCTGCATCCCACATGGGCCTGGAGGCCGAATCAACCGACGGTGAGGGCACTAGTGGGATGGAGGGCGAGGGGAGCACCTCGACGTAGACAGGAGGGGACACTACCAACAGCGACTCCTCCTCCGATGGAAGCTCCCTGATGGTGGCGGGCACCACTGTGCCCACCCAAACAACAGGTACAGCCGCCACCCCCGGTACCAGCACTGCCCTCCCACAGCCCCTCAGCATGTTTCCCGTGCCTGCTCACCCAGGAGGGTGGGCATCTCCTTCGCCCCAGGCACCTCAGGCCCTGCCCCAGTCCGCCCTGCTGCCCTGAGTGAGGAGGCTATTGACCTCCTGAGATCCCTCTCTGTTGGGCAGTCAACCATACTGAATGCCATCCAGGGTGTAGCAGGGCATTTTTTCACTCTGGCGTGGCGGCCCAACAGAGAGCATTCCAGGCTCTGGCCTCCGCACTGATGGCAGCCATTGTCCCTGTCTCCAGCCTCCCCCCTCCAACTTCCTCTACACAGTCCCAACCCCCTCAACCCCAGCCTATCCCAAGCACACCTTCAGACCAGCAATCACCCAAATCAACACACAAGTGGCTCAGGCAAACACAAGCACCAGACTTCATCTCACAGGCACTCACACAATTACCATCCCCATGCAAACACACCAACATTCACTGCCTCCACTGTGTCCCCATCCTCCTCCTCGTCCACCTCCCTCCCAGTAGCGTCTCCACTCACACCTGCATGCACTGCATCCTCATCCACTACCTCCATCACCAGCAAGCCTATCACTACACGCCCCTCACTGGCAGTCACCACGCCCACATCCATGCACACGTCCCCTGTGTCCTCTCCCACTGTGTCTGTGACCCCTCCTCCCAAAGTACACAAACGCAAGCACTCAGACACCCAACAGCCATCCACCTCACAACAGCATCCAGCCCATGCACCTGCACCCAAACAGCAGTCTGACACCTCCTGCAACCACTCCCTCTTTCTCTACTCCCAAACCTTCACCCTCTTCCTGCCCCAGTGTCCCTAAGAAGCTTTTCCTCACCACCCTTGACTTATTCCCTACCCCTCCCCCCGTCAGTCACCTCAGGCCAGGGGGGATAGAACCCAGCCCAGCACCTCAGCCACCCAGTCCACGGCCACTGTGGTTTCTGCAGTTGTGAGAGGCTCCAAGGCAGCACCCATCAGCCCAGCCAGTGTGCCAGCACCACCTGCCAAGGCCAAGAAGGGTCCGCCACCTGGCAAGGGCAAGAAGGGGACACCAGCCAGCAAGGGGAAGGAGGCACAGCCAGTCAGCAAGGGCAAGACAAAGACTCCAGCTGGCAGAAGCAAGGAGGCACCACCATCTGCCAAGGGCAAGAAGGGGCACTTCAGCCGTCCGAGGCTACAGGTGAAGACCTGGAGGCTACCACCACCGCGACCAGCACCGCCACCTGCAGCCCGGCCTGCACTGCCACCTGCACTGCGGCCAGCACCACCGCCTGCCCTGCCGCCAGCAGCACCAGTGCCAGCAGCCCCAGTGGGCAGCCGTCTGAGGCTGCAGATGAAGTCCTGGAGGCTACCACCACCACTGCCTGCACCGCCACCTGCACCACGGCCAGCACCACCAACTGCTCAGCGGCCAGCACCATCACCTGGCCCGCCACCAACAGCACCACTGCCAGCAGCAGCAGCCTCAGTGGGCAGCCGTCCGAGGCTGCAGGTGATGAACTGGAGGCTACCACCACCACTGCCTGCACCGCCACCTACAGCGCAACTGGCATCCTCTGAGCAGCCGTCACTGCCTGAGAGCAGTGTGTAGTAGTGACTAAATGGGCTGCAGTGCATCCTGGACCCTGAAACACCTGTCGGTGTGACTCACAGGTGAGAGACGATGACCTTGCAACATCCAGGATGAAGCACACTGGGCACATGCCCCCTCCAGTACCAGTGGAAGAAGCCATCCACTCAGTCCCTCCTTGCCAGGATGAAGCACACTGGGCACCATGCCCCCTCCAGAACCAGTGGAAGATGCTATCCACTCAGCCCCTCCTTGCCAGGATAAGGCACACTTGGCCCATGCCCCCTCCAGAACCAGTGGAAAACTGGCACCCACTTGAGAGACTGTGACCGTGGACTCCCCAGGACCAAGCAGTGGGCAAACCACGCACTTGTGAGACTGTGGCTTTGCACTCCCCAGGACCAAGCAGTGGGCAAACCACCTACTTGAAAGACTGTGGCTTTGCACTCCCCAGAACCAGGCAGTGGGCAAACCACCCACTTGAGAGACTGTGACCTTGCACTCCCAGGACCAAGCACACACACACACTTACCTTCAGCCTCGGAGGTACCAGGAGGGTTGGGATTGCTGCCTTCCCTCACTGGCTGACCTAAGAAGGCAGCAGTCCCAACCTCATCACAGAGTGGGATGGGGTCAGTGAGACTGCTGGCCCCACCCCACTCTATGACGAATCTGTGACGAAGTGTCACTGATTGACACTCGCCCTAGGCGCTTCTGGGCTTAAACCTGAAGCGTCTAGGTCGATGTCAATGGGTGACACTTTCCTCGTCACCCGGGGAGGGCCTAGAGGCACCTTTGCTGAGCCAAGGAGGTCACGCCCATAGGAGATGTGACCTCTTCAGCCATGCAAAATTCAGCTCAGGCAGCCAGGAGTCTGCGCAAATCGAACATGTCTGCTCATGGCTGCCTGACCTGAACATGAAGAGTGTCTGTCAGGCTGACGTTTACTAAGCCTGACAGACACTCTTCATGAGGGGCAAAAAGGTGGGGGGGGCGTGGTCCCTCCGCCCTAAAGGACAGGCCGCGCCTGGGCTGAATGCTACCACCAGATACTAGAAGTTGAAGATGCCTACCGCTGAATGGGCAGGAGGTTCTGAAAGGAAAAAAATAACAGGAGAATGGCATGCTTTGCCACATGAGGGACCTCAAAAACAGCCACAGCAGGCCACTTGCAACAAGTGATCAGAGGTGCAGGGGTCCACTCTTGGAGCAGGGCCATCAACGTCAGCTGCACCACTATCAATGCAGCCACAGAGCAGCCACCTGCATCAGTGGGCCCAAGTCAAATTGAGATGGACATGAGGAGGGACATTAGGTTGATATTGTCAAGACTGACAAAATTGGAGGAGAAGGTTGCAGCAAATCGCTAGATGTTGCGCTATGTGAAGAAAAAGTTGAAACAAACACACAAGTGACCTACTGTAGCATCCTGCAACTTCCCAGTTGTCACTCCTCCCTTTTACCATTTTGTATTGTTTTGATGAAGGTATTAGATATGTAGTGTTAGGTTGTTGTAGAATAGGCTTAGATTAGGTTCAGTGGGGATGGGTTCTACTATACCATTTTATTGTTGAAGGTTCGGTGGGGGGGTTATGTTGGGGTATTTGTGTATAAAAAATATATATATATATTTTTTTTTAAATACAAAAAAAAAATTATATATTTGTTTAGGCCATGAGTTAGGTAGTACATGTGTAGTTATAGTTTATGTTGTCCTACTTGTTTCTCATAACGGGAGTGAGGGGCCAATGTTTAGAGTGTGGTGTTACATGTATTAGATAAGTTTAGTATAATTTAGATAGGCGAAGTTTACATTTTAGGATAGTTAGTTTAGGTTAGTTTAGAATAGGGTACATTTTAGATTTTCAAATGCTTGCCGACTTTAAATAAATCCTGCTCATATTTGCCTTATTACTTTTTTCAAACAATTTTGTCTGGGGCTTATCATGAGTACACTTGGCAAGTTGGGGGAATGGCCTAGGGTATGCTTACTGTCATGATTTTCCAGACCTCCTATATGCGTCCTCTTGACCAAGGAGCTGTCAAAATGGCTGTTATATTCTGTCTACTTGTGCACACATTTGACATTGTGTGTTCCAGCTAGTCACAATGTGTTTATGATTTTCATTTTGGAAAGATGAATATGGTACTTCACTTGTCATTGGTGGGTCCTGGTAATTCATTGTTGGCAAGTGTGGTACATCTGACAACTTCCAGTGTTGGAACTGTATCCTGCAACACTGATAGGTGGCCATCACTGATTAGGTTGATTTTCCTGTTCCACACCCACACATATCAGTTGTACTTGTACTCCCATCTGGGTAACTCAAATTTCATTGGGTAATGAGCCATGCATGCCATATGTCTACTTCAAAGGCTATGGGGGTCATTATGAACAATGGCTGTCCAGACGGCCATTCCGGCGGTGGTGGAAATTACCATCACCGGCATGGCGGTCGGGACCACCATATAGGGGGTCTTACAACCCTGGCGGACGGTGTTAAAGCGGCGGTAAAACCGCCAACAGGCCGGCGGTAAAAAAATTGGAATTATGACCGTGGCGGAAACCGCCAACAAAGACAGCCACTTTAACACTCAGACCGCCACGGCGGTACAGACAAACAACGCTGCGGTCACCGCCAACAGACAGGCGGAGGACAATGTACCGCCCACAGTATCACAACCTACCAATCCGCCACCTTTTCCCGGGGCGGATTCACCGCGGATAAAAACACGGCGGAAACAGCCATTTCAAAGGGAAAACGCTCACCTCTATACACTCCACGAGGAACGAGGGCGCCATGGAGCCTGAACTCCATATTCTCCCTGCGATAGTCTTCCCGCTCCTATACGAGGATCATCAACGCCGGCGGCAAAGACCACGGTGAGTACTGCACCTACGACATAGGGGAGGCAAAAACACAGGGACACACACAACCAACACCCCAACCCCCACCCGACCCTCACCCACTACAACACACACACCAATGAATATCTATACATTACAGTAACAACCCCCAACCCCCTGAAAGAATGCAAAGACAAAAGGAAATGAGTTGAACCATTGTAATATATCAAAATACAGTAAGCAAATATATACATATATATATACATATTAAACAAAATATACACCACGATTAGTAGTGCAGGTATTGCACCATTCATTGTCCATGGACCACTGGGCCCAAAATGCATGGGCGAGGCCCACACAAGATACCCAATCAAAACGGAGAGAACACTGCAGGGGCATCAGATAGAAATACAACAGGCACCTCAGGGGGAAGGGAAGGGGTGGCATCTCAGCCGGATGAGTGCACGACGCCAGATCCACAAGGGGGCTCCATGCCCATTGATGTATCTTGGGGAGTGCAAAGCCACAGTCTCTCAAGTCTCTGCAGTGGGTGGGTTGCCCACTGTACCATCCTGGGGAGTGCAAAGCCACAGTCTCTCAATTCTCTGCAGTGGGTGGGTTGCCCACTGTACCATCCTGGGGAGTGCAAAGCCACAGTCTCTCAAGTCTCTGCAGTGGGTGGGTTGCCCACTGTACCATCCTGGGGAGTGCAAAGCCACAGTCTCTCAAGTCTCTGCATTGGGTGGGTTGCCCACTGTACCATCCTGGAGAGTGCAGAGCCACACTCTCTCAAGTGGATAACAGTCTCCACTGGTTCTGGAGGGGGCTTGGTGCCCATAGTGCTTCATCCTGCCAAGGACAGACGGAGTGGATGCAAGTCTCCACTGGTTCTGGAGGGGGCTTTATGCCCAGAGTGCTTCATCCTGTGCAGGACAGACGGAGTGGATACAAGTCTCCACTGGTTCTGGAGGGGGACTGGTGCCCAGAGTGCAGCACACACCCTGTGATGGTCCCAGTTGCGTCACTGCCCCTGCTGCAAATGGGCTAGCGGTGCATTCCATGGCGGTCTTTGCCCTGTTCAGCGGTCCCTGGCCTGTTCAGCGGTACTTGAGTTGCCAGTGTCAGACCTGTTCAGCGGTGCATTCCATGGCGGTCTTTGCCCTGTTCAGCGGTCCCTGGCCTGTTCAGCGATGCTTGAGTTGCCAGTGTCAGACCTGTTCAGCTGTGCATTCCATAGCGGTCTTTGCCCTGTTCAGAGGTCCCTGGCCCGTTCAGCGGTGCTTGAGTTGCCAGTGTCAGACCTGTTCAGCGGTGCATTCCATGGCGGTCTTTGCCCTGTTCAGCGGTCCCTGGCCTGTTCAGCGGTGCTTGCCAAGGTGGTCCTTCATTGCCCAGCAGGGCTGTGGCTGGCGGTCCTTCATGGGTCAGCTGGGCTGTGGCTTGCGGGGCCCTCCTGGCCAGCTGAACCAGGAGGGCCTTGTGACGATGGGGCTGGCCTCCTGGGCAGTGACTCTGGAGGTGGCCTCCTGGCCAGTGACGATGGGGCTGGCCTCCTGGGCAGTGACTCTGGCGGTGGCCTCTTGGCCAGTGATGATGGGGCTGGCAGTGCCCTCCTGGGCAGCGGGGATGATGGCGGTCTTCTCCGCCATGCTGCTCCTCCCAGACTTTGGAGATTTCGTCTGCCCCTTCCCCACCTTGGGAGGAGTCACAGCTGAGTTGACACTCCCCCCGAGACCCTTGTGAGCGGCTTTGCTGGCTGGAGTCTTCCCCCTCTCCCGCAGGGCACTGTCCAACTTCTGGTGCTTCACAGGGGGGGGACTGGCTGTGCTGTGGCTCTGTGCACTCCACATACCTGTAACAACAGGCACCACTGGTCCCGGAGATTTTTTGGCTGAGGTGCTAGTACGGGACCTATGAGTTGGAAAGGGGGGTGGTGGGAAATAGGTTAAGGGGGGGACAGGAAACGTTTTTTGGAGACACTGGTACGGGTAGATGGAGGGGGTTTGGGAGTGGAGGAAGAGGTGGTGGTTGTAGGAGGTGTAACTTTTGTCGATTTGGGTGCAGGTGCATGGGCTGGAGGCTGTCGTGAGGTGGATGGCTGTTGGGTGTGTGTGTGCCTGCGTTTGTGTATCTTCGGAGGGGGCATCACAGACACACTGGGAGAGGACACAGGGGATGTGTAAATGGTAGTGGGGGTGGTGAGTGGACATGAGCGGGGTGTGGTGGTGGGTGTGCTGGTGCGGGACGTAGTGGCTGTAGTGGTAGTGCATGCAGGTGTGAGTGTAGACGAGACTGGGAGGGAGGAGGGAGATGAGGAGGAGGGGGACACAGTGGATGTTGGTGTGTCTGTATGTGTGTGATGCTTCCGTGAGTGCCTGTGGGATGTGCGGTGCTTATGTTTGCCTGAGCTTCCCTTGTGTGGTGAGGTGTGTGCAGGCTGGTCTGATGGTGTGCTTGGGATATGCTGGGGTACAGGGGATTGGGTTTGGGTGGAGGGAGTTGGAGGGGGAGGCTAGATACAGGGACAATGGCTGCCACCAGTGCTGAGGCCAGAGTTTGCAGGGTTCGATGAAGAGCAGCCTGACCAGAAAGAATGCCTTCCAGGAATGAATTTGTGGGTTGCAATTCCCTTTCTACACCCTGGATGGCATTCAAAATGGTAGACTGCCCAACAGTGAGGGACCTGAGGAGGTCAATGGCCTCCTCACTGAGGGCAGCAGAGGTGAAAGGGGCAGGGCTGAGGTGCCTGGGTTGAAGGTGATGCCCACTCTCCTAGGTGAGCGGGCACAGGGCACACGCTGAGGGGTTGCTGGGAGGGCGGTGCTGGTGGGGGGGGTGGCGGCTGTACCTGTAGAAGTGGGGGGCACAGATTTTGCCACCACCACAAGGGAGCTCCCATCGGAGGACGAGTCTGTGTCGCTGGTTGCAGATCCTGTGACCGCCGTGGTGCTCCCCTCGCCCTCCGTCCTACTGGTGTATTCTGAGTCCGTGGTGTGGCCCTCCATAGCCATATGGGATGCAGCTCCCTTGTGCTCCGGTGCCACTGTACCTTGAGGTACTGGATTTTTCAGAACCGGTACTGATCCGGTAACCCAGTGGTGCCAGGGTACACCCAAAGACCTCGGGTACTTTCCTGATTCAGACCACAGAAACTCAGAGTCTTCGAGGTGAAGTCAAAGATCGAATTTATTGGCTGCAACCAAGTAACAAGCGTCCTAGAAGTACAACAGCACGGTTTGTATGTTCTCAGGAGACTGTGTTTAAATGCAAAGTCAGGTTTCCTTATATACAGTTTTTTAAGCTTCAGGCAAACATTCTTGACATTTTGGTTGGTCATTCACATGTTTTCACTACAAAGGAAAAAACAGTGTCATGATGAAACCTCATATTTCATGTCATTCAACCCATAATAAATTACCCGGCAAGGCCTAGTATTTTACATCAGATAAGTGTGGACCCCCAATAAAAACGGGCACCTCCCCCTCGTAAAGTAAGAAGAAGAAAAGAGCAGGTGCAGGTGTGAGCAAGATTAGGCAGGGTGTGTGAGCGATAATAAGGGTTTTATGGCATGGTGTGCCTTGATGCTATCTGATTCGGCCACTGGGAGAGGGACTGACCAAATAGGTTTGGCCTGAGGCAATGGTTCCAGCTTGCCCAGGTCAGAGAAAAGTCAATCAAGGTGTACGTGTCCTTGGAATCAAATCTGACTGTATTATAAGCCTATGTGAGGGCAACTTTTAAAAATGGCTGCCGTGTATAAAATGGGAGCCACGAGTGCAGGACGAAAATGGCGATTTCGAGGTGAAAATGCTGCTGGAATTGAGCGAAAATGCTCATGCTTAGTGTACTAGTCATTATCGGTCTTTTGATACTAAAATCGTACTGCTGTGGCAAAGTAAATTACATGGGTCCAGAATTTTTAGAACCACAACCTCCGCCTGATGATGCTGATGCACACAAGAACAGGGAGACCACAAAAAGGGGGGGGGGGGGACAGAAGAAAGACATGTTGAGTGCATGGCTTACCGCTACTGTTGGCGGACAATACAGACACAGCAGCCCCCTGCACTACGTTGCGCTGTTGGGCTCTACAGATGCAATTCCTGGGATATGGCCTACATGGCTATGGACGACATCTGCACACATAGATGACACAGGGGCATGAATACCTGTACTTGGCACTCTACAGAGTTGGGGTGGGGTGCCACATGGCCTGCATTACGGAGGGGCCTAGCCTACGGAACTCGCCCTGGCCTAGGGAAACCCACAACCCTCCTCCCCCACCCTAACACCTTCACTGCGCGCAAAGTCCGCTGAATGATGTTGTACTCACCCCCTTGTGTCTGCTGTGATGCCCTCAAGCGCCCATCCAACTCAGGATAGGCCACTGCCAGGATCCGGAACATCAGGGGGGTCATGGTTTGACGGGCACCCCTCCCACGTTGGGAGGCCATCCCCAGCTGAGCCTCCGCCGTCTTCTTGCTCCAGCGGCGAATGTCCTCCCATCTTTTCCGGCAGTGGGTGCTCCGTCTGTGGTGGACCCCCAGGGTCCGGACGTCCTTGGCGATGGCACGCCAAATATCCTTCTTCTGGTGGGCGCTGACCTACATGACATGTAAAGGGGAAGAAGAGAAGTCATTACCAACTGCACCGTCTAAGTGAGTGGCCCACATCCCTACCCTTGCCATGTGGCACATGCACTCACAGTGCTTCATGCACGCAGAACTGTGCCCCCTTCATTCTTACAACCAGCCCTCTCCACACAGGCATAGCCCATACAACGTGCTCCCTGTGTACTTACCTGTTGGTCTGGAGGACCGTAGAGTAGCGTGTACTGGGGGAGGACCCCGTCCTCGAGCTTCGCCAACTCCTCTGCAGTGAAGGCAGGGGCCCTTTCCCCAGACGCACAAGCCATTGTCTCTTCCAGACCGAGGTCACAGCAGCACTTGCAGTGTAGGTCCTCTCCTGTCGAAGATCAGGTATCGAGTGATTAAACAGATAGAAAATGGGGGTCACGTCCACGGCGGTCAAGTCCTCGGTGGTGCGTACCTTCACCGCCGGCGTACATCGTCATTGGCTCCTGGGACCCATAGGGTCCAATGTTAACCAATGCAGCATTGTGCTGCGGTCTTCGACCGCCTACCGCGACAGTGTACAACGCCAGCGCAGTTACCTCACATCCCATTGTCCCAGTTTAGAGGTCAGGCAGCCGCCATTTCAGGGGCCCACATGGCCTCATTACCAACTGCGTCACACATACCTAGGCCTTGTCTCACAACACAAATACAGGCCACATTTTGTGTATGAATGGTGTTCTGTGTAGACTGTGGGTACATACCTCTGAGTTGTTTGACTCTGTGGTCGCTGTTGTCCTTCCTAGGCACCGTCCGCTGGGACATGCGAGGAGATGGCGGAATCCTCCGGTGTACTGACCACTGGTGGACCTGTCGACAATGGAGGAAATAAGTTTGATCATCACCTACAGGTTTGACCGTGCCACAATCCAGGAACTGTGTGCCCAGTTGGAGCCTGACCTGATGTCAGCAATCCGCCATCCCACAGGAATCCCCCCTCAAGTGCAGGTGCTATCAGTGCTCCATTTCCTTGCAAGTGGGTCATTTCAAACAACTGTGGCCATGGCATCAGGGATGTTCCAGCCTATGTTTTCCAACGTGTTGTCCAGAGTGTTGTCTGCCCTGCTGAAACAAATGCGGAGCTACATCGTTTTCCCTCAGGTGGAGGATTTGCCTACAGTTAAAGGTGACTTCTATGCCCTTGGACATATCCCCAACATCATAGGTGCCATTGATGGGACCCAGGTAGCTCAGTCCCCCCCCACAGGAGTGAACAGGTGTACAGGAACCGTAAGAGTTATCATTCCATGAATGTACAGATGGTATGTTTGGCAGACCAGTACATCTCCCAGGTAAATGCTATGTTCCCTGGCTCTGTGCATGACGCCTACATCCTGCGGAATAGCAGCATCCCTTATGTGATGGGTCAACTCCAGAGGCACCGTGTGTGGCTATTAGGGGACTCTGGTTACCCCAACCTGTCATGGCTACTGACCCCAGTGAGGAATCCCAGGACCAGGGCAGAGGAACGCTACAATGAGGCCCATGGGCAGACTAGGAGGGTGGTCGAACACACCTTCGGCCTCCTGAAGGCCAGGTTCAGGTGCCTCCATATGACAGGTGGTTCCCTATTCTACTCACCAAAGAAGGTGTGCCAGATCATCGCGGCCTGCTGTATGCTTCACAACTTGGCTTTGCGACGACAGGTGCCTTTTCTGCAGGAGGATGGTCCAGATGACGGTGTTGTGGCAGCTGTGGAGCCTGTGGACAGTGATAAGGAGGAAGCAGAGGAAGAAGACATTGGCAACAGGGACTCAGTTATCCAGCAATATTTCCAGTGACACACAGGTGAGAAAACATTCCTGCCTACTACAAGTACTTTCACACTTCTACCTCTATCCTGTCTGTCGATTTCAACCTGTATATGGTCACTGAGTTGTACATTTCCCTTACGGTTTCACAGGTGTGGTTTCCAACGTGTGTCATGTGCTTAGATTCCTCATGGACTTGAGATGTGTGACATAGGTATGTTGACATTACATTTGAAAAAGCATTTTTTCACTGTTATTGCTAATACACATTTTCGAAATCACAGACTGACTCCAGATTGTTTTGTGCTTCAAGGGTGTTTATTGAAGTGCTAAATATTGGAGGGGGGTTGTAAAATGGTGAGGGGTGATGGTGGAGGAATGTCCATGGCAGAGTCCAGTCTATTAGTCTCACAGGTGCATTGCCCATATGGGCATAGGAAGTGGAGCTGGGGCAGTTCCAATATGGACAGGGTTACAAAGTGGGACAGTAGGATGACAATCAGGGTGGTCTCATTTCTTGGCGGGGGTCTTGGCATTGTGCTCTGTCTTGTTCCTGGATCTCAGGGACCGCTTCCGGGGTGGTTCTCCCTCTGCAGGGGGTGGGGTGCTGGTGTGGTGGTCCTGTGGCGGTGCCTCCTGGCCACTAGCGCCGGCGGAGGTTGTGGGCAGTTCACTGTCCATGCTAGTGTCAGGGGCCCCTTGGAGTGCCACAGTGTCCCTCCTGGTGTTAAGTATTTCCTTCAGCACCCCCACGATGGTGCCCAGGGCGGAGTTGATGGTTCTGAGTTCTTCCTTGAACCCCAAATACTGTTCCTCCTGCATGCGCTGGGTCTCCTGAAACTTGGCCAGGACCGTTGCCATCGTCTCCTGGGAGTGGTGGTAGGCTCCCATGATGGAGGAGAGGGCCTTGTGGAGAGTGGGTTCCCTTGGCCTGTCTGCCCCCTGTCGCACAGCAGCCCTCCCAGTTCCCCTGTGTTCCTGTGCCTCCGTCCCCTGGACCGTGTGCCCACTGCCACTGCCCCCAGGTCCCTGTTGTTGTTGGGGTGGTGGGTTATCCTGGGTTCCCTGTAGTGGTGGACACACAGCTGATTGACGTGTCCTGGGGATGGAGGTATGGGCCCACTGGGTGGGTGCTGTGCTGGTGTTTCCAGAGGTGGGACGGACTTGTGTGGGTGTCTGAATTTTGTCGGATTTCGAGATGTGGGTCGTAATAGCTGTGACGGAATTCTGCGGTCTTCTGCACCGGCTATTAGCGTAAGCGTAAGCGGCTTTTACCGCCAATGTTGCAATGACCCCCATAATGTTCATGGTGTGACCACCACAGGCGGAACTCTGCCATCACCAGGCTACCGCCTCTAGGCAGCCTGGCGATGGCGCAGTTCCCTATCCGACAGGGCAGCACTGCAAGCAGCGCTGCCCGCCGGATAATGAACCTGTGTCCACCAGCCTTTCCCTGGTGGTGTCCCCCACCAGGAAAAGGCTGGTGGAATGGGGGCCCCGTGCACAGCCCTATTCTGCATGTCACTGCCCAATTTACGGGCAGTGAGATGCATGACGGGTGCTGCTGCACCCACGCACTGCCACAGTGACAATGGCTCCATGTGGAGCCATCAGCAATGTCCAGGCCCAGCATTCCGCTGGGCCGGCTGGCAGAAACACTGTTTCCACCTGCGGGCCCAGCGGAATGTTGAGGGGAACCGACTGTCCCGAGGCCCACGATGGTCCGGGCTGGTCATCTGGATCCAGTTGGACAGAGCTGCTGTCATCACTCTGGGCCTCTTCTGTGGGTGGGGTGGAGATGTTTGGACCCTCCTGTCTGGTGACGTTGGGTAGTGGTCCTGCAGGGGTGTAAAAGCATGATTATTGCATCTGTGTGTGTCATGGTGTGCAATGGGTGGGTGACTGTGTACCCCAGTGCTAGCATTCCTGTGTGGGGGCTTGTGTGATGATGGTTGAGGGGGGTGTTATGGGTATGTGCAGTGGGCATGCTTTAGTGATGGGTGTCCATGCTTTGTTTTGTCATGCAGGGCTTAGTGTTGGGATGGGTGATTTGTGTTATTAGTACATTTGTGAGGAGTTGGAGTGATAGGGGAGGGGGCGAGGGTGGGGGTCTGTGATAGCATGCAAGTAGGGTGGGGGATATGATAGTTAAGATTTGACTTACCAGAGTCCATTCCTCCACCGACTCCTGCGAGGCCCTCAGGATGCAGAACAGCCAAGACCTGCTCCTCCCATGTTGTTAGTTGTGGGTAAGGAGGTGGGGGTCCGCCGCCAGTCCGCTGTACCACGATGTGGTGTCTTGAGACCACGGAACGCACCTTCCCCCGTAGGTCCATCCACCTCGTCCCTATTTCTTGGGTGCTGCCCCACTGCGTTGACCCTGTCCACTATTCTTCGCCATAGCTCCATCTTCCTAGCTATGGAGGTGTGCTGCACCTGTGTTCCAAATAGCTGTGGCTCTACCCGGACGATTTCCTCCACCATGACCCTGAGCTTCTCCTCCGAGAACCTGGGGTGTCTTTGCCGTGCCATGGGGGGGTGTATGTGATGTGTGGGGTGGTGTGTGTGGTGATAAGTGTGGTGATATGTAGTGGTGTGTGGTATTTTGTGCGTGGCAGTTTTGCGGGTGATGGTGTTGAGTGCCTGTGGCTGCTACTTTGTTGATGGTGGTGTCTCTCTCTGGCCTTCTCTCTGTAATGGTGGTCATAGGGGTTTGTGGGTGATGTGGGTGTGTGTTTTATATTGTATTGGGTGTGTGGGAGTGGTGTGTGTATGTGTATCAGGTGTGTGTATTTCAAATTGTCCAATGTGGTGGTGTTTTGGAGATGTGTGTGCATTTTGAGCGCAGCAGTGTGTACCACCAATGGAATACTGCGGTTGAAAGACCGCCGCGTGGATTCGTGGGTCATGATAGCATGGGCGTATTTCTGTTGGCGTGAGGGTGGAGGTTTTGTTTTCGCCAATTTATCACTGACCTTTGGTGTGGCGGACTTGTGTGGGTGTCTGAATTTTGTCGGATTTCGAAATGTGGGTCGTAATAGCTGTGACGGAATTCCGCGGTCTTCTGCACGGCGATAAGCGGCTTTTACCGCCAATGTTGCAATGACCCCCATAATGTTCATGGCGTGACCACCACAGGCGGAACTCTGCCATCACCAGGCTACCGCCTCTAGGCAGCCTGGCGGTGGCGCAGTTCCCTATCCGACAGGGCAGCACTGCAAGCAGCGCTGCCCGCCGGATAATGAACCTGTGTCCACCAGCCTTTCCCTGGTGGTGTCCCCCACCAGTAAAAGGCTGGTGGAATGGGGGCCCCGTGCACAGCCCCATTGTGCATGTCACTGCCCAATTTACGGGCAGTGAGATGCATGACGGGTGCTGCTGCACCCATGCACTGCAACAGTGACAACGGCTCCATGTGGAGCCATCGGCAATGTCCAGGCCCAGCATTCTGCTGGTCCGGCTGGCAGAAACACTGTTTCCACACGCGGGCCCAGCGGAATGTTCATTATTGGACCGGTGGGGTCTTCAACCGGCTGGCGGTCTGACTGGGAAATCCCGCCGTGTTCATAATGACCCCCTATGTTTTCAGGAGCATTTGATCTACACAGTAAATTGGTTGTAGCCAACAACACCATCATTCAGTTTCCTCTTGTTTGGATCCTAGTGTGTGGCTTAGTGTCCGACAGTCATGCACTCATGTACTGATATCCTCTAGACATTGACATGGATTGACGCAATGGTAACTTATTGCTGAGCAGATGGATTACAGTAAAGGTAGACATGCTACATGTGTTCAAGGTGCTTTATTTACAGGTGCAATTGTTATTGTGATTACTACACAATGTCCATTTCACTGGTCCCATGAGTGAACGTTTGCCAAATATAGGTCATTCAGAGTCCAGGACTGAGGGACATGTGTGCATAAGTGAGGTGTGCATGACATCACCAATTAGTATGATAGGGACATTGACAGCAAATAGCAGACATTTCAACAGTGTTTAGGTGAAGAGGACACAATTCCTACTGTCATAACATTGACATGATCTTAAGCCCAGAACTAAGGAGAAACTGTCCATGTGGCACAGACTGGTGCTACTGGGTCCTTTTCCTTGTGAATGTTATTCCTTCCACATCTTCATCTTCTGATGTGTGGTGCCTCCTGTGCCATGGCTGATGCTGTTGTAAAGGTAGAGGGGGGTCACACACACTTGAAGGGATAGAGATGGAGATGACAGCTGCCATTTGTGGAATCACATAAGGCATCACTGTTGAAAGGAAGAACTGCTGACTGTTCAAGACCACAACAACGTCACAGTGGTAGGCAGCCATGTCTTCCCTGAGGGAGGCCACTTTCCGCACTATGGACTTCACGGTATTCAGCATGCTGCTGGCATTTTGGGAGGCCATCTGTTGTAGCATCTGGTTCATCACAACAGCTTGGTCCGCCAGGGACTGCTGGAGTCCATGTAGCAGGGAGTGGGTGCCTCTAATGGCAGCTGGGTTGTCCTTATTTGGACTGAGGCACCTCCCCACTCCCTCCAGGCTGCCTGCCATGGTCTCTATCCCCACCTGAACCTACTTCGCCAGCTCATGCTGGACTCCTACCACTGTCCTCTGAAAGCTGATCCCTGGGTCCTTGGAGTCCAAGGCTGTGTGTGGAGTGGCTGGTGGTATCTGTTGGTGGCTAGGTGGTTTTTGTGAAGAACCCATAATGCTGTCTGTCCCCCCTGCGACTGGAGGTGGTGTCTGGAGGTATCCTAGTTCATCCTGGAGATTTTGTTGATTGATGGTTGCAAGCTGGTCATCCACATCATCTTCAAAGTCCAGGACAGTCAGGTGGACTTGAAGAAAGCCATCATGCTCTGCAATGAGATAGTGTAATATAAATTTTGAATTGCATTGGCTGTTGACATGGTACATCATGTATTTGCCACTGGAGACTCAGTGACATGTCACTGACTCAAGGTTGTGGTTGCACTTATGTGAGCATTGTGCAGCTAACATGGATAAAGCTCACAAGTGATTTGGAATGACAGAGCACAATGTTGCACTGAGACTGCAACACACAATATGCCAGAGGGTGTTGCTGCTCAAGCTGGTTTTTCTGCAGCTCAAGTAGATTTTCTACCAATTCTTGCTTTTGCTCGCCAACTTACCATTTCGGAGCCACGTTTGTGAAATAACTCCACCACGCAGCGGAATGCAGAGCTAGTCCAGAACTCTGAGTTACATACGCAGCACTGAGTGACCACAACTCCGCCAACTCTGCTGGTGGAGTTGAATTTTTCACCCACCCTATTCCTTCGGAACCCCTCTGAAATCCTTGACTAAAAACTAGATATTCAAGTAAGTCTTTCTGACATATTTTGCTTGGGGATGCCAGGCACTGCTGAAGAGCATCTGTACAGTGGGTATATGAGTGGGGAGATAAAAGCGGGAAATTACTTTACTGGTTGGCTACCAGGGAGATGACCTCCAGGCTAGACCCTGAAATTGCTGACTGGTCTGGTACTCTCAGGCAAGAGTCAGCAGAAATTGAATCGGTCTCTGGAAAGTATGATTGAATGTTGTACACTGCTCAACCCTGTCCTTGAGCAGAACCAGACTATCCCATACTTAATGATATCCCACTGATGCCCCTCTCATTTTCTCTCCATTCAGCCTTTGAGGAGCCACTCACATTAGAGGAGATTGTTGAGGCCATCACCATCATGATACTGGGGAAAACACCCGGTCCCAATTGGTCTCTGTACAGTTTTGTCATAAGTTTTTAGAGCAGGTGGGCCCTGACCTCCCGGCCAGCCCTTTATAAGGATGCTATAGGCATGTGTGGGTTTACACTGAACTCGACATTGCCACAATAGTGGTCCTTCCTAAGTTGGGACAGCCACCCACCCATGCTCCCCTTATTTTCAAACTTCCCTGATCAAAGTAGAGATGATAATTTAAGGGAAGATACTGTCTATAAGGCTCCAGTGAGATCACCCTGTCCTGATCCACCTGCATCAAAGTGGCTTCATACTAGGCCTGGGTATAGAACTCTGCTCTGCTGGCAGAGTTTGCAGTATTCGTGCACTTTGCGCTACGTGGAGTAGTGTAGAGTTACCGAATTCTGTACTGCACCGTGGAGCAGAGTTTGTTCGTTCTTGCAAGATTTGGTTTATGCACTCTATCTTGAATGTGACAATACTCCCGGGCCGCTAGCGAGCTCGCACGAAACTTAGCGTTCACTTGTGCTGCTTCCAGCCACGACACCAGCCAAAAACGTGCTGTTCGTGAGCGCTAACTCATTTTTTTAGTAGATTTTCTACTCCAGAACAACTAAATCTAGTCAAAAAGAGATTATGAATAAATTTTCTTCTCTAATGGACCCTGCAGTTTGTTTTTCAGATTGTTAAGTCTTTTTTGTCAAGCAGGAAGGAAATGCGTCAGAGACTCCAACTTTCAGTTCCTAACCAGTATGCTCCTCCCAGTGCTTTGTCCATCTCCTGGTCACTTTTCACTTGGATTTTGAGGTGGAAGGATCACTCTCTTTGTCTCCTGGATATACCTTTGGATTTAAGGACTTTTTTTATTTTGTTGAATCACACAAGTAAGTTCAAAAACTATTGTATAGAATGGTTGTTTGTCTGCTTCGGCATGCACCAGTATATCTTTGTACTTTAATTTGATTTTAAAATGTTTTAGTGGTAGATGTCCTGGGGTTTTAGTGTAGGTTTTCTTTATATTTATTTTGCTTTTCATCAAATTTTCACCTTTTATTGCACAGTTCAGTAACTTTTCTAATTGTTTTTATTATTTGCAATGTTATTTTAGTATGTGGCTTATATTTCCAAAGGGCCATCTAGCCAGTAGGCACCAGTACTAGTCCTAAGTGTTTGAAAATAATGTTTCAGTGGTATATATTTTTAAAACTTTGTTTAGGGCAGGGGTGGCACTGAATTAATGAAAAATGTTGGCTATTTTTGCAAAAAAGTCTATATGTTCTAGGGTAATATTTGATAGCTTAGGTGGATGAGTGCTGTTGTGAAATGTTTAAAGCTCAGTCAATTTTTTTGTTTTGCATTGCTGAATTAATGTTGGTCAATTTTCTTCAGTGTTACCACCACCATGGTGTATGTGTGTGGGTGTCTGTGTGTGTTGCCCATGCATCCTACCTCCTTGTTGTTGTTTGACAATGTGGCTGGCTGGCAGCCATTTTGTAAATGCAGCCAGTATGTCTTTACCATAGGCCTCCATGTGTCCTTAGTTTGCCATGCCTCCTTGCTCCTTGTTTTTTAAAAACTTTATTTATAGCATTTTGAATATAACAGAGAAAAAAACCTGGGAATAAACAAAAACAAGGGGAGATATATTTTGTCAGATGTTTGGGCGGTTACATATCTAGGTATTGTAAAGTTGCACATTATACAGCAAAGGCCAGTACAGTATTTAACGGCAGCAATGAATCTGGAGGTGAGTCTTGGGCGACGTGGACAGATAGGTTAATGAGTAAGAAAGGAATATTAAAACTGGAAGTATCCGGAGCTGTCCTGTGATTGCCTGTAGGATAGTCTGGGTCTACCGGCCCCCCTCCTCTGGTGTCGGATGTGTAGCTATAGCTACACTGTCAGTGGCGGGCCAGGGCAGATTTCTATTGCAAAGTTATGATAAGAAGGGTTCCTATACACCTCTGGGGCGGGAACTCAGTGGCATTAATTCCCAGAATGCAGAAAGTTGTTCTTGGCAGAAAGTCACATCCCTTAGCCAGGCCTTAACAGAGGGGGCTGGTCTTTTGCCCCAATGTATTGGCATCATTTGTTTGGCAAGCAGAAGTAACATGGTGACGAGATGGCGGCTCTCATCAGGCACTTAAGAGCCAGCAGTGGAGTCAATGGGAGGGAGTGTCCTGTAATTATGCGGAGAAGGCCTGCACATGGTCACATCTGATTCAGTGTGCGTCAGAGTTCAGTCACATTTTAAATAGTTGGAGAGGGTGGCGATAGAGACAGTAAAGGAAATTGAAATGGATAAGGCAAAGCCTATAGTTGAGAGATAGATATTCCAGTTTGGTGGAACAGTAGAGCTATTGGGTATCATTGAGGCCGGGGCAAGGTTCTTGTCCCATAGTGCGCAAGGTTTAGAAATGATGATTGGAATGGAAGTTTGTGTGATGGAGTAAAGATGTGTGCTAAAGCATCGCGGGGAAGAAGTCATGAGAATGTGTTCCAGGACCTGTAGGGAGAGTGGTGAGGATGGGAAATTGATGTGCAGAGTACAGCAGGTGGCTCACAGTCGATGATACAGGAATGTGTCCAATACTCCTTCCTCTTTGATGTTTTTGTTTGACCATGTGGTTGGATGGCAACTGTTAGACTTTTCATCCTTGGCGTGGTCTCCCTTAATTGTTTGCCTCTGTTTCCCAGGTTGTTGATGTGTGCAGGACTCTGTCTTTGCTATTTGTGTTACTCTGGACACTTTACCACTGCTAACCAGTGCTAAAGTGCAAGTGCTCCTATACAAAATGTGTATGTAATTGGTTCATCCATGATTGGCATATTTGATTTGCTAGTAAGTCCTTAGTATAGTGCACTAGAGGTGCCAATGGCTTGTAAATCAAATGCTACTAATGGGCCTACAGCGCTGGTTGTGCCACCAGTGCTGCAGGCCCACTATAGGTGCCCATGGCTTGTAAATCAAATGCTACTAGTGGGCCTGCAGCACTGGTTGTGCCACCCACATTAGTAGCTCTGTAAACATGGCTCAGACCTGCCACTGCAGTGTCTGTGTGTGCAGTTTAAACTGTAAATTCGACTTGGCAAGTGTACCCACTTGCCAGGCCTAAATCTTCCCTTTTCTTACATGTAAGACACCCCTAAGGTAGGCCCTAGGTAGCCCCAAGGACAGGGTGCAGTGTATGGTTAAGGTAGGAGATATAGGTGGTCATTACAACCCTGGCGGTCGGTGTTAAAGTGTCAGTAAGACGACCAACATGCCGGCGGTAAAAAAATTGGAATTACGACCGTGGCGGAAACCGCCAACAAAGACAGCCACTTTAACACTCTGACCGCCATGGCGGTACAAAGAAACAGCGCGGCGGTCACCGCCAACAGACATGCGGAGGACAATGCACCGCCCACAGTATCACAACCTACCAATCTGCCACCTTTTCCTGGGCGGATTCACTGCGAACAAAAACACGGCGGAAACTGGACTTCGAAGGGAAAACGCTCACCTCTACACACCCCATGAGGAACTAGGACGTCATGGAGCCAGAGCTTCACATTTTCCCAGCCTTTATCTTCTTGCTCCTCTACCAGGAGCACGAACGCTGGTGGCGAAGACCACGGTGAGTACTGCTGCTACGACACAGGGGAGGAGGGAGGGAAAAAACAAGGACACACACACGCAACATGCAACAACCCCTCCCCCACCCTCACCCACTACAACACACACACAAGTACATGTTGATACATTACAGTTACACCTCCCAACCCCCCGGAAGAATGCAAAGACAAAAGGAAATTAGTGTAACCATTGTAATCTATTAAAATCCAGTACGCAAAAATATATATACACTATTAACAAATACATACACCAATAATAGAAGTCCAGGTATTGCTCCATTTAAGTCTGTGGAACACTGGGCCCACACTGCATGGTCGAGGCCCACACAAGGGACCCGAACATGACGGAGAGAACAATGCAGGTGCATCAGATAGAAATAAAACAGGCATCTCAGGGGAAAGGGAAAGGAGGGCACCACAGCCGGTTGAGTGCATGACGCCAAATCCATGAGGGGGCCACATGCCCACTGTTCAATCCTGGGGAGTGCAAAGCCACAGTCTCTAAAGTCTCTACAGTGGGTGGTTTGCCCACTGTTCAATCCTGGGGAGTGCAAAGCCACAGTCTCTCAAGTCTCTACAGTGGGTGGTTTGCCCACTGTTCAATCCTGGGGAGTGCAAAGGCACAGTCTCTCAAGTCTCTACAGTTGGTGGTTTGCCCACTGTTCAATCCTGGGGAGTGCAAAGCCACAGTCTCTCAAGTCTCTACAATGGGTGGGTTGCCCACTGTTCAATCCTGGGGAGCGCAAAGCCACTGTCTCTCAAGTGGATAACAGTCTCCACTGGTTCTGCAGGGGGCTTTGTGCCCAGAGTGCTTCATCCTGCCAAGGACTGAGGTAGTGGATGCCTTTCTCCACTGGTTCTGGAGGGGGCTTTGTGCCCAGAGTGCTTCATCCTGCCAAGGACTGAGGTAGTGGATGTAAATCTCCACTGGTTCTGGAGGGGCTTTGTGCCCAGAGTGCTTCATCCTTCCAAGGACTGAGGTAGTGGATGCCTTTCTCCACTGGTTCTGGAGGGGGATTTGTGCCCAGAGTGCTTCATCCTGCCAAGGACTGAGGTAGTGGATGCCTTTCTCCACTGGTTCTGGAGGGGGCTTTGTGCCCAGAGTGCTTCATCCTGCCAAGGACTGAGGTAGTGGATGTAAATCTCCACTGGTTCTGGAGGGGCTTTGTGCCCAGAGTGCTTCATCCTGCCAAGGACTGAGGTAATGGATGCCTTTCTCCACTGGTTCTGGAGGGGGATTTGTGCCCAGAGTGCTTCATCCTGCCAAGGACTGAGGTAGTGGATGCCTTTCTCCACTAGTTCTGGAGGGGGCTTTGTGCCCAGAGTGCTTCATCCTGCCAAGGACTGAGGTAGTGGATGTAAATCTCCACTGGTTCTAGAGGGGGCTTTGTGCCCAGAGTGCTTCATCCTGCTCGCGGCGGACTCAGTAGCATCAGTACTCTTGGCGCTCATGGGCCAGCGGTGCTTCTGGCGGTGGTGTCCTGTTCAGCGGTGCTTGTGGCGGCGGTGTCCCTGGCAGCGACTCAGCTGCTGGCGGTCCTGTCTGGGCCTGCGGGGCTGCTGCTGGTTGGAAGGTGTCTCAGCTGACTCCACACTCCCACCTGTACCCCTGGGAGCGGCTTTGGTGGCTGGTGTCTTCCCTCTCTCCCGCCGGGCACTGTTCAACTTTTTAATTCTTGACAGGTGGGAGACTGTCCGTGCTGTGGCTTCTTGTCACACTGGCTGTCCTGCTGCCTGGTGCACTCCAGAATCCGGTGACTACTGGCACCACTGATCCCGCCGTTGTCGTGGCTGAAGTGCTAGGTTGGGACCTGGAGAGTCGGGCCCTAGGAGACTGACGGGGTGGGGGAGGTGAGGGAAAGGGGTCAAAGATGGACAGGAAACGTTTCTTGGGAACACTGGGATGGGTAGCTGGAGGGGGTTTGGGAATGGAGGAAGAGGTTGTGGTTGTAGGAGGTGTACGTTTGGTGACTTTGGGTGAAGGTGCATGCGCTGGAGGCTGTCGTGAGGTGAATGGCTGTTCAGTGGGTGTGTGCCTGCGTTTGTGTACCTTGGGAGGTGGCATCACAGACACACTGGGAAAGGACACAGGGGATGTGTGAATGGTAGTGGAGGTGGTGACTGCATGTGAGCCGGGTGTGGTGGTGTGTGTGCTGGTGATGGAAGTAGTGGCTGTACATGCAGGTGTGAGTGGAGACAAGACTGGGAGGGAGGAGTGGGACGAGGAGGAGGGGGACACAGTGGAGGCAGTGGATGTTGCTATGTCTTCATGTGTGTGATGTTTGCGTGAGTGCCCGTGGGATGTGTGGTGCTTATGTTTGCCTGAGCTTCCTTTGTGTGTTGGGGTGTGTGCATGCTGGTCTGATGGTGTGCTTGGGGTAGGCTGAGGTACAGGGGTGTGGGTCTGGGTGGAGGAAGTTGGAGTGTGGAGGCTAGAGACAGGGACAATGGCTGCCATCAGTGCTGAGGCCAGAGTCTGAAAAGCTCACTGAAGGGCTGCCTGACCAGAATGAATGCCCTCCAGGAATGCATTGGTTTGTTGCAACTGTCTCTCTACACCCTGGATGCCGTTCAAAATGGTAGACTGCCCAACAGTGAAGAACCTGAGGAGGTCAATGGCCTCCTCACTGAGGGCAGCAGGGGTGACTGGGGCAGGGCCTGAGGTGCCTGGGGCGAAGGAGATGCCCACCCTCCTGGGTGAGCGGGCATGGGGCAAAGGCTAAGGGGCTGCTGGGAGGGCGGTGCTGGAAGGGGGGTGGCAGCTGTACCTGTAGATGTGGGGGGCACAGATGGGCCCGCCACCACAAGGGAGCTCCCATCAGAGGACGAGTCCGCATCACTGGTGTCAGCTCCTGTCCCCGCCATGGAGCTTCCCTTGCCCTCCGTCCCACTGGTGAAATCAGACTCCGTAGTGTCGCGCTCCAGTGCCATGTGGGATGCAGCTCCCTCCTACTCCGGTGCCACTGCGCCTCCGCCTGATGATGCTAATGCACACAAGAACATGGAGACCACAAAAAGGGGGGGACGACAGAAGAAAGACATGTTGAGTGCATGCATTACCGCTACCGTTGGTGTACACGACAGACACAGAAGCCCCCTGCACTATGCCGCGCACTTGGGGTCCACTATGCAATCCCTGGGACATGGCCTACAAGGCTATGGCCGACATCTGCACACATGGATGTCACAGGAGCCTGACTAGGTGTAGTTGGCACTGTACCCAGGTGGGGTGGGGTGCCACAGGGCCTGCCTGAAAAAGAGGACCTAACTAGCACACTCGCCTTGGCCTAGGGGAACCGCCAGCCCACCTCCCCCACCCAGACACCTCCACTGCGCGCTGAATCAGCAGAATGAGAGTGTATTCACCCCCTTGTTGCTGCTGTGATGCCCTCAAGCGCCCATCCAACTCCGGGTACGCCACCGCCAGGATCCTGAACATCAGGGGGTCATGGTGCGACGGGCACCCATCCCACGCTGGGAGGCCATGGCCAGCTGGGCCTCCGCCGCCTTCTTGCTCCAGCGGCGAATGTCCTCCCATCTCTTATGGCAGTGGGTGCTCTGTCTTTGATAGGCCCCCAGGGTCCAGACATCCTTGGCGATGGCACGCCAAATATCCTTCTTCTGGTGGGCACTGACCTACAGGAATTGTACAGGGAAAAAAGAGAAGTTATTACCAACTGCACCATCACAGTCATTGGCCTGCATCCCTACCCTTGCCATGTGGCACATGCATTCACCGTTGTTTCATGCACGCCTCATTCTCCCCCCCTGTCTTTTATCCACCCCACTCCACACATACATAGCCCATACAGCATGCTCCCAGTGTACTTACCTGTTTGTCTGGAGGACCGTTGAGTAGCGTGTACTGGGGGAGGACCCCATCCACGAGTTTCTCCAACTCCTTCGATGTGAAGGCAGGGGTCCCTTCCCCAGACGCACAAGCCATTGTCTCTTCCAGACTGAGGTCACAGCAGCACTTGCAGTGTAGGTCCTCTCCTGTCAAAGATCAGATATCGAGTGATTGAACGGATAGAAAATGGCGGTCATGTCCGCAGCGGTGCGTACCCTCACGCCGGCGTACATCGTCATTGGCTCCTGGGGCCCATAGGGTCCAATGTTAACCAATGCAGAATTGCGCCGCGCTCTTCGACCGCCTACCCCGACGGTGTACAACGGCAGTGCAGTTACCTCATATCCCATTGTCCCACTTTACCCGTCAGTGATAGACCCCCAGGGCCCGGACGTCCTTGGCGATGGCACACCAAATATCCTTCTTCTGGTGGCCGCTGACCTACAGGAATTGTACAGGGAAAAAAGAGAAGTTATTACCAACTGCACCGTCACAGTCATTGGCCTGCATCCCTATCCTTGCCATGTGGCACATGCATTCACCGTCGTTTCATGCATGCCTCATTCACCCCCCCTATCTTTCATCCACCCCACTCCACACAGACATAGCCCATACAGCATGCTCCCAGTGTACTTACCTGTTTGTCTGGAGGACCGTAGAGTAGCGTGTACTGGGGGAGGACCCCATCCACGAGTTTCTCCAACTCCTACGATGTGAAGGCACGGACCCCTTCCCCAGACGCACAAGCCATTGTCTCTTCCAGACTGAGGTCACAGCAGCACTTGCAGTGTAGGTCCTCTCCTGTCGAAGATCAGATATCAAGTGATTGAACGGATAGAAAATGGCGGTCATGTCCGCGGCGGTACGTACCGTCACGCCAGCGTACATCATCATTGGCTCCTGGGGCCCATAGGGTCCATTGTAAACCAATGCAGAATTGCGCCGCACTCTTCGACCGCCTACCCCGACGGTGTACAACACCAGCGCAGTTACCTCATATCCCATTGTCCCACTTTACAAGTCAGGCAGCCGCCATTTCAGGGGCCCACATGGCTCTATTTTTAACTGCGTCACACATACCTAGGCCTTGCCTCAACACTCATACATGCTAATTTCGGATTGTGAATCGTGTTCTGTGTAAGCTGTGTGTACGCACCTCCGAGTTTGTTGACTCTGTGCTCGCTGTTGTCCTTCATAGGCACCGTCTGCTGGGACATGTGAGGAGATGGCGACATCCTCCGGTGTACAGACCACTGGTGGACCTGTCGACAATGGAGGAAAGACATGTAATCATCACCTACAGGCTTGATCGTGCCCCAATCCTGGAACTGTGTGCCCAGTTGGAGCCAGAACTGATGTCAGCTATCCACCATCCCACAGGATTCCCCCCTCAAGTGCAGGTGCTGTCAGTACTCCATTTCCTTGCAAGTGGGTCTTTTCAAACGACAGTGGCAATAGCATCAGGGATGTCCCAGCCTATGTTTTCCAACGTGTTGTCCAGAGTGTTGTCTGCCCTGCTGAAACACATGCGGAGCTACATCGTCCCTCAGGTGGAGGATTTGCCTACAGTGAAAGGTGACTTCTATGCACTGGGACATATCCCCAACATCATAGGTGCCATTGATGGGACGCATGTGGCCTTGGTCCCCCGCAGGAGTGAACAGGTGTACAGAAACAGGAAGAATTATCATTCGATGTGCAGATGGTGCGTTTGGCAGACCAGTACACCTGGCTCAGTGCATGACGCTTACATCCTGCGGAATAGCAGCATCCCTTATGTGATGGGACAACTCCAGAGGCACCGTGTGTGGCTATTAGGTGAGCACCTGGAACCAAATCAGTGGGAATAATTTTCAAGTGCCAGGTCTTACGTCCAGTGCAGAGGCAAAGGCAAAAGCAGTTGAGCAAATGGCAGCACCAATGACCATTCAGAAGATGTTTCAGGAGTATCTGGATGACGGGAAAGAGGTAATATGTGGATCAAAACCTATTGGTTCATTGGTATGGGAAGATGCGCAAATGGCCAGAGTTCAGCAGACTGGCAATAAAGTTTCTGGCTTGTCCAGTAGCCAGTGTGTCTGCTGAATGTGTGTTCAGTGCAGCTGGTGCAGTTGTTACAGTGAGAAGGACCAGACTTGTGCCTCAAAACGTGGCGAGACTAACCATGATCAAAATGAACCAGCATTTTATATTCTATACCACCTGATTACAATATTCCCAAAACACCACAGGAGGAAGAAGTGGACGATTGGTCAGAATCATTGTGTGTTTCAGCTGTCCAACTTCTGGGTGAACCACCAGAGTTTAAGGATGAACTCTACTTCCGGGACTGAGTATGCCAATGCCACCATAGAACTTTATAATTCTTGTTAAACATTTTATCTTTCTTTGAAAAAAATTGCTAGCGGAACACAATGTTTATGTTATTCTGCCCCACCATTTTATAGTCACATATAAGCCCAGATTAGGTTTGGACCACTGTGCAGTGAAGAAGCCTCAACATACCCTTCAGGACATTGGAGACAATGCCTGCCTCCCTCACATGCCATTGCCTATCCTATTTTTTTACATCACCTAGCACAGCTGCCTTAGAAGATCTTGATTAAAAGACTGCAAGTGCCAATGCCAAATTCCAATGTGTTGATAATACCATCAAAGAGGAGATATATTGATAAACTACTGTTCTTGGACTGGAAGAGGTAACTACTTATAATTGCCCCATGAGTTGTGATATATCGAATGGTTGTGGGTGATGCCTAATAATGTATGCTGTGGCTGTGAGGGAGGGAGTTCAACAAATTTGCAAACAAGTTTTCAATAATTTGCAATGTTTGAGGGCAGATGGGTGATCATTTTTTCCTGAAAGTGATTGGTCTTTCAAGCTTAGTGAAATTTACCTGCAGGGTCCACTCCTTTGTTCTGGCTTATCAGACCAGACCAGTCACTTTATTTACCAAACAAAATACTCCAATTCTGTTTCTCTGTTTGTTCTTCAACAGTAGTGCACTTGACTACACCGGTCTATCTCGCTTGGTTTGGGACTGAGATGGAGTTCCTCAGATTCAGGAGGGTGATGATGGAAGGACTGAGGCCAGGACTACCATAAAGCTAGAAGGAGAAAGTTATCCACTTCCAAGATGAACCATAATGATGGTGAAAACTCTGAGGCCTAGTATTCACTCAGGTCTGTGGTCTGGAGGGAGATGCTTTGATTTGGGAAATTCTGCTGAGTGTATGTTTGCTGCATTGCTGGCTCAAATGTGAAACTCCTTTTTATGTTCTTGCTCTGCCTCTGAGCCCTCTTGGTACACCATTGATTGCTCATGAAGCTTACCTTGCTACAAATGTGTTTGTCCGTTTCCTATTCTCCATAATACAGTTACAGTTTTTTTCAATGTGCAGGCCTTCTCCTAGTCGTCAGTGAACAAAAATTGGTGGCAACTGAAGACTCCAGCTTACCTACCAGAGAGGATCAGCCAGGCACCCAAGAGTGAAGGATATTCCAAGAAGAATGGAGATGCACCACCCAATTCAGCAATACAGTATAGTTTCACTTTTTAACAATCATAGTTTATAGAACTGGCTGAGTTGCCTTAGTTCAACTCCCCATAATTTGTATTTTCAAACCTAAAAGACATAACATTTAAAGATATGCTATACTTGGTCGGTCTGGGGTAGAAGGATTGTTTGCAATGTATTTAACTGAATTGTGTCATACTTATCCCTTCATCGTTTCTACCCACAACAAATTGATGATGGTGTGCTGCTCTGCGCAACAATGAAAATTGTCATGGTTTCTTTTGTGTAGTGTTTGGGGAATGGCCGTTCCCCAAATCCCCTTTCCCATTCATTCATCAGACCCTCTAACCCCCTTCCTCTTATTGAGGTGTGACTTAAATTTACACCAGAAATAGATCACACACTTGCTGGGGCAGATCCGGTGAAACGACACCAACTCATTGCATGGCCTTGTATCACCTCAGCAATATTCCACACGGGGTCCATCAATGCCATCATTAAGGCCTGTTGTGTTATGTGTTGCATAAATGTTTAACCTTGTCCAACCACTCTTGAGTATGAGCCCTCTTCTCCTGACTCCATGATTTTATTTCCTAACTTTAGTTTTAAAATACTAGTTCCCCCCATGGCTTAGAAGAAGTTGACATTGCTAGTTTTTTTTTTATTATCAAATCAGGTCTTTTTTGTTGTGTTTCAAATACTGTCATTGTGGTATTCTGGTCTCAGTCTTCCTAAAGTTATGATTTAATATGACCCACTAGCTCTCTGTTTTCTTTCAATCTATTTGTCAGTGAAGGATAATCCTTTGAATAATCCTGCAGTTAGAGTTCACTTGTTGGGAGTGGCACCTCTGTCTTCCCTGTTAACGCACTGGCCTGCTACTACTGCTACCTACCACCCCTTAAGATGTCATCTTTGGAAAAGCCCAGCAGGAAGAAAACTCTCTTGCTCTATCTCTTCATGTAAGAAGAAATATGTATTTAAGTTATTTTTTTTAGTTAGTAATTAAGTCCTACTAAAGAAGCTGTTGTCTTAGTTGTCTATGAGTATCCAGGTCTTTCTAGGCAAAATAGGCAATGGCAACCATCCCTCAGTGGTCAATACAGTTTCAGAGGGCAATAGAGCAAGAGTGTAACTAAATGAGATACACATTTTAGCAGATTTAAAGAACAAGATACACTCAAAGACAGCAGTGCAAACTAAAACACCAATATAAATAATTGAGGCATACATTGAGTAAAACAAATGATACCCTTTATTTTAAACAAATACAAAAAGCCACCCCTCTAACCCACAATAGGCTCACCCATCTTCCCAAACAAATAGCCCTCTCCACAAAAAGTCCAACGAAAAGTCCAATAGGAAATAAATAATGTTCTTGACAAAACCCCGTCCCAACTCCCTCCACCATGTGTACTCACAAGTGTTCGTCCCACCAAAGCAAAAAAAAGTAAAAAATAAAAAGAGAGAGAAGAGGGTATTCTTGACACAGGTCCAGAGATCGTTGACGGTTGCCTCCATCTGTGCCATCCGGTGGTCCAGGAGCACAAGGTGTTGGAGGACAGGACATTGGAAAATGTATGTGGTCCAAGTGTAAGGGGGGGGCAGCAGTAGTGGAACAGCACGGGCTGATGGCAGCAGGTGGCTGCGATGGCAGTGCTCCTGGGAGGCTGGAGGCACTGGCAGCTAGTTGGAGGAGCTAGGGCCGGATGATGAGCCGCTGCTTCATGCTCCTCCTCCTGAAGGGTTACCAGCCACCGATTTTCATTGCGGATTCCCTTTAGCCTCTGCCACTGCAGCCGGGCTACAATCTCGTGGCAGGTAGGGTGATGTCCACCAGGAGTAGCTACAGCAGGAAAGAAAAAAGGAAAATGACAAATTATGAACAGTGCTCTGTTAAAATATGTTTTTTAAAAGTAGAGTGGCAGAGTAGCATTAAATTGCTAGTCCCCTAGCGGTGAGTTGAGTTACAGGGCATTTTTTACCCACACATGCCTGTCTCACTGTAGTTGACAAATTTCAAAAGGATAAAATTGGAACTGGCATGAATCCGTTATGGAAGCCATGAAATATTATTCAATTATTCTTAAATTTTGCGCATGCAAAGGATTTTTCTTTTTTTTTTTGGATGACTGGGACAGTACATTGGAAGGAAATTAAGGACTGAAAACCAAGGAGGTGGCAGGGTGGGCACTGGAAGGGAAGGGAAACACAACGTTTAAGTCTGCAATGCACCAACAACACTTTGCACACAACACATAATTGTACTACCATATTGAATCATGCTGCAGTTTTGTCATAGTAGCATTCATAACTTAGTAATGGGGAGGAAGATATGATGCTGGATGGATCATATCTGCCTTGCTTCAACTGCAGTAAGTTAAGGGAGAAGACAGAAAATGTAAATACCCCACTTTGAACCAAGGTTTTGATAACCATGGTGAACAGCAGACATGTCCCTCTCCACAACACCTCTATATTTCCTGATCAATGCAATTATACATTAATCTTTTATTCATCTAATCTATTCACCCTTTGATACCCACCATTTAAGCCTTACAGTCTCTCATTCAGTCTTTCACTATTCCAATCAAGTCATCCATATTTAACCACCCGTCCGTCCATACACCTCAATCACCTATCCAGTATCCACTCTTTCAAACACACTGTTTTCACCTAGCCATCCACTCACCCACGTTTTGTTTTTTACCACTCACCCATTCCTCACCAAAGCTTTGGCTTTTACTCATCCACTGAGGCATCCTTTCACCTCTTTGATCTATCCTTTCACTCACCCATGCATCTCCTATCACTCACCTATGCATCTTGTCCTTTCACCCACAGTTTCTTTCCCTCAAATACCATTTCACCCATTCTTTCTTTTAGCCATCCATCCTTCGTTCCAATTTCCATCAAGCCATCATTTATAGTGGCCTTTCATCATGAGCTTATGTCTGTTGACTTGCAGAGAGAAGAGGCCATTAAGAGCTTAACCCCTGCTGCAGCTGCCAAACCAGAGGCTGCTGCCACTGGCCCCTGCACTGATGTTCAGTGTGGCTAGAAAAAATGTTACACATTTTACTTCCTACAAAATATAACTCCAATGGATCATTACAGTTCTATCTTCTATCACTCACTTTAGGAATTTTGTCGGTTGTTAGAAAAGCCAGGTAGACAAATCAACTGCAAACATTTCGTAATGGACAGAGCTAAGTCACTGAAGTACAATAAAGGGGTAGAATAATTTGATCAATACAGGAGAACCTATGGCGAGGTCTTGGTTGGCAAATCCAATGGGTATGAACAAGGCAAACAAAACCTTCACGAACATTCTTAAACAATGCTGACTCCGGCATGTAATTTTGTCAGTAAGGTAACTGTCCTAAAAATCTGTCCTCCTAGTAGTACGTACCAGTCTGCAAGATGTATAAGGGGAGAAGGGAAAGCTATGCTAAGTAACCAAGCAGAAGAAAGTTAGTACAGACAGGAGGAAGAAGGGTACAGAAACATGAAAAATAGATAAATTCAGAGATAACTAGAATTTATTTAAAAAAGCTTACGTAGAACAAAAATAAGTACAAAGAAAGGTAGACTGGCACAGTAAAACTAAAAGAAAAATTCTAAATGAAGAGAGGTGAAAATTAGGGAAATAATAATAATAATATAGCTAGAAGTCTTACTGGGGCCAACAGATGCGCTAGCAACTGCACTGGTGGTAGCACTGGCATCCTTGTCTCCTCCTAGACCCACTGCCAATGTTGCTCACTTCTTCCCCTTGGGTGCTGAGGTAAGAAATAAAGATAAAAGAAATATTAGTGGTACAGTTAATCTCCCAAAAAATATTTTGACAAGCAGAGGTAAACACAGTAACATTGTACCTTTCCAAATCAGATTGCCTGGTATGATGGACTCAACTCAAATTCAGCTTGTGCATATGGATGGATAAAACACCAGAAGTGGGCCTACTGGGTATAGTGGAGGATCCCGGCAGGTCCTGCTGTGAACATACAATGGTGGGGTGGCTAAAATGATCACCAAACCAGACATTGTTCATAAATGAAAGGACCCTCAGCCCCTTACTTTGGTGGAAAGGCAGAAGAGGATGGACTGGTGTGCTAAGATGGAGCAACTGGTATATCATGCTAGAGTCTGTCCTCACAAACACACTAAGACCTGGGGCAAATGGTGGGACTATTATGGACTGGAAGGTATGGTATTGATTAGTATGCATAAGGCTGGGGAAATGTTGAGCCAATCTGTTATTGACCTCACTGTGGTGTTTATGAAGCAAATTGAGTTCTTTGTTACAGAAAAAATAATAAAAATTCATTTATAAAACAAAAAGTTGATTGGTCCCGGTTATCGCTTACCTTCAAACTTAGAAGAAAGTTAAAGCAAAATGTCATGAGAAGGTAGACGTTCAGTGGGGCAAGACCGCAAGCAGTGTATGAGGAGGAGCCATTGTTGTTGGGGAGCCACAAAACAACGTCATGGCGCAGATACCCATGTTGAGACTTGGGGTCTGATTTAGATATTGGCAGATGGATTACTCCGTCACAACATTGACAGATATCCCGTCCACAAAAATCTAAATCCTATTATCTCTATCTCTTTATCGAGTTTAGAATTTGGTTGGCAGGATATCTGTCCATCAATATCTAAAGCAACCCCTTAGTCTCTTTTTTGGAAGTCAAAATTCTCCAGTGGGACGTGGCTGGAGGCAGTAGACAATGAGGGCTTCACAAGGCTGGATTCCCCTTCTATGAAGGACCGCCAAACAGGATTTACTGCTGTACAGAAGGACATAGAGGGAGCTTCCACAAAGTCAGGCCAGTCAGCAATGGACCTTGGGCAGATAATCGAGCAGGTTGGTTCCGGTCTCCTCTTGGTTTTCAGAGCAGATTTTAGCCAAAATGTTTTAAGTCCCAAGTAAGTTTGGGATATTAGCCATCTGGGCACCTTTAGCATGGCTCACAATAGTCCAGGCCTGGGGAGATACCACTTGGAGTGTCAGGACTAACACAGGCTGGGTCCAGGTGTAGGTTCAAGATGGTTAGAGCCTTTTTTCTCCACAAGGCTCTGATCAGGAGGCCAGCCAACTAGCCTTTTGAGTCATGCTGGTAGTCTTGGGTTCAAGCAGTGGAAAAGGGGTCAGCATGGCAGGACTCTGTGGGCTTAAGACAGACTTCAGGCAGCAGAGCAGTCCTTCCAGGTGCAGCAAAGCAGGCCTCTGAAATACACAGCAGGCCACATCAGCAGGTGGTCTTCCAAGAGTCCTTCTGCAGGTCCAGAAAGCGAACTGAAGAGTGGATCTGAGAGTTCTATTTTAATACCCGGTGCCTTATTTGAAGTAGTAGAAGTTTCTAGAAGATTCCCTTGAAGTGCATGAACATTCCTGCTTCCCCCACCCTGCCTCCATGCTGACTGCATGAAAACTGCAAGTGTAACAAGTCGTTTGTATGAAGGCAGGGCACAGCTATTGATCTGCAAGTTGGGCTGTGCCCTGCTTTGACCTCCCACCCATCCTGCCACTGATGGCCCATCCATGCACAACTAATCATTTTTTGTGTGGCTGTTTGGGAAGAATATAAAAAAGTTCAACTGCAAACTACATCCAGTCATGTGACCCAGGAACAGGGTGCTGGAACTAAGTAGTTAGGGCAGGAAAATATGAACTTTCGAAATGTGGCATTTTCAAAATTACAAGTTAAAATCCAACTTTGCAACTATAGAGGATTTTTAATTACAATTTCTCAGACACAAAACATAAAATGTTTACCTATTCCCAATGAAAACGTAGGCTTTCTTAAATGCAATAAGGAAACACAATGTTATCCTATGGGAGATGTAGGCTTCACAGTAGTGAAAACTGAAGTTTGGAGTTATTCACAACCAGGACATATTCAACATACAAGTACATGTCCAAAGTTTTAATTACAATGCATCCTGCCCTTTGGGCAACCTAAGGCCTAACTTAAGACTGACATATATATGAAAAAGAGGGTTTAATGCTCAAGGCCTGATCAAAATATTGACATGAGTTCCGCTGTCCCTCCCTCCATGGCAGCGGTTTTAAGCTATCCATCAAGCTGACAGATTCCTGTCTGCTGTATTTAGATGTATTGCAGCTGAGCCTCTGACTGCCTTGATTGAGTGTTATCCTTTGCATAGGAGCTGCCCTACCAATGGTGCAGCCGGCTCCTATGCTGGCTAACAATACTCAGTTGCCGTCAGGCTGGTGGGTTACCGCCGACCAGACTTAGATTTCACAGTTGTATTGCAGTGGTTGTTGAGGTGGTTTCCTGATGGAAGGAGTCAGTTGCAGGAGGTGTTTAAAATTGTGCTATGTTTGTGGCTATGGAATAGATGCTACCAGCACACACCTGATATACTATGGCTATATGTGTCCACCTGCATTCTACACTATACAGCACACTCCATTCACACTGTGAATCTTTGCCATTCCACAACACAACATTTACCTGCAGGAAACACACATCCAAATTCACAACATGCACACGCTATTGACACTATACCTTTATATAACACAACCACAACAACCACCAGAATAACACAATCATCTAAAACAACACACACACAGAAGCACACCTGCACATATGACACCAACCAGAACCAAATAACTGCTGACTTAAATGTTACACACCAGCAAAATATCACACAACCAAACATACACAAAAAACACCAGACTCACATGCAACTGCCATACATACACACACAACCACATTACCCAGCTCAGCTCCCTCTATCTTAACCAATGCATTCAAACCCCCACCCTCATCCCCCCGCCCAATTCTTCAACTACCTTGCCTTGACACCATACCTACTCCCACCATTCCCAAGTAAAAGGCTTGAGGTGACTGATATGTGCTCAATAGAAGCCCTTTCCTGAGGAGGTCACCCCTGGACTATATCAATGTGACAAGCTAAGGGCAACAAAGTTTGGAGAGATTATGGGGCTTATTTAAGAAAAATGGTGCTGCATCATATGCAGCGCCACTGACTTTGCATCCCTTGGCGCCCCCTAACACCACCATGTGTGCGCCGTATTTAACATACGGTGCACCATGGTTGTAGTTAGGGAACTAGTGTGAACATTTTTTATGTTAGTTTGGTACTTGGTAGGATCAGCGTCCAAAATTTCGATGCTAATCCTGCAAAGCACCTAGAGGCCCATTGAAAACAATGGGAGTCTCCTTTTAACGCCTGCTATGTGCAGGTGTTAAACATGCTGAAAAAAATGGGCCAAAGAAATCTTTTAGATTTGTTTATGCCATTTTTACTACCCCCACTAATGCTGGAATACCCCCCTTGCATACATGATTGCAAATGTGGCGTGGTGTTTTTTCGGCATCTAATTCACATTAGCATCAACATAATTGACGCTAATGTGTTATTAGATGGTGCTAGGGCCTCTTAAGTATGCCCCTTTGTCTACCAAGCATTGCTCACTGTCACATATATGTTATATTGGTAAAATAATGTACATGAAAGATTAAATGAGTTTAACTTTGACAAAGTTTGCCCCACACAGATTGTTGCGAAAAATTCATTGTATTAATGGAATGGAATTAATGTAACAGCGAGCTACATGTTCTGCCTCAAATTCATCACTGGAAATACAGCATTGGCATGTCCCAATTGACATTGTATTTGCTTCCAATTGTGATGGGCTTTGAGAATTTGGTGCAATCATTTATTTTGGTAATGAATACTTAAACCAAAATTTTTTTTTTTTTTAATGTAAAACATTTATTAATAGGTGTTGATTCAGGTGTGTTTCATTTAATTTCTGACACCACAAGTTTAAACATATATGCATTACAAAAGTATTTAAAAAGTATTTATAGGACATGTATGTAAATACAAAGGACCTGAGAAATATTAAGTGACAATTCAATGTTAATCAGTAAACTGGAATGCTCACCTTCAAGTTCAGCGACAAGAGGGTTGTTTTCCGTCATGATCAAGCGGCAGCAGCAAAGGCAAGACTTGTTCGGTTGGTTTCCAGTCAAAAATGGAAGTCGAAAAGAGAAAAAAGGTAGCTTTTTACCTCATATCCCTTCTAATCTGTCAACTCTGGTGTGGAGTTTTCCTCACCACAGTTGCCTTGGCAGATAAGCACATCATTATTGGCTCAGCGGAAATTCTGGTTGTGGTCCCGCCACTCTTTCCTATGGCACCATCGATGCAGGTATAAATTTCTGGCAGAGTCGGTGCGACTCAGACAGTCTATTGATCTACCACTACCTAAATAGAGCAGTCACACCACCAACCCCGCAGACGGATTTTCCAACGGAAAACCGATAGTGGGACTGTTTCTGCCAAGATCTAAATCTGGCCCTTCAAATGGGGTTTAATTTGACAAGTGGAATTGGCAGTTTAAAACGACATTAATGCTGCAATGGCAGACCGTGGACATGTTTTGAAGTGCTACTTAACTGTGTGGAACGATAAGTGCTGCAGACCCACTAATAGCATTTAATTCACAGGCCCACCGTATATAGCATACCGCAATAATAGGAACTTATGAGTAAACTACATTTGCCAATCAGGTGTAAACCAATGTTACCATGTTTTAGGGAGTGAGCACAAGCATTTTAGCACTGATTAGCAGCGGTAATGTGCACAAACTCTCTCTGCTCTATAAAACTTGGAGAAACATGTCAACCACCAAATCTTCACCATTTTGGAGTCTCATAATCTTCTCCATCAGTCACATTTTGGTTTCAGAGCTGGCTACAGCCAGGAATCTGCTATGCTGGGAGTTACTGAGCATCTCAGATGGCTTGTGGATAATGGTGGCATGGCGGCACCGATCCTGCTCGACCTGAGCACAGCTTTCAATACCTTGTCTCATGGTACACTTTTGGAGAGGCTTGAGAACATGGGTCTCCAAACCACAGCACGGTCCTGGATTGCCTTGTTCCTGCATGATTGGACCTTTGATGACGATGATGCACACAGCTACTCAGAGCAGTGTCCCGGTGCTATAAGGTTGATAGGAAATCAGATTCAAGCTTGCTGTGAGAAAAGCCAGGTCTTGAGTTTTTTTTTTTTTTTTTAAGGAGCCTTCATCTTGTATCTGTCTGAGGGACAGAGCAAGACTGCACCATTTGCAGGGGCTCGAAAAAGGCAACAGATCGACCACCAGCCTTAGCCCGCAGGATGCTCAGAATATGAGCCAAAAGGTTGTTAGAAGACTGGAGAACTCTACTCAGACAGTAATAAGAGATTATGTCCAATAGATATTTAAGTCCCATTCAATGACAAGCTCTAAAAATTAACAAGGAAGACTTTAAAAGAAGCCGCTTCTCCATGGAGAGCCAATACAGTTTACGTTGATACATAGAAATGTGCTCACATTTAGAGAGTCCAAAGGTTAGCCTTGCTGCAGCAGTCTGCAAGCACTGGGGTTTATTGGGTAGATACTTTGGAAGACCTCCATACATGGCATTGGCATAGTCCAACCTGGACATGACTAATGGCAAAATCACTGTAATTCTAACAGGTCATGAAAGAAAGTGAGTAATTTTCCTAAAATATGTAGGGTGCCAAAACATACACTCACCAGGACAGTAATTTGATTATAAAAGGTCAATTTGATATCGAATTTGAACCCCAGATTTTTAGCTAAATTAGCTAAAGTTATAGGGGGGCTGATTCCCAGGGGCCAGTAGGCCTCCAAATCAAAAGAAAAACTACTTCGTGGGATTAACAAAAATAACTTCAGATGATTAACAGACATAAAGTTGGGGAAAGCCGTCAAGCAATGTTGGAGGGCATCCTATTGAAGAGGCTGGCCTCTAACCCAGGTAAAAAGAAGTTAGGTATCATCTGCATATGAAATAATCCTAGCCCCGAAATATTCAACCACCTTTGCTTGGGGGAACATATATATATTGAACAATGTTGGGCTAAGTGCCGATCCCTGAGGGACTGCAATAGATAGCCTGTGACTATTAGAAGAGTAAGCCATACCACTTGTGTCCTGTCCTCAAGAAAGGTTTTCAGTCAAGACCATGCATTGTCCCTGATTCCGATCTCTCTAGGTCAGGAGAGCAGCTGTCATGTGGGACCATATAAAATGCTGCAGAAATGTCCAACAATACCAGAACTTCTCTACCCCCTAAATCCAAGGTGACTGATTGTTTCTGCAACTCCCAGCAAAGCAGTTTTCGTGCTATGACCTGACCTGAATTCTGGTTGCCTAGGATGGAGAAGTTCATTGGTCTCTAAATAGTTTGAAATCTGATGATTAACACATTTTTCCAAGATCTTTGCAGGTGCTGGAAGGAGAGAGATTGGTCTATATTTACCCAGGACATCAGGTCCCACATTTGTTTTTTTAATAGTAGGAAAATATTTGCCTTCTTCCAGCATACAGGGACCGCCACATTTGCTAAAGACTTATTATGCAATGCATTTAAGATGGTCTTAATAATGTTGATACCCAGTGCCAGAATTGAGAGGGTGCAGGGATCCTCTGGAGAGAACAACGTAAGATGCAGAATGGCTTTCCTGGAGGCTTCCAAAGATATATTATTAAATTCAGACAGCACACAGGACGAAGGAGCAGTTAACAGAATTTTCAAACAGCACTCAGAACCCTCATTTGCCCCTAAACTTGAGGTGGTAGCAAATCTGAGCTGGATATCCTGAATTTCAGTGTGGAAAAAATGGCTAGTTGCTTGCACAATTCAACAGATAGATGCTTACTTCTGTGGCATGCCATAGGATCCATAAAATCCTTTATAATCTTAAAGATTGCTTTCAGCTTTTCTGCTGCCTTATCAATCCTACTTTCAAAGTACTCTCTCTTAGTAGGACTAATCAAATTGACATTTTTAGTGCCTTTTTGTGCCTTTAGCTTCAGAGCTGTAGGTCTTCCTCTAAACTCTTTCTGCCATTTTACAAAGTTAATTATCTAGTTTAAGGGATTCATTAAACCAATGATTAGAGAACTTATTTCTAATGGGCAGCTGATTAGGGAGAGGTGCAAGGCTTTCCTCTCAGGTCTTCTCATCTAATTGTGTGTCCAGGTGTCACTCTCTTTCTTGCGGAGTTCCTCAAGATGCAGCTTTGTGCCCAATTTTATTCAACATCTACGTTCAAACCCTTTGTGATATTGTTGAAAGCTGTGGCCTAATTTTCTTTTGCTATGCTGTTGATACTCAGATCATATTTTCTCTGTTATCAGTGGAGGGTCACAGCACGGGTACCCTGAAGTCCTGTCTACTTAAAGTTTCCACCTGGATGAATATTAACTCCTTACAGTTAAAGGGGACAAGGCCGAGGTTATGGTGATGGGTAAGAACCCCCTGTTGTGGGACCCTGAACACTGACCTGACACCCTAGAAACCTTTTCTATGCCAGTGTCTAAGGTGAAGAATGGATGATAAATTATCTATGAAAATCATAATTTTCAAGGTAGTCCCCACTTGCTTCTACACCTCTTTTCGGCTTAGTGGACAATTATTCAGACCTTGATTTTATTGAGGCTAGACTATGGGAATATTCTCTACTTGGGAGATGGCAAGTCCTCAATCAAACGCCTACAAATGATTCAGAATTCCATGGACAGGATATTATTTAATCTGCCCAAGCAGTCTTCCGTATCCAGCCTTGTTTGCAAACCCACCCATTCCAGTGGAAAAATGAATACAATTCAAAACCCTATGCTACATGCATAAAGTGAGCTCAAATATCTGTCCACACTATCTGCAACAGCTAGTGTAACTCTACTGCCCTGATCATTCGCTTTGGTCAAGCATCTAGAGCATCTGTAAGGTGCTCACCTGAGTGGTCATCTGTTTTCTTACCTGGGCTATAAGCTCTGGAATGCTATGGCTGATTCACTGAGAAGCTGTCATTTTTGACAGTTTTTCGCAAAAACTTCAAAACATGGCTATTTTGATCTTTATCATCTTAATAATAATAATAAAAATAATAATAATAATATTAATGATAATAAGTACCCACTTTTTGGTTGAACCAGATCATGCTCACAATTGTTTATGTCTGCACCTGGACATCAAGAAAAATATCCTTAGTGTTGGTGGTTGTGCTATAAAGTGGTGTAAAAAAAAACCTGTGGTGTGGGGGACCCCCAGCTCCAGGGGGTCCCCTCTCACTCTGTGTACAGGTGGCGGCCCCTGGGCCCAAGAGCTCTTGACTAGATCCAGAGTGTGGGGCCCTCCTTCATGTATTTTTCAGGGGGGGGGCTTCAAGTTTCGTTATGCCACTGATGTCATCAGTGGCCATGGCCAAGTAGTTCCATCTAGCTACCAAAAGTGTAAACGGTGCCTTTGCAAGGCCAAGGATGTTACTGTTAAGAAAAATGTGTGGAAACTTCTTGCCCCAACTCTGCTGATGTGGGATTTAGTCAGATTGTTTCTTGTAAGGGTTGGATTCATGCTAGCTTAGTAGCTATCATCAAAGGATTAATTATTTTGATTTAAAACTTTTTATCTAAAGACATTACAAAAATTACACAATACTATACATTATCACAATTCAAAATTCCAGGATGAAATCAATTAAAAGACCTTAGAACAACCCTTGAGTAGGCTGTAAACTTAAAAACATGGACTTACACAAACATCAGAATTTTTACTAGCCACAATTTCATGGTTCTACATTGTAGATTAAAAATCTAAATGTAATAGATTTCCTCGCTGTAATATACATGATGACTCTTAAGCTAACATTTTCTTACCAAGTTGGTCATGCCACATGTAAATTAAGAAGTAACTAGTCAAATGGGTAAATATATTATAGTGCTAAAATTGTTTGCACCCAGGTGTCCCAGTCAGGCAGGAGTCTCCTGGGGGTGACAGCAACTAGAGTTTCAAAGAATTTAACTCTTCCAGGTTTGTAAAACATACAGACAGTCTGAGGTACTGCCCACTGAGATGGTATTTCAATGCCTCTCTGCAATTGGATAAATGCTTCCAGGACAACACCATGCTCTGCCGGAACCTAAGTTCTGTCAGCTGGAAGGTCAAGGTCAACCAATGCAAACAGAGTTCTCTATAAATGATGCAATGTACACAGAAGGCTGGACATTCAAATATCCGGATTATTGATACATAAAACTTCAAAAATTGTTTCATTGAGCCTATCTCGTAGAAGAGCAGTTTTCCCTGTTGGTAAATGCTGATCAGATCTGGGGCGGTTTTCAAATGGGAAACAACCTATACAACTACGGCTGAACAATTACTTAGTTGACCAGGAAAGCGGAACAATGCTTTCGTAGAAAACAACACTGTTTCTCTCCACCTTAACCACGCACATCCTGAACAACAAACATGTGTGGTCAAGGCAGAGGAAAACACACTCAGGAGGATGCCATCGGGTAAGTGGGGCTGGGGCAGGGTTGGGGGGTAGTTTTAGGGATAGGGGTACTTTTTGTTTTTTAGGGGTGGGGGGTTGGGGAGGTTTTAGTTTTAGGGACAGGGTGGGGGGGTCGGGTCGTTTTAGGTTTTGGGGCATCGCAGTAGTTTTAGGGGTGGGGTAGGGGTAGTTTTAGTTTTAGGGGCGGGGTGGGGGATTGTAATAGTTTTAGGTTTTGGGTGTGTGGGTCACATTAGTTTTAGGGGCGGGGGTTGGAGTAGTTTTAGTTTTAGGTGTTGGGGGTCATGGTAGTTTTAGGGGTGAGGGTATGTGTCAGGGTAGTTTAAGTTTTAGGGTGGGTAGCGGTAGTTTTAGAGGTGGGGTGGAGGGTCACAGTAGTTTTAGGTGTGGGGGTAGGGGGTCGGGGAGTTTTTGTTAGGGTTTGTACACAGCAAAGAGCATGTCCCCTCTCACTGCACTAGTGGGTTCTGTAATAGCTCCCTTTTAAACTTACTATTGAAAGCCTTTCTTGTTATCTCACCTTCCCCCCCCCCAGGCTTCTGTGTATGTTGTTTAATGTGCTGTTTTGTTTACACATTGGGCCTTGCTTTTACCAAGGCTTCTTTAAAACACTCCTCCCTAGGCCATGTGTTAATCCAACTCATTTGCATAATAACTGAAACTCTGCACACCTTTCAAGAACATGTGCAGCATGTGAGGACCACACCCAGCTCTTCAAACCACACCCAGCTCTGCACACCTTCCAAGAACATGTGCAGCATGTGAGGACCACACCCAGCCCTTCAAACCACACCCAGCTCTTCGAACCACACCCAGCCCTGTCTATAAAAGGCATCCCCGAGCCTCACCCAGTGCTTGTGCTCGTCTACCTCCCGCTTACCTGAGAACAGATCCCTCGGCGCTGGCACTCCTGCTCTTTACAGACTTTCTTTGACTTCAATGGGCGCAGCTGCTGGCTCTTCCTTCTTCTGGTTTCCGGTTCCTCCTTGCCTCAGCCTCTCTCCTACGAGTAACCTGCAAAAGAGAAAGAAGACAAGGTTAGACTGATCAGTATCTCTTGCCAGCAACAAGTAAGTGCAAAACTTTTTTTTACCTGAGGGAGCTTTGACGGCAATTTCTGGATTCATGTATAGACAGTTTGAGGCGAAGTGCCTTCCACGAGCATTGTGATTCAGGCTCTTTGTTGCAGGAGTATTTTGCAGGACTTTGTGAAGCGGACATTGTTTTTTTTCATGGAACTTTTGGGAATCGAACAGTGGAAACCATTGACAGCAAGGCAAACAGTAAATCAAGGACTTGCACAAATTACATGCTGTATTTTGATGTAAAAGTACAGTATTTGTTTTATAAAAGATTCTGGAATATGCGAAAAGTGAGTCTGCTATTGGGAATTTAGGCTTTAGTTATATTATGATGAATGTTTGATATTGGTAATTCTGATAACGGTATTTGTTTAATGTTTTAGAAGCTTTACAGTAATAGAAAACACATCCCAGAGCAGTAACACATTCCAAACCTGGAAACTAGAGACCAGGATCCAAGAGGTACTTTTAGAAGAGAATTTCTAATAAATAAAGGGATGGTCAGGAACCCATTTAGGAATAGGTTGCACTTATCTGTTCTTTGTTCATGTTTCATTAGGCACCAGTTTCTACAGAAGTCAGAAAGGGCCGCAGATTTGTGCAGCACTTCAACAGTGGAAACGCAAGAACGGTGTTGTCTCTCTTTTTTTTACTTTATCCACTTCCCCCCTTCCCTTGAGCTTCTGTTCTTAGTGCACTGTTTTAAAAACTAGTGTGCTGGAACAAGCAGTTTCAGGGTGGGGTCGGATTGTCTTCAACCTCCATCAGAACTGAACAAGAACTCAGGTGAGCTGGGCTTTGACAGAAGCACAAGCCTTAAAACATTTCAGTTCTGGTGGACGATGAATACCGGGGAAGAAATAGAGGGCATTGACGTCACGGATATGGCGCAGGCCCTAAATGAGGACTTGGCTCATAATGAATCAGTGTCTGGCATCTTGCAACATATGCAAGAGGAAATAGAGAGATTAAAGATGGAGAATACCTCTTTAAAACAGGATTTAAGCAGGTATAAATTTAGGGGATCTCAGTGGAACACAGCTTCTACGCCTTTGTTTAAAACCTCCTCAGAGACAGGGGCGCCATCAAAACATACAACTTTGCCTTCCCCAGTTGAGGTTACTGTTAATGTTCCTAATGTTGTGCCCTTAGCAGCACCTGAACGTTTTCATGGAGATAGTAACAAATTCCATGTTTTTATCAATCAATGTCAATTACACTTCATTTGTAAGCCACAACAGTTCCCTACTGATGATACGAAAGTGGCATTCGTCTTGTCTTATTTGGGTGGCACAGCAGCCAATTGGTCAATTCCTTTCGTGGATAGAGATGATCCCATCCTCCATAATTGGAATCAATTTAAACGTACCATGACCAGCCTTTTTGCAAAACACACTTTCATGCAGGCAAGTGATAATGAGCTTTTAAATCTTAAACAAGGTAACAAGGATTTATTGACCTATCTCACTAGTTTTAATCGTTTACTCACTGAGACACAGTGGCCAGAAGAAAAGCGTGTCTCCCTTTTTTATAAAGGTTTGAGAGACGAGTTAAAAGACGCGCTGGCTCATATCGTTGATTTGCCAAAAGACTATTCGGACTTTGTAGATTTAGTTGTGAAATTAGAACATAGACTAGGAGAAAGAAAGAGAGATAAATACAAACTGGAATCACGGTTAACTTTTATTAGACACGAGAAGAAAGACACAGATAATAAACTCCCTGAACCAGAGCCTATGCAAATAGGGACACTCAGAGGTCCACTCACATCAGAGGAAAAAGAAAGAAGGAGAAAATTTCAATTATGTTTATATTGTGGCAGGGCAGGTCACTTTGCCAGAGAATGTCCAGTAAAGCCTAAAACTCCACGAAAGGGTGCTGTTTCCTCCACCTCCTCAACTGAATCGGGAAACGATTAAGCTCGACAAGGGGAGAGGTTACTTGTTCGAGAAAACATCTTAATCAAACCTCTAATGCTGCAGCCTTCAGGGTACCGCACATACCTAGACATTTCAGAATTCAGGTCGTTTTAATTGTTACTACCCAAGTGAGGCATTCTCTCCCTGTCCTACTGGACTCAGGCGCGACAGGAAATTTTGTGGATAATAAGTTAGCTGAAATCTTAGGACTTCCTATGTGCCTAAAGCCTTGTCCAGAAGCAGTATGTGCAGTGGATGGGTCAGAATTGACCTCTGGATTAATCACAAAACAAACAAGTCCACTTGTTATGGTCTGTCAGAACGGGCACACAGAGGTGATTAGCTTTGATCTGATAGATACTCCTAATTTTGGTTTGATTCTCGGGGTACCCTGGTTAACAACTCATAACCCAAAAATTGATTGGGTGAATAGAACTGTTACTTTGGATTCCTCTTTCTGTAGAACCAATTGCTATCAAGAAGCAGGTACAGAACAGAGCACAGTATTACACTGTGCTAGTGTTACACAAGATGAACCAAGTCTCCCTCCTGAATATTCTGACTTTAAAGACGTCTTTGATCCAGTAAAGGCTAGTGTGCTGCCCCCACATCGGTCTTATGACTGCCGTATAGATCTTATCCCAGGGGCCCCTTTACCTAATAACAGAGTATATGCTTTGACTGACGAAGAAACCAAATACTTAAGAACCTACCTAGATGACCTACTACAGTCTGGGTTCATCCGTCATTCCACATCTCCAGTGTCATCTCCACTCTTTTTTATCCCAAAGCCGGATAAATCCCTGCGCGCGTGTATCGATTATAGAGGACTAAATAAGGCTACAATAAAGAATAAATATCCTCTTCCTCTAATACCTGTGTTGTTGGATCAATTAAGACATTCTACTGTATACACTAAACTAGATCTGCGGGGAGCTTACCACCTGGTCCGAGTAAAAGAGGGGGATGAGTGGAAGACAGCTTTCAAGACAAAGTTTGGTTTATTTGAGTACACAGTAATGCCCTTTGGGTTATGTAATGCCTCTGCGGCCTTTCAGTTCTTTATAAATGAGGTCCTACACAAATTCCTGGACGTTTGTGTCATAGTATACATAGACGACATCCTCATTTACTCTAAGAACTCAGAAGAACATACCCAACATGTTCGTGCAGTATTATCAAAGTTAAAAGAAAATCATCTTTTTGCTAAGTTAGAAAAGTGTACTTTTAATGTCAACAAGGTGGACTTTTTAGAATACTGCCTGTCACCTCAAGGAATAACTATGGATGTAAAGAAAATCAGTGCTATTGCTGATTGGCCAGAACCATCCTCTGTAAAAGATATTCAGAAATTTCTGGGTTTCGCCAATTTTTATAGGAGGTTTATTGCACATTTTGCAGACATTGCGGCCCCAATAACTACCTTGTTGCGGAAAGAGCAACGATTTCTTTGGACTGATGAGGCGGCACACGCCTTTCAACTCCTAAAACAAAAGTTCACTTCAGCCCCAATTCTGAAACATCCTGATCCTGACTTGCCCTTTTTTGTTGAAGCGGATGCTTCACAAGTAGCTTTAGGAGGAGTTCTCTCTCAACGAGATGCAGTAGATGGCCAGTTACATCCTATAGCCTTCTATTCCAAAACGTTATTGCCAGCTGAACAAAATTACACTGTGGCTGAAAGGGAACTACTAGCTATCAAAGTAGCCTTTTCAGAATGGAGGCACCATTTAATGGGAGCCAAGTACCCAGTTACAATCTTTTCTGACCATAAGAACCTACAGTTTTTTGGATCACTTAAAGCACTAACACCACGTCAGATGCGCTGGTTAATTTTTTTTAGCACATTTGACTTTGTTATAACCTATAGACCAGGTGCACAACAAATTCAATCTGATGTGTTATCTAGATACGGACATACCTCAGACATGAAACAAGATAAAATAGGAGAACCCATTATTCCTCCCCAAAAGTTGTTGGCACCAGTACAACAGAAGGATTTCATCACAGATCTATATAATGCACACATGCAAATAGCACCTCAGGATTGGTTAAAGGATTCCCATAACACAATACAACGAGGTTTATTGTATCACGACAACATGCTGTTAGTGCCCACCTCTGAATTACAAACACAGGTGATAATTTGGCATCACGCCTCACCGTTGGCAGGTCATCCTGGTTGGGTAAAAACCCTGGAAAATGTGCAAAAACACTTTTGGTGGGACACTATAAGAAAGGACATTAAGCAATTTGTCACTACCTGTCCAATTTGTGCAAGACATAAATCTTCTCATAAGGCTCCTGACGGCTTGTTAATACCAATGCCAACACCCAAACAACCTTGGCACACTGTGAGCGTAGACTTTATTGTAGGTTTACCACCTGTAAAATCCTGCACAACAGTGTTGGTTATAGTGGATTTTTTATCTAAAATGGCACATTTTGTACCATTACGGAAATTACCCACGGCGGCAGAATTTGCCGATATTTTTATAAGGGAAATTGTGCGTTTACATGGTTTGCCAAGCAAAGTGGTGTCAGACCGAGGGAGCCAGTTCAACTCCAGATTTTGTAAAAAATTATGTGAAAAACTGAAAATAGATGTGGCCTTATCCACTGCTTTCCACCCAGAGACAGATGGACAGACTGAACGACTGAACCAAACCTTACTTCAAACGCTACGTTGTTTATTGGCTGATTATTCTAGTGAATGGTTGGAAGCTCTTCCTGTAGCAGAGTTTGTTTATAATAATACTGAGCATTCAGCTCTACTTTGCTCACCATTCTATTTCTTGCAGGGGTATCATCCAAGAGCTATACCCATTTTGTTAGAAGATTCCCTGTTGCCTACAGTAACGGATAGACTAACGAGGTTAGGTGACATACAAGACAAAACCAGGAAACATTTATTAAAGTACAAGGAAAGCATGAAAAGACAAGCAGACAAACACAGGTCTGAGGCCCCAATGTATAAAATTGGTGACAAGGTATGGCTCTCCACAAAAAACCTAAACATAGAGGGATCCCGAAAGCTGCAACCACGTTTCATTGGACCCTTTAGTATAACTGCCATAGTAAACCCGGTAACAGTAAAATTAGATTTACCAAAAGAATATCCAGTACATACTACATTCCATGTGTCCTTGCTTAAGCCGTACAACTCAAAAACCCGACCTGAACCACCACCTCCACCCATACCAATTAAGGGAAATCTGGAATATGAAGTGAAAAGCATAAAAGACTCAAAAAGAATTAGTGGACGTCTGTTTTATTTAGTAGAATGGAAAGGATATGATGAATCTGAGAATTCATGGGAACCAGCATCATATGTACATGCCCCACAGCTGATTAGACGGTTTTATTTAAAAAATCCAGGAAAACCCCGTCCCGTAGGAGGGCCTTTGAGGGGGGCAACTGTTAGGGTTTGTACACAGCAAAGAGCATGTCCCCTCTCACTGCACTAGTGGGTTCTGTAATAGCTCCCTTTTAAACTTACTATTGAAAGCCTTTCTTGTTATCTCACCTTCCCCCCCCCAGGCTTCTGTGTATGTTGTTTAATGTGCTGTTTTGTTTACACATTGGGCCTTGCTTTTACCAAGGCTTCTTTAAAACACTCCTCCCTAGGCCATGTGTTAATCCAACTCATTTGCATAATAACTGAAACTCTGCACACCTTTCAAGAACATGTGCAGCATGTGAGGACCACACCCAGCTCTTCAAACCACACCCAGCTCTGCACACCTTCCAAGAACATGTGCACCATGTGAGGACCACACCCAGCCCTTCAAACCACACCCAGCTCTTCGAACCACACCCAGCCCTGTCTATAAAAGGCATCCCCGAGCCTCACCCAGTGCTTGTGCTCGTCTACCTCCCGCTTACCTGAGAACAGATCCCTCGGCGCTGGCACTCCTGCTCTTTACAGACTTTCTTTGACTTCAATGGGCTAAGCTGCTGGCTCTTCCTTCTTCTGGTTTCCGGTTCCTCCTTGCCTCAGCCTCTCTCCTACGAGTAACCTGCAAAAGAGAAAGAAGACAAGGTTAGACTGATCAGTATCTCTTGCCAGCAACAAGTAAGTGCAAAACTTTTTATTACCTGAGGGAGCTTTGACGGCAATTTCTGGATTCATGTATAGACAGTTTGAGGCGAAGTGCCTTCCACGAGCATTGTGATTCAGGCTCTTTGTTGCAGGAGTATTTTGCAGGACTTTGTGAAGCGGACATTGTTTTTTTTCATGGAACTTTTGGGAATCGAACAGTGGAAACCATTGACAGCAAGGCAAACAGTAAATCAAGGACTTGCACAAATTACATGCTGTATTTTGATGTAAAAGTACAGTATTTGTTTTATAAAAGATTCTGGAAATATGCGAAAAGTGAGTCTGCTATTGGGAATTTAGGCTTTAGTTATATTATGATGAATGTTTGATATTGGTAATTCTGATAACGGTATTTGTTTAATGTTTTAGAAGCTTTACAGTAATAGAAAACACATCCCAGAGCAGTAACACATTCCAAACCTGGAAACTAGAGACCAGGATCCAAGAGGTACTTTTAGAAGAGAATTTCTAATAAATAAAGGGATGGTCAGGAACCCATTTAGGAATAGGTTGCACTTATCTGTTCTTTGTTTATGTTTCATTAGGCACCAGTTTCTACAGAAGTCAGAAAGGGCCGCAGATTTGTGCAGCACTTCAACAGTGGAAACGCAAGAACGGTGTTGTCTCTCTTTTTTTTATTTTATCCACTTCCCCCCTTCCCTTGAGCTTCTGTTCTTAGTGCACTGTTTTAAAAACTAGTGTGCTGGAACAAGCAGTTTCAGGGTGGGGTCGGATTGTCTTCAACCTCCATCAGAACTGAACAAGAACTCAGGTGAGCTGGGCTTTGACAGTTTTAGTTTCTAGGGGGGTGTAAGATTGAGGGGTTGCGGTAGTTTTTGCGGTTTGAGGGGTAGTGGTAGTGTTAGGGGCAGGGGTCAGGGTAGTTTAAGTTTTAGGGGCGGGCTGGGGGTCGCAATAGTTTTAGGGGTGGGGGTCACGGTAGTTTTAGTTTTTATGGGTGGGGTCGGGGTAGTTGGAAGTTTTAGGGGTTTGAGGGGTCGCAGTAATGTTAGGGGCGCGGCAGAGGGGTCAGGGTAGTTTACGTTTTAGGGGTAGGGGGTCGCAGTAGTTTTAGGGGCAGGGTGGGGGGTCATGGTAGTTTTAGTTTTAGAGGTGGGGTGGGGAGTCGGGGTAGTTTTAGGGGCGGGTTGGGGGTAGTTTTAGGGGTAGGGTCAGGCTAGTTTTAGTTTTTAGGGGCGGGGGTGTGGGGATGGGGTAGGTTTGTTTTTAGGGGCGGGGTAGGCGTAGAATTGTTTTTAGGGGTGGGGGTGTGGTGTTGGGGTAGGATTGTTCTTAGGGGTGGGGGCTGGGGGTAGGAGTCTTTTAGGGCGGGGTGGTGGGTCTTAGGGGTAGGATTTTTTAAGGGTGGGAGGATCAGGGGGTTGCATGCTGGAACCACAAATGCCGTTCCACATATGCCTTTACGAGGCATGCCTTTACAACGAAAAATCATTGTTAAGGCATTCATGGTAAAGGCATTCATGGTAACAACACAGTTGCTGTTCTGACCACGTTGTTTAGGCAAGCTTATTTCCGGCATGCATTGTTCCATCCTAAATTATTTTCTTATGCCACATTCAGTTCAAAGGATCAGCTACTAGCTCTAGTTTTAGGTCTGGGGTAAGTAAGGATCTTCTGATTTTATTAAAGGTATGTATATAATATGTTTAGTTATAGGGGCTTTCAGTGAACCTTTTTTATGCATTATTCTAGTGGAGTGTCATTCCCATTTTTGTCCTGCCCACTACAGCATACAGTTTGGGGTAGTGGGTCAGCCCTCTTCAGCCACTGGCTAGCTTCACTTTGAGCGATGGCATACTGCCCTTTCAGAAGGAGCACAACCAGATACTACGGCCTGTTTATGAGTGGGTCAATATTTTCCTAGGTAAACCCCTGTTTGCGCAAGGGTATGAATTATGAGTTGGGTGGTATTTACTGGATTGGGTAATTACAAGGTGTGTTAAATATCTGACCCTTCCGTAAATTTTAGGAGGTCAAACCTGTACAATATTGTTTGAAAGTAGATCCTTGGTAAGGGCAGGTAAGTACCTTCACCTAGCAATGGCCCACTAACCCCCACTTAGGTTCAGTTAGGTTTCAATAAATTAAACCCAGCTCAACCCTTGGTAGCTTGGCAACGAGCGACAAGACTTAACTTAGGAGACAAGTATGTAAAGCATTTAAAAATCACAAAACAGTAAATAAGTAAAACTCGAAACACAATAAAATCCCAACACCCATTTCTAAAAATAGATTCGATTGTTATCTTTAAAATTACAACAAAATGATTAAAATCAAATAAGAGAAACCAGAGATATGAATTTTTAAAGAAATAATGTTTTCTAGCACATAGCAGCAACTAGTGCTCAAAGTGTTAAAAAAAGGTCACACTGGAAAGGGACTAAGTCCAGAGTTCAGGCCACCCACAAGATAACACTGTCACACTTACTTTCAGAAGTGTTTCTTGATTTAGGAAAGTGGTCCACAGCACCAGTCAAGGGTTCAGGGGCTCTGGTTTGCCTCTTGGGGTCTGGGACTACAACTTCAATAATTCACCTCTTCAACTTATGGAATTGCTCCAAACATCTCCAAACTTCTAGATCTTCTTCCAGAGGTCCTTTTTGAGTCCTTGAAGTGTCCAAAACTTGATCCAAGGTTCCAGAAGCCCTGAGTTGCTGCTTGGGAGTTGGGACCACCATTCCCTGAATCCACCTGGTTAGAATCCTCAACTGGCCACTGGATGCTAGTCAGCTGGTGTCTGCTTGCAGGACTCGATGCAGGGAACTCTGGGCAGCTACTTTGTGCCTGTAGCAAACAGGGAGTCCCTTCTTGAAACAGTAGAAGACAGGCAAAGTCATTTTAGTGGTGAAGGCCAAATCTACAGCTGTTGCAGTCCTTCAGAGTGCAATGTCCAGGTGCAGGTCAGGGGACCAGCAGGGAAGTCCTTCTTCTTCTTTGTCTTATTCCTTGTAGAGATCCGAGTTGTGGTAGCAGCTCTGCCATATTTATACTTGCTCCTGGGTGGAAAGCAGGGGGGTGCTGGTTGTCTAATCACGCACAGGCTCCTTCCCCCTTTGATGACCACTTCCTGGGAAGTGTGGCAAAAATCAATCCCCGTTAGCAACATTATTCAAAAATCCAATATGGCTGAAAGTGACTTTTGGAGGTTAGATACCTACTGGTGTGGCTAAAAATCCTAAACACACCCACTCCTGCCCTCTCCTAATCTAAGAGGGCACCTAATTGTCTGGGGTTGTAGGAAATGTGGGAGGTCCTGAGCTGCTCCAAATGTCCTTCCCTGACTTTGAAGACCAGCTTGGCTGGTCTCTCCTTATCCTGGTTTACCATCTGCTGAGGTAGATCCCCTCCCCCAGGCACATGCTTTGTGTTCAGCCCAGGCCACTTCACACCTCATCAAGGCAACCTGGCCAGGCTTCCAGAGGCTGGCGAATCAGGGAAGGGCACTTAAGAGCTGAAGTTGGAAACTTTCAGGTAGAGTTTTAAAACTCTTTACCTGAACTAGTTATATTAAATCCAACGAAGGCAAGTTGTGGGACTTATTATAAAAATTTATTTGAAACCAAACCCAAGGTATCTGGGGACTTTGTTCATTAAATCAAAGTCACTGCATTTTAGCCTCTAAAGGCCATTCACTACAGTGAGGGAAAAACGAATTTGGCTATTTCACCTCACCAGGGCTTATAAAACATTTTATATAAGGTCCCTGCTTATAGTTACATGGCACCCCAAATCTAGGGGCACTTAGGCCACATGTTAGGGGTGACAATGTGTAAAAATAAAGAAGTTTAAGTACTTTAATTCCAAGTCGAATTTGCATGTAACTTTAATTAAAAAGCAGCGAGCAAGGCAGGTCTGCCTTTACAATAACCCTGGGTACCTCAGCAGTGCACCTATGGGGGCACCACATATGCTGGGGTCCCTAAACCTACATGCCCTACCATATACTAGGGACTTATAGGTAGGATGACCTAGGCCATTATAATTAACCTAATTTGCATAAACATTTTTATACAGAGCACAGGCCCTAGTACTGGTTAGCAGTACCCAGGGCACCATCAGAGTCAGGAAAACACCAGCAAAAAGTTAAAAATCGGGGCAAACAGTTAGGGGGGTTCTGCAATAAGCCCTGTTTTCTCACAGATATTTACTATTCCATGCAGATTTTGGTGCAGTAAGCACCTAAATCTCTTTGTTAGTCCACAGAAGCTCTTAATTGATTTTATTTATTGCACCTCCTAAATAACATAGTCCAGGATAGTACTATTAAACTGGTGTGATAAGCGTCTGGATTCTGACAAACTCGGAATAGGGGCCAAAGGGCTTCCCTTCAGTGCCAGGGACACTCTATAGCAATGTGTACTTTTGATGTACAAAAAATTTGTTTTGCTTTTAACCATTTTGTTATATTGGTGATGACCTAGCAGCTCCACCAACAAAAATGTTTTGTAAAAACCATGAAAAACAAAATAGGCACTGACAAAGCCAAAACGCTATCTGTCAACATTAGATCTATTGACTTTGCCAAAGCTTGTTTCATTAGAATCTTAACTCTCAGTATGCTAAAAACTTCCATTTATGTACTGAATCAAATTCTCTGAGAGTCTGAGACAAATATTGACCAAGAGCTGTATACAAGGGCTCCTTTCGCATGAATTCCTTCTCACAATAGACACTTTATTGATTCACTCTCTGACAGCTTGAGTCTAAAGTAAACAATTAGATGCTGGGACATCATTGAAATAGATGGTTTTGAAGGATGAACACCGTACAAATGACAGAATGATCGCCAGTCACTAGCCAAGGCTGAACTAACCTACTGTTTTCCCAGGAGAGGATAGGAAGCAGAACATATTGGCTTAAATTCTTTTTTTTTCCCATTGCAGAGAGAATGGGAGTCATTATGGGGGAGGAGTGTATTCACTTGTAGTCTCTCATGCTCATATGTTATACCGATGTCTTTCGTTTTAAAATGTGCACAGTGCAGGTATGGACCAACGTTTCCCTCCAGCAAAGCCCATGGATCGGAAGGTGGCGCACAGCAAGTTTAGCACAATTTATTCGTATATTAATAAAGGTACATCCATGTCAGCTCTGTTTGGATTAAACAAGAGGAACACCTGTAACTGAGGACCTGAGTATAGTGTTTGTAAACAGGCTCTGAATGGGACTTAGCAGGGAAAGAGGAATCCCCACCTTGGTAGTTTCACCCAGAGTAACCCTCTGCCTACGCCATCAAATGGGTACTTAAAATCTCAACAGGCATTTTCTAAGGCTTTAGTGTATAACACATGCAGACAAGATCATGCAGGAATAATATTTGGAATTTTATTTGGATTCGCTTAGTACATTTGAGGGAGGCCTATTGGCTTTGGCAGTACTTGTCTTACAAAAGATATAGGACCTGATTTCGAGTCTGGCAGTGCTGTGCAGAGAGTGCGCATTTCAAGGGTGCTGGTGTACCCTGTGTGCAACAGCATTGCTGCCGGCTCAATTATGAGCAGGGAACAATGCTCCTGCACCTTTCCCTGTGGCCTGATGGGCGGGAACCAAGCCCAATAGGAAAGTTGTAATGGGGCCGGCAGGTAGACCGCGAGCACAGTGGAGGTCTCCTCTTCAGGAGTTTGGCACTCAGATGTTTCTGACTGCCACACTTGAAATGACCTTCATAATTTCTTTCATACATATGCCCACATCATCCTTTCTCTTATACACACAACACCATTAAACACACAATGCTGTCACACACACACATACAATATAATATATGTAACTATACATAATGTTTTGGAATAATTATGTACACTGGTTAGGTAAGTATATACAATGTACTTTGGATTGAAACTTTAAATAGCTGTTTAAAAATATTGTAATTTAATTTTTTACATTTATAATAATTAAATATGTATTTCAAAAATAATTTACTGGTGCTGTAAAATTTGATTTATTTTGTTCTACATTGTAAATAAAAAATTAATTTAGAGGAACGTTTAACATAGAAATATGTTTACTACTTTCTTTGAGCTTTCATAAACTTTTTAAAATGTCCCCTATATTTTACCTTAGTGAGATCTCTGCCCCTGTGGCAGAGAACTAGATCTACATATGAGAACTTACTATTGGTAACTTTACACTGTTATCGTAATCTTCATAAATATGTCATTGATTTTAAAATAATGACTACATTACATTAAATGTAATGCTGAAATGTTTATTTTCAAAATTTCACCTGAAGTAAAATGTTGGTATTTACTCACTATGTATTCAAAACTACAAAATTTCAGGTATAGAATTAATTTAAACTAATTTAATTATTCTTATACAAATACATTTATTTTTAGATTGAAAAAAGAGTATTAATTTGTTCTGCATTAAGTTAAATGTATACATATACAGCTCTTTCTCTATCTCTCTCATTCTCTCTTTATATATATACATATATATATATATATTTATATATATATATATATATATATACATTTATATATACATATATCTATATGTATACACATACATACATGATTGCCCATGTTTGGTGCTGGATTTACTCCAGATCTGAGTCAGAGTACATTTACTAGTGTTCTGGGTCCCTATAGGCGGTAGTAACTTTATACTCTTCCATTTGACTCCACCCCCTGTTTCAGAGGGTGGAGATATGTGAGTCTACACTTTGTAGTAAATTTATACTAGGAAATAGTGAATAGATCAATGTAGTAAACTTACCACAAAATGTAAGAGTAGATTTACAAATGTAGATTTACTCATGTGTAAATTCAACATTGTAAATAGGCCTGTAAGTGGGTTTTTGAGTTAATTTGGATTTTTTTAGAATAGATTTTGAGGTGTAAAGCAATCCTTAACTTCACTATAACCTTTGGATTTAAAAATGATTTTTGTCATATACACAATTTCCTGTGTCAAAACCCACTTCCCAGAGCTTTGTGCATGTGTAGAGGAGGTTAGCCTTTCGCTAGGCCCTACTCCCAACCCACCACCGACGGTCCACCCCTGCTACCTATAGCCAAATGCATTGCACAGCAAGGGTTGGGAATGTATGAGAACTTATCCACCTGAATTGACATGACATATGTGCCTGCTGCACATCTCTATGCTGCATGGCTCAACCTTGTCACATTTGTCAGCACTGGGCTCAATTCATGACAATTTAGACAGATGGAGGCAGCAGAACAGCAACACTCCAACTGCAACCCACTGCGTCTGCAGTTTTGTTGTCATAATGAGCATTCTCCTTGCTTCTCTTCTTGGGACTCTGATGTGAGCATCCTGTCACAGCCTATCTGAAGAGTGATGGTGACTTGCGTTTCATGCCTAGAGGAGATGTTTGTACACTGTTTGCAGGGATTTGGTGAAAAGCATTGTGCCAGGTGCTGATAGCATAGGAACATTTTATAAACAGCAAGGTCAAGAAGAGAATATGTTCCAGATGTGTTCTCTCCAGAGATATTAGAGAGATATAGGTTTAGATAAATGTCCAGTATTGTGCATCATCCTTTTATTTCAGGGTAAAATATAATTAACTAATCTGAAGGACACATCAGAGGTATCCGTATGGTACAGATGCAAGTACAAAGTGGTTTTCATGTCAAATGCAGATGAAAATTGCCATCTCCTGGCTATAAATGCTTTTACTACATGTTGCTATGTTGTATTCAATGTGTAAGTGGAATGATTGCGGTGCACCTCCTGCAGTGTTAATTTAGTTGATGGATGGTCCTTATTTTCCTTCTCGGCTGGACCATCAAGAAATGGTTGACTTAATAATCAATCAGAGATTCAAAGAAAGGGGTGCATTTCTCTAAAGAACTAGAGCAGTGCACTGCAAGTACATACATGAAAAATAGAGATCTGCTCAGTATTCCTCTAGCAGGCAAGGTCTGTACAGTTTCACAGTAAACTTTACCCATTAAAGGAATCCCTAAAGAGATCCACTATTAGACCTTACAGCCTTTGGCGTGGCCCAAACGTTTTGCCTTCTCCCCTGCAGTTTGCTGAAATTTGTTTTTTGTTGGCCTTAGTACTCTGTGCACTTTACTACTGCTAACCAGTATGTAGGAGGAGCAGGTATACCGGTATTACAAGGGTATTATGAAGGACACTACAAGAGAGGAAATCTAGTTTTGGTACTATGATGATTTTATTGTCCTATGTATTTCCAACCCTTTATTTCTCTATGCACTCTTATTCAGTTCGTCTCTTGCTGGTTCTCAGTCCCCTCCTTTGTGCTTTTATCGTTCTTTCTCACTGGTCCTTTGCTTTGTCTCCTAAGTTGGTGGTCTGTTTTCCTTTTCTTTTAGGAGGTTTCTCTTCAGTGGTACACTTCCGTCGTTCACGTAGCACCGGAAGGATCAGCAGGATGAGAGTTGGAAGCAGGAAGAAAGAAACAAAAGGAAAGGTAAGTGGGATATTACGGGACTTCTGGGTTAAGGTTAGGAGGGGTGGTGCAGTGTGGTGCCCAAAATGTCACCAACTCGTGAAGTGCCCCTGTAAGTCTCCTGAGTGAAGTATATAATCTGGTTCAGGAGGACTGTTGGCTTCACAGTCCTCCTGGTGTACGTTAATAATATATATCTAAAAAAAAATAATGCCAAGGCAGAACAAACAAATTTACTCTTAATTTTAACTTCTTTGGGTCACCAATGTCGGTTGACCCTAAGTGCTGATCCCGGTCTCTTTCCCCACACCGCCCACTTGCTGCTCCCTCCCGAGAAGGACACTATAATAGTTGCAAAAGCAGGAACGTACCTGAGAAAGCCACGTCCCTCCAGGGAAGTGGCGGGAAAGTGCACTTCTACGGAGGTCTGTGGTCCGCGTCCTCGGGTCCGGGTCGTCTGTAGTTTCTTCGCTGTTCTTCGTTTCCTGACACTCGTCATTCATTCTCTCTCCCTCTGTGTCTCCTGTCTTCTTCTCAGACACTGCGTGCGTCTGTAGTCCCTCTTTTGTGTCGACGAAAACCCGGATATACTGGCTATTCAGCCCGCGGTCAACATCGGTAACCAGGGTGCTAGCGACCCGGTTACACAGTAGTAAAGAGAGTGTGCTCTCTCCTTTAAATTCCATAAAATTGTATTACACCAAATTGGCACAGTTAAATTGCTTATAGGTCCCTAGTAAAGTGGTATTACCTGTACCAAGGACTGTGAATGTAATGCTACTAGTGGACCTGGAGCACTGATTGTGTCATCCACTACGGTACCCTATTAAAACATCTTAGGCCTGCCACTGCAGCCTGTGTGGAGTTTTAAACTGCCATTTTGACCTGCCAAAATAAACTTCTGCCAGGCCGAAACCTTCCCAATTGATAGAAATAAGGAGCCCTAGAATAAGCCTTAAATATCCCTTAGGTCAGGACAGTGTATTTAAAAATTTGGACATGAATGTTTACGTTTTTACATGTCCTGGTAGTAAAAAAACTCCTAAATTTCTTCTTCACTACTGTAAGGCCTACCTCTCCCATAGGATAACATTTGGTTACCTTATTACATTTATTAACTGATAAACTTTCAATGGGGACAGGTAAGAATATTATGGTTACACCCAAATGAATAGTAATTTAAAACCCTCTCTAATGATAAAGTCATATTTTAAATTAATCAATCAATCAATTAATCAGTTGATACCATGATGTACAAAGTACCATATAGGGTATCCAGGTGCTAGAAGATCCTGGAAAAAGGTGCAATCAAACACACAGGTCTTGAGTGCCATTTGGAATTCCAAAAATTAGGTGATGATCCAAAGCTGTGTAGAGAGGCTGATCCGGCTCTTTGCTGCAATGAAGGAGGAGCACCATCCACTTCTGCTTCGGTATATGCGGGGAGTTTGGGCAAGTGACAGGGAGGTAGAGCGTAGTTTTCCCAATGGTTGGTGGAAGTTCAAGCAGTGATTACTGAAGACAGACCCTTAGCTGTGTAGAGCCTGGTGTGCAGGGGACAGTAGCTTGAATCAGCATCTCTTCTGTACAGGGAGCCAGTTGAGTTTCCTGAGGTGTGGTCTGATGTCAATTTGTTGGGAGGGATGAGGATGAGTCTAGCTGTGGCGTTTTGTACAATTTGAAGTCTCTGTAGGAGGTGTGTGGCGATTTGTAGCCTCAGTTCTGAAAATGCCACGTTTAGAAAGTTGGAATTATCTTGTCACAAACATCTGGTGCCTATATCCTGGGTTACATAACTAGGTGTAGTTGGCAGTTGGCCTTTCTGTATTCCTCCAAGACAGTAAGAAAAGGGGGGGGCTAGATGTTGTTGGGATGGGCCACACTGCCAAGGAGGGAGGGGCAGAGCTGTTCCTTTCTTCACTTACATTTTAAAGGATTCAATTCAACACATGCACAAAGAACTTGATACCAGGTTAGTGTCACCTTAGACCTCAGTACTGAAGCCTGGACAGGGGAAGAAAATAAATGCTAGAACCAGTTGTGGGGGGGGGGTCTAAACATTTCTCCCACTTAAAAGTTGACACCGGTAATATATATTGGACACTCAAACCAACTTTTGAGTATACTGGTGGACACTACAGAACAAGGGAATCCATACTGACTGAGGACTTCCCTGCTAGAAGGAAAACTGGACCTGCTCTATTCATCTTAGGGTACCCAAGTCTTCAGATTCCAAGGGTCAGCTGGCTGACCTCCTTTTATGAGCTACAGGGCATAACAAACTCCAGGGGCCTCCCTGCAACTGCCCAACTTACCTGCAGCAACTGAGCCTGCCTGGACCTGCAACTGGACTGTCCTCTGCTAGAATGAGTCCTTGATATCCAAGAAGTGCTTCATCAGGTTATGGACCCTTGACTGGCACCAGAGTGCACCTCCTCTGAAGAAAAGGGTTTGATCCTGAAGATTTGGGCTCTACAGAGCCCGAATGGGCCAGTTTGACCCAAGATCTTGCAGTCCACAATGACTGCCAGTGTGAAGCTCCAGTGAACCCAACTCTTCGAGCTACAGCGGCCGCCAGCATATAACTGCAACATGAGATCTACACTTTGTGCTACAGTATCAACAGCCTGTTGTGACCACCACTATTGCAATCAGCCTCAACATGTGACTTACCCTTGATCTAGCACTACCAGAGAACCACAAGTGGTGCTTTGTGGTTTTGGGAGCTATACTTAGCTAAATCTTTGAGCTTGCATTTCTCTGGTTCTACCGATTGGGCTTTTGTTGTTTTGGTCTCAGTTTATTTATTAAATTTTACTTTCTTTTTCTGTATTGGAGTTTTCTTGTATTGTGTTTTCACTTAATTGGTGTTTGTGTGCTCCATAAATACACTACGCATTGCATCTAAGTTAATCCTGGCATTTTTTGTGCCAGGCTACCAGAAGGTTAAGCACAAGGTAATTTAGTGACTTTGAGGTTCAACCAGTAGGCAATGTTGTTGTTGCATGGGAAGAAATAACACGCCCCTCAATCAATAACCCAGTTTCTCACATCTTCCTTTTATGGTACAGTCATGCATGGAGGAGTGGCAAGTAGAACTTGTTTTTGAATCACATTTGCAGGTACTGCATTGGCCTTTGGTGAACTTATCATGGGGCACTTTCTGGTAAGTAGATGTTTGGCATCTTTTAATAACAATTTATTTTGGTAGGTCACCACGTTTTATCTGCCGCAGCTTCACTTTTTTGTCACCTTTTCAACCTTTATCTAAAGCCTTAAGAACCTTTGTCCTTATGATTTTTTTTATGTTTGGTTGAAGACAATTCTTGCCCTTCCTCTTGCAAGTTTTTTGAATGCTTACATTTACTACAGGGAGTTCAGGCTCCTACACATTTAAAACGTCCAGGCCATATTTACATGAAAGTGTCTCCCCTAATTCTACCATGGTAGCACCCTATTTACAGTACGGCGCACCATGGCACATGTTAGGGGCAATGGCATAATTTTTTTGATGCTATTGTAATACTATACTGGATTAGTGTAGAAAAACAAAATAACGCTAATCCAGTATAGTGTTAAGTGGCCCATTGAAATCAATGAGAGCCTCATTTTAACACCTGCTTTAAGCCTATGTTAAAAATGACACTAGAAATGGCACAATGGAATCTTGCAGATTCCATTGCACCATTATTAGCGACCCCTTAACGAGGTTACGCCACCTAGGTGTACATCATTTATATATTATGTATGATGTGGTGCTAAAGGCATTACAGGGTGGCGCAAACCTAGTTTGCGCCACCTTGTAAATATGGCGCTATACTAGTGGCCCGTTAGTGTCACATTTGCAGCAAAACCTTTGCTGCAAATGTGGTGCTAAGGGGTGCAAAGGCCTTGCAAATCTGGTCTCATATCCTTGCTGCATCCAAAATGGTCAAAGCAAACAGCTTGATGCCTCTCACCTGATTGGACTATAGACTTACAAACTTTGAGCTCAAAGCAGCTCACACTTCTATAACTGAGTCACAGAAGATGACCCATGCATTCAGTAAGCTGGTTTATAATAGAGATGGTGCCCTATTTAATCAGCTATAGGGATACCCCCTCCCTCATTCTCAGGTGAGGCCCACAGCCACTTTATTAAGGCTCCCTCTAAAGCTTTTTACCACCTCCCACTTGTGACCATCCTGAACAAAGCAAGCTCCGTCATCGCACCCAAACTACGGAAGATCATTAACAGGTCCTTTGAGTCTGCCACCTTCCTGGAGAGCTGGAAACACGCTGAGATCAACGCCTTCCTCAAAAAACCCAAGGCGGACCCAAAGGACCTCAAGATTTTCTGGCCTATCTCCCTGCTCTCCTTCCTGGTACCACAGTACCAAAATTGCCCTCATCTCCGCCACCGACAACATCAGAACCATACTGGACAACAGCAAAACTGCGGCCCTCATCCTCATGGACCTCTCGGCTGCGTTCAACACCGTCTGCCACCCCACCCTATGCTCACGCCTCAGCAATGCAGGAATCCAGACAGAGCCCTGGACGGGGGCACCTCCATTCTCACCGACAGAAGCCAGAAAGTCTGCCTCCCCCCATTCTGCTCGGAGGCCACCAAAGTCATCTGCGGTGTACCCCAGGGTTCATCCCTCATCCCGTCCCTCTTCAACATCTACATGGCCCGCTCGCCAACACCGCCCAATCCCACAACCTCAACATCATCTCATACGCCGACAACACCCAGCTGATCCTCTCCCTCACCAAGGACTCCACCAAGACCAACCTCCACACAGGGAAAAAGGCCATCACCGAATGGATGAAAAACAGCTGCCTCAAACTCAATTCTGACAAGGCGGAATTCCTCATCTTCGGCTCCACCCCCTCCGCATGGAGGACTCCTGGTGGCCTGCCACTCTCGGAGCTGATCCGACTCCAACCACACACGCAACCTAGGATTCATCTTGGATTCCTCATTATCCATGACCCAGCAAGTCAACACGATCTCCTCCTCCTGCTTCAACACCCTCTGCATGCTCCAAAAGATCTACAAATGGATCCCCACCAAAACCAGAAGAACAGTCACCCAGGCCATTGTAAGCAGCAAACTGGACTACAGCAATGCCCTCTACACAGGAACCACGGCCAAACTCTAGAAGAGGCTGCAACGCATCCAGAAAGCAACCACACGCCTCATCCTGGACATCCCCACCATTGCCACATCGCAGGCCATCTGAGAGAACTGCACTGGCTTCCAGTCAACAAGAGAATCACCTTTAAACTCCTCACTCACGCTCACAAAGCACTGCACAACACCAGACCAGAATACCTCAACTGACGGCTCTCCTTCTACACCCCAACCCGGAATCTCTGCTCCGCTGACCTCGCCCTTGCAACCGTCCCATGCGTCCATAGAACTACAACTGGCAGTAGATTATTCTTGCACCTCGCTGCCAAAACGTGGAACACTCTTCCAACCCAACTGCGTCAGACCAAAAACCTCCTTATCTTCAGGAAACTTCTTAAGACTTGGCTGTTTGAGCAGTAGCAGCACCTCTCTCCCCCTCCCCCCACACCCACCTCAATGCCTTGAGACCCTCACGGGTGAATAGTGCACTTTACAAATTCCTGATTGATTGATTGAGTATTCCTAAAGTGCCAAAGATAAATAATATTTGGTTGACACTTGAATTAAAGATGGAAAGGCTATTGATCTTGAATGTGGTGTTGCTTCTACTCTGAGATCTCTCCTCTTGTCTTTCATCAGGAACATAGGAGCAACAATTGGCACTCATTACAGCTAAGACTGTCAACTCTAACTCTTACCTCTCAGTCCACCAACCTATTTAGAGCTCTCTTTCATTGTCTCTAACTTTAATAATCCTCCATCCCTATTATGGTTACTCCTCCCTTTCAAGCAGGAAAAAATGAGAGCATTCGCAAAAGTGTTTCTTAGATTGACCACTCTCTTTTCATTTGTTTGCACTGTAGTCCCTGCCTTCCATATATTCTCCACACAAGGATTTGCCAACCACCATTGGAAAATAAGTTTTCACTCTTCTTAATAATTTCAAGTCTGATGTCTATTAATGTTTATTCAGCAACTATTAATAAGTCCTTGTCTGAGCCCATTACCCCTGCACTCACCTGAGTCCTTGAGTCCTTCTCTTTTTTTCTATCGACCTCCCCAGGTAGTAGAAGCAGCTATAAATCTCTTTAAAAAAAATAACAATCTTAGGGCAAAGCAGGTTATAGGCCTATCCTTCTTTTGCTGATAATTTACCAAACCGGGTAAATCTGGTTCCTTGTTCAGTGGTTCACTAACTATCTTGAAGAACACTAAGCCATAGACATAAGTCAGTTGGGGTTTAGGTCAGGCCTAGGCACTGAGACTGCTCTGGCTGCTGCATTCAACAGTTTTAGGACAGCTCTGGATAAAGGGTCTCATCCTGCATCATTTTGCTTGACCTGTCTGCTGTTTTCGACAGGGTAGACCACACTTTTTTCATCCAACATGTCAAAGAAGCTGGTTTACTGGGGAAAGATATGCAGTGGTGTGCCTCATTTTGACTGAAAGAAGTCAGGTTCTGGCTCTCACCTTTTTCCACTATGAATCCTATCCATGCAGCTGCAGAGACCAAAGGAATCTCTGTTAACCCCCATTAAACCTAATATAGGACAATATATCCACCCATCTAATTAAAGTCTTTTTGGTTTTAAGTCTTCTCTTAGCCCAATAATGCTCATATTCACCTGGCAACTTTACAGATGGAAGAGGAGATGTTTAATACTGTTCCTATACTTGATGAACTGGAACTTTCTTAAGCATCATGCCTCTAAATCTGAAGTTATGATCCTCGGTGAGGATCTTCCTTGGTTTTCCCATGGTTGGCCTTGTTGAATTGGTCCTCCACCCACTCCAGTTGATAAGGCCAAAAATATTGTCTTTTTGTTTGGCTAAGAACTTTGTATGACCACCCGGTAATGGTGCTGCGGCATCTTACTACTTCCAAAAGAAAAGCTTAATAAAAATCCTCTCCTTCATTCTGTGTCATCTGAAAGCATCCATTGGCAAAGCAGTTATCCCCTGTAGGCTTGACTGTGCAAAACCCTGCTACTTTCATCTATAAGATGCTGTTATATGCAAGTTCCGAGGTGTGCAGAACAGGGCATTTTGGTTTGTTAATTTTAGAATATGTGATGGTTTTCAATGCTCCCAGTATGTAGCAGAAGCAGCCAGGTATCAAAAGGATTTAGTATAAGGTATTACGGGGTATTTTTACAACCCCCTTGCACAGTGTCAATTTTTATGATGTTCCAGTGGTGAAGAAAGCAGAGCCATATCTATGAGGCCACACAAAGCCACCTTGCGTTGCTTTTCATGGTCTCATAGATATGCAGCGCAAGTCGCTGTGTTGCCTTACTCTGCATCAGGTGAGAGTTCAGTGGGAGTTGGGGCAGGTATTCTCATGCAACACCCCTAGGTTTTGATACATTCCCAGATTTACAAGGCTCTGTAAACCTGGGAATTCATCAAAACCATACGCCTCCCCAGGGGAGGTGTAACAAGGAGAAATGTTTCCATTTCTAGTAGGTTTTTCCTTTCTCCAGCACATATGGAAAGAGGAAAACACCTCCATGGATTGTTTTTGTGCAGGAAGGAGCACCTTCCTGCACAAAAACAATCCTGCCAACAATGCAGAAAGCCTTGCACCATGGTGCAATGGTGCATGCATTTGTGCTAGGCACCAAATTGTGCGCTGGCCCTGGCTGAAAGGACAGGAAGGCACTGAGGGCCAGATGTATGAAGCATTTTTCTAGTTGCAAAGGGGCCGATTTTCAGAATTGGCCTGTTTGCAACTAGAAAAATGCTTTTTTGGATGTACAAAGCCCAAACTGCTATTCGGTAACTTGTTACCGAATCGCAGTTTGGGTTTTACGATTCGGTGTTGGGAAGGGGCAAGTCAAGGGCGTCCCTTCCTAATTCCAAATCTAAATGGCATCTATGATTGTTTTGTGACCGCGAATGTGGTCGCAAAACAATCGCAGTTAGCACCGATTTTAAATTGGTGCTAACCCATTCGCTAAAGGGAAAGGGTCGTGAATGCATGCAACAAAAAAAAATTCAGAGCAGGCAGTGGCCCCACGGACCATTGCCTGCTCTGTAAATATAAAAATAAAACTTTTCATTTTTGTTTCCGAAATGCATTCCATTTTCCTTTAAGGAAAACAGGCTGCATGTAAAAAAAAATACTGCTTTATTTAAAAGCAGTCAAGACATGGTGGTCCCTTTGAGTGCCGCCATTCCCAATGGGGTCGCAAATTGCGACCTACCTCATGAATATTCATGAGGTAGGTCATTTGCGACCCCATTGCGAATCACAGACAGTGTCAGTGACACTGTTGTACATCCGGTTTTGCGACTCATGAATTGCGAGTCGCTAAGACTCGCAGTTTGCTAGTCACAAAACCGGATCCTTCTACATGTAGCCCTGAATTTCATAAATATGGTGCATTCCTGCCCTTTCAAATTGGCGTAGGGCAAGCAAGCAAAACAAACTGTGGTGCTGCCCTACAACGATGTTTCTAACTATGCCCCTATATTTCACCCAAAAGCCTTCTATAAAACCTGGTCTAGGAAGCTGCAATGCCTGCTATCAACACATTTCTGAAAGCACTCTCTTAATTCGATTTGTTCCGACCTTCACTCTGCTCCTTGTTTCACAATATCTAGGTGTGGATAGGTTCAGTTTCTTTAATTGCCTTCTCTATTAGGAAAACACATTCTGCATACAATGAATAGCACCTTGTGTTTGAAAAGTTTTTCTAAACTCATCTGTTCTGTTGAACTTTCCCCACTGTTAAGGTGGATGCAGTGGTATATCACGCTTTCAATCAATCTACTGACTATCTCATCCACAGGTGCAAGTGACAAGTAGGTACTATGTGCTTGTAAAATTGACAGAGTTTTTATTTGAAGTCAAAGTGTTATCACTGGAAGCACTTTATGCAATAGGAAGGCTGCAACTGTCAGTGTCAGAATGTTTACACAAATTAGTAGCAATTAGTGGTAACTCTTCTGATACAGAACACTGTATAGTGAGACAGTCATTCTCCTTTAACGTTGCATTGGGGGAGTTTGTCTTCTTACGGAGTCTACCACGCAATTAACCTCAGTTTCTGGAAAAACTGCTGCATTCCTCATCTTGGGGACTACTGACTATATGAAAATGAAATGAAATGGGGTATTTGGTTGACAGTCAGGTTACCCCCTGTTCAAGCAAGGACCCTCACTCTAGTCAGGGTAAAAGAGAATCACCCTCAGCTAACCCCTGCTTACCCACTTGGTAGCTTGGCAGAGCAGTAGGCTTAACTTCAGAGTGCTAGGTGTAAAGTATTTGTACCAACACACACAGTAACTTAATGAAAACACTACAAAATGACACAACACAGGTTTAGAACAATAGGAAATATTTATCTAAACAAAACAAGACCTAAACGACAAAAATCCAACATACACAAATCAAGTTATGAATTTCTAAAGATTAAACTAAAAAATAGCGCTTAGAAACAAAGATGCTTCGATGAGGTGTTAACACGCCATCGTGACGGAGTCGTTCCCAACAAGCTGACATCAGCGGCGCCGGACACGGAGTCGCATAGACCCCCAAGTACAGTACCTTTGGTGAAGAGTGAAAACAAGCCATTGCGCGAAGTCGGGGATGGCGGCATCTGTGCGAAACGTTGAATCCGCGCACTTCGAGCGGCGTCGGTCACGACGTGGTGCGGCGACTTCCATGGAGTCGCGGACTTCAGCAGGGCTGCAGCGGCGTCGGGCCTGCGAAGAGAGCCGTGTTCCAGCGAAGGTCACGGCGTCGGGTGCAGGCGGCGTCCCCGGATTCAGCAGCGGCGTTGATCCGGAGTCGTCCGAAGTCGATTTCCTTGGATTTCCACCAGCTTTCCTTTCAAGGGCCCAGAGACTGGATAGGGCACCACTTGTCAGAGCAGGAGTCTCTCCAGAGACTCCAGGTGCTGGGAGAGATAAGTCTTTGCTGTCCCTGAGACTTCAAACAACAGGAGGCAAGCTCTAAATCACGCCCTTGGAGATTTCTTCACAATATGGAAGGCACATAAAGTCCAGTCTTTGCCCTCTTACTCTGGCAGAAGCAGCAACTGCAGGGTAGCTCCACAAAGCAGTCACAGGCAGGGCATCACTTCTCCTCAGCTCTTCAGCTCTTCTCCAGGCAGAGGTTCCTTCTTGTTTCCAGAAGTGTTCTAAAGTCTGTGGTTTTGGGTGCCCTTCTTATACCCAATTTCTCCTTTGAAGTAGGCCTACTTCAAAGTAAAGTCTCTTTGGAATGTGAAATCCTGCCTTGCCCAGGCCAGGCCCCAGACACTCACCAAGGGGTTGGAGACTGCATTGTGTGAGGGCAGGCACAGCCCTTTCAGGTGCGAGTGACCACTCCTTTCCTCCCTCCTAGCAGAGATGGCTCATCAGGATATGCAGGCTACACCCCAGCTCCCTTTGTGTTACTGTCTAGTGTGAGGTGCAACCAGCCAACTGTCAAACTGACCCAGACAGGGAATCCACAAACAGGCAGAGTCACAGAAATAGTATAAGCAAGAAAATGCTCACTTTCTAAAAGTGGCATTTTCAAGCGCACAATCTCAAAATCAACTTTACTAAAAGATGTATTTTTAAATTGTGTGCTCAGAAACCCCAAACTCCACATGTCCATCCGCTCCCAAAGGAAATCTACACTTTAATCGGATTTAAAGGTAGCCCCCATGTTAACCTATGAGAGGGACAGGCCTTGCAACAGTGAAAAACGAATTTCGCAATATTTCACTGTCAGGACATATAAAACACATTTCTATATGTCCTACCTTAACCATACACTGCACCCTGCCCTTGGGGCTACCTAGGGCCTACCTTAGGGGTGTCTGACATGTAAGGAAAGAGAAGGTTTGGGCCTGGCAAGTGGGTACACTTGCCAAGTCGAATTTACAGATAAAACTGCACTCACAGACACTGCAATGGCAGGTCTGAGTCATGATTACAGAGCTACTTATGTGGGTGGCACAACCAGTGCTGCAGGGCCACTAGTAGCATTTGATTTACAAGCCCTGGCACCTCTAGTGCACTTTACTAGGGACTTTCTAGTAAATCAAATATGCCAATCATGGATAAACCAATCACATACATATTTTGTATAGGAGCACTTGCACTTTAGCACTGGTTAGCAGTGGTAAAGTGTCCAGAGTAATAAAAACAGAAAATTCAGAGTCCAGCACACATCAACAACCTGGGTAACAGAGGCAAAAAGTTAAGGGTGACCACGCCAAGGATGAAAAGTCTAACAACTACAATAAGGGAAAAACGAATGTGTCTGTTTTTATCTCACCAGGGCTAATAAAACTATTTTATATGGTCCCTGCTTAGAGTTACATGGTACCCAGCCCTAGGGGCACATAGGGCACGCCTTAGGGGTGACTTATATGTAGAAATAAGGTAGTTTAAGACTTTGGAACTACTTTTAATTCCAAAGTCGAATTTGCATATAACTTTAATTTAAAACAGCCAGCAAGGCAGGCCTGCCTTTAAAATTACATTGGGCACCTCAGCAGTGCACCTATTGGTGCACTACCTATGCTGTGGTCCCTAAACCTACATGCCCTACCATATACTAGGGACTTATAGGTAGGTTGACTTAGCCAATTATAATTAGCCTAATTTGCATATCCAATTTACACAGAGCACTAGCCCTGGGACTGGGAAGCAGTGCCCAGGGCACAGCCAAGAGTCAGTAACCACCAGTACCTGTCCAAAAAGTGTGGGGGTGACCAGGGCAAAAAGGAGAACTTTCCTACAAGGATGAAAAAAGAAAAATTGATATGGAGCACAATCCCTCCTCCTTGTGGGTACAGAGTGTGTGGTGAGTAAGGCAAGGGGGAGGCAGCACTGCAGGAAAGCGAGGCTCACCTCTGTTAGCATCAAGGAAGTGGAATTGAGACCATGCTAACCTGAAGGTGTGAAGGGCAGGCCAGCACCCCTCAACGCAGGGGAAGATGGCTGGGTGTAGCTCACAGCGCAGGTCAGAGGTAGGGTGACGGCTGTAGGGCACGCGATGACTACTTGTCACAAGTGAGCTGTCAAAAGAGGAGGTTCTAGGGCACTTTGCAGGAGGAACTAATTTACTCAGAAGGTGAAAATATGTTACTAAATTAAGTAACGAGTCAAATAAGGAAGTGGACAACACTCAGAAATAGGCAACACTCTCAAATATGTTTCGATATTAGCCCAATAAGTGTCCTTCATAAGCCATGGCCTCCCAATCCCATCAAATGACAACCCACGTTAGCAGGGAAAATCTAAAAACAAATTGCATCAAATGTTTCTTAAAAAAACACTCCAGCAACATTGCTTCAAGATCCACCCACACGTCAGCCATTTGCATATTTATGTGGAAGGAGTTTGGCTCCTTATTAATTGCAACTGCTTAGTTTCTCTTTTTTTTAAAATGTTTTCAAACTTAAATTAGCAAAGTGCTTTGACTTTTTAAGCTGAGAACCTTTATCAGAATTGGAAAGCCAACCCCTAAGTGGGGCCCTAGACGCTACTGCGTTTAATTGTAACTGGGTCCCTGATCTCAAAATGAGAGGAAAAATGGACAACACAAGGAACGGTCCATGGAGCAGCTGTTTAAGCAGAAAAACCCTGCCTTGAGGGTCTGCGTGGAGAACAACCTTAATAGTGATTGAAGCGCTCCAGGCACAAGGATACTTGTGCTAGGAAAGCAAGTGTGATAATGGGACACTGTCTTCGAGGACGCTGATACAGTCCTCTAAGCACACAGCTCAGAAATCAACTAAACAAATCATGCAGGGACCTGTGAGCGAGCCACAGAACCCTCCCTCCGTCAACATCCTAAAAGACTCCACTCTCCAAGTCAAAGGAGTATTTTGTTAAAAGGGAGAAATTGCTAAAATGAATTCTTATTCTTTTTACGTAAGGAACACATGCATTTCCCCCATCTTTCTGCTGCACAGTCATTCGCCCTGGAGTTTGCATGGAGGCTTGGGCCCAGGACAGAAGGCTCAGCCAGGTAGCTCTGCACAGCAAAGACATGCAGTCATCATCTGTCACCAAGGTCATTGAAGGCTGATTTTTTTATCTGTCTTTCACAAATACTTTCTCGTTCATGAACCTTCAGATCGATGGGTGAGATACTGTTTGTTAGACATGGCATCATTGGCATAGGCTCCCCTAACTTTTTGCCCCTACTTCCCAAGTGGTTTCGGTGAGTTGGACTCTAATTTTGCTGTTTTGTTTGATCTGGACACTTTACCACTGCTGACCAGTGCTAAAGTGTAAGTATTCCCTATATAAATTATATGTGTACATCGGCTTATCCATGATTGGCATGTTTGATTAACTAGTAAGTTCCTAGTAAAGTGCACCGGAAGTGCCCAGGGCCTGTAAATCAAATGCTACTAGTGGACCTTCAGCACTGGTTGTGCCACCCACATTAGTAGCCCTGTAAACATGGCTCAGACCTGCCACTGCAGTGTCTGTGAGTGCAGTTTTAAACTGACAATTCGACTTGGCAATTGTACCCACTTGCCTGGCTTAAATCTTCCCTTTTTATACACGTAAGGTAGGCCCTAGGTAGCCCTGTGGGCAGGGTGCAGTGTATGGTGGGACATGTACTTATGTGTTTTACATGTCCTGACAGTGAAATACTGCCAAGTTCGTTTTTCACTGTTGGAAGGGCCATCTCTCTCAGAGGTTAACATGGGGGATGTCTTTTAATAATATTAAAGCTCAGATTCCTTTTTGGAGCAGATGGACATGTGGCTTTTGGGGTCTCTGAACTCACAATTTAAAATACATATTTTAGTGAAGTTGGTTTTTACACTGTGTGTTTGAAAATGCCAGCATTTTCTTGCTTAAACCATTCTGTGACTCTGCTTGTTTCTGGATTCCCTGCCTTGGTCAGTTTGACAGTTGGGCTGTTTGCACCTCTTTCTAGACAGTGACACAAACAGAGCTGGGGTGTAGCCTGTATATCCTGATCGGCTATCTGGGCTGAGGGGAGGGAATTAGTGGTCACTTACACCTGGAAGGGCTGTGCCTGCCCTCACACAATGCAGTCTCCAACCCCCTAGTGTGTGTCTGGGGCCTGACCTGGGCAAGGCAGGATCTGGAAAACAATAGAGACTTCTCTTTGAAGTAGGCCTACTTCAAAGGCAGAAAGGGGTATAAGAAGAGCACCCAAAACCCCTGAAAATCAAATTTCTCCTGGAACCAAGTGGAACCTCTGCCAAGGAGAAGAGCTGGAGAAGCTGGAAGAGGAGTACTGCCCCTTTGCCTGTGTCAGTGCTTTGCTGGGTTGGCCTGCAGTAGCTGCTTCTGCCTGAGAGAGGACAAAGACTGACTGCCCCACGCAGTGTGGATTGTTGACACTATGCGACCGGATTTCAATGCAACATTGCTGGACATTAAAAATCAACACCAAGGCTGCCTGGACCCGAGGTGCCCCTCCGGATCGAGGCATCGCTCTCTTGCGAGAGAGAGGAAATGACGCATGCCGACCCGACCATAGGAGGAATGATGCACAGTCTCGTTTGCGAGTGAAAAATTGACGCATCGCTGGCCTTTTTCAATGCACACTTGCCCATGTGGCCTTATTTTGAACGATACCCAGGTACTTTGGTTAAATAACAGCATTCTCACTGTTTTCGAAGGATTTTCTTATTCTTTTTAAAATTCATAACTTGAATTGAGTATGTTGGATTTTTGGCATTTTTATCTTGTTTTGTTTAGATAAATATCTATTTTTCTAAACCTGTGGTGTCTCATTTTGTAGTGTTCGCACTGAGTTACTGTGTGTGTTGATACAAATACTTTACACCTTGCTTCTAAAGTTAAGCCTACCTGCTTGTGCCAAGCTACCAAAGGGGTGAGAGGGGGTTAACTAAGGGTGATTCTCCTTTACCCTGACTAGAGTGAGGGTCCTTGCTTGGACAGGGGGTAACCTGACTGCCAACCAAAGACCCCATTTCTAACACTGCTCATTGTATCTTCCTTTATTTCAGCAATATTTCTTCCCTTATGTGTCTTCATCAATCAAAATATTCTAATCATCACACTTTTTTACCATCACCTCATATCGCTGTTTCACACTTTCACTTCTGTTGCCCTCTTCTTTGGCACAATCCACCCATCACAATCTCTCTTACATACTGTCACCATCTCTTATTCCTATTCACCCACTGTCCGGTGGTCGCTAGTGAAATCGGGAACTGGTGGGGAGACAAAATGGGGGTTAATTGCCCTGTGGCAGCGAAGTGAGCATAGTGAATGAGCCCAACGCCATAAGGGTGGGTTCAGGGGAGTTTTCACCCCAGGAACATTTTGAACAAAGAGTGGGAAAATGGCACATTTTCAAGCAAATTTGAGGAATCAATAAGGTTAATTAAGCAATTGTGAAAGTGTAGTTATGACATCAATAAAGAGCCTCTGGGTGGCATCACTTGAACTGCAGACACTGCAGCAAGCTGGAGTGTTCAGACGTGCATTCCAAAGGTCCCAGGTTCCTGTGGGTACATGTACATTGAGGAAGGTAGGGCTATGGTACAGAGTCAAATGCTAAGCTAAAACATCTTAAGGCTAGTAGGGCTGGAAAAAATGGTGCACTAGTTTTCAGAACAACCAAAGTGTTACCAACTTAAGATAGCAGAAACAGGAGTGTCTAAAATGCAGGCTCTAACAGCTTAATTTAAAAACACTGCTGATGCAACAGAAGTCATGAAGAGCATGCACAGTGCACCCTGCAGAGCTACAGTTCAACAACAGCCTGGTTCAATGATCGCTGTAAAGCCAAGTCTTACCTGCGCCTTTCATCCCTGTGAGAGACAGAAAAGGTGTGGTGTCATCACTACTCAGTCTTTCAACCTTCACAAAAGGGTAAAATCAGTACCACTCTGTCAGCTTCCAAAAACCTACCCGTTAATAAATCACAACGATAGTCTCCAGTTGGTTGGGCTTGATACTTATAAATGGCTAATATTAAGATTGCTACCACCACATGGAACGGTGCAACCTTCAACATCTTCACTCATTAGATAAATATGCAATGTCATTGGCTTTTCACATACAGAAGTTTGAAAGATAAATATAGTTTTGCTATACCTCAGTAACACCCACCTCTGGCCCAAAGAACACATATTGACCCCTTTTGCACCAGTTAAAGCCCGCCCTAGTCTTTGCACCTCCGTTCCAATGGTTAGAAGAAAATCACAGCCTGTTTGTATTTTACTTGGGGGCGGGCTGTAAATATTTCTGGATTACACCATTTCAGTGGTGGGCGAAAAAACAGCCGGAAAGGCTGGTTAGGTTATTTCTCCCACCTATTGATTGCCACAACACAGAAAACACGAACCTGGAACTACAAAACATGCACACTTGTAGACACTGCACGACCCTGTACAGCAGACAACAAAACACATAAGCATGTGACTGAACCATTGAAACCTCTAAGCGTGTCTTCCGCAAATTCCGCAAAACAGGTTTCCAACAGGACACACAATAAAGTTTCCAGTTTTCATCCATGAATAGGTCAAGTTCACTTGTTATAGTTTGCATTCCGAGACTTGTATTTCATGCAATTCCATTATAAAGACAGGGATACAAGTCAAACTCTGATCTGGATTAGATCTCAAACATGAACCAGTAAAGCTTGAGAGTGCTGTAATGTAACTAACTAGAGAATTCTGGGATTTGTAGTCTACACATTCTTCCTACACACCCGATAGAGTTTTTTTTACGTAAACCCCAGCACAAGAAACGGTGTCTTGAGTACACGAACCAATCCGACAATTCCATTTAATACATACATAGCCGAATGATTCGTATCCTGTACACAAACAGCTCCACCTTTAGAGTGTAATCTCTGTTGGCTGCCTTTTCCAGTCCCCAATTTTGGTGTGAGAAAGAAGGTATAGTTACAGGTCAGCAAGCCCAACTCTCTGCTGAATAGGACAGCATGAGGTGCGGTGCCCAAGGGGAGTGTTTTAGGCACAGTACAGCCTGATGTCCTGAGAGGGGAGTCTGCTCCATGCGGGAGCTAGAAATATCCAGATTGAACAAGCTGCAGATGGCGGTACTCCTAGGAGGTCTGAACACGAGAGCTAGTATAATTTTTTATTCCTTGGCTAAATGCAGCCTGCCAACCCGAGGGACTATGCCTCATGCCGGAGCTGAAACAGAAGGCAAACTCAGTAATTTAATGGGGACAGAGAGAGAGAACCGAACGTGTTCTTCGACGTCCAGGGCCTCCTCGTACAAGCAGATTTTTTTTATCATTTCTTAGACATTTGATTTGTCAGAGGTTGGTGTAAGTTGGCTAGTGGGCCACGCCTGGCCCGGAGGATGAATAAGACGCGTGCACACAGTACTGCGGCTGTAGGGAAAACTGGGTCAGCGCAGTCCCTTATTTATTAAATTACCTCGGTTCCGCGTTCCGTCCGGATACGCGGAACCAGCTACAAAATATAGAAGACGCCGGGTGGCTCTCTACATCCCTCCCATGTTTTACTTCACACAGAAAAAGGGGAAATAACCCAAAACAAACAAAAACACAAATGTATACATGTGACTACACACAAAATGTCAAAAACACTTAATAGGGTGCATGCGGCATCTGAGAAACTCTTCGGATTACAAGGCAGCCAGGATCACACACACGGATCCCTATGGACTCAGTGAACATACAAAGTCTCGGAGCCGACTGTTAGGGACCGGATTGGGGCGTAGATCATAATGTCCGCCCCTACTTGGAGATCCCTCCGCAATGCCGTCTTCACCTGGATGGTGTCGGGCACTTGGCGTCGCCAAATTTTCCTCCTGGCCGGCAATTCCTCACCACCACTTGGTCTCCCTTTTGAAACCCTCGATATTTACTTCGCCTTCGCTCGGTGGCTTTGCGATTAGTACGCTCCCTACTTCGTTGCTTGGCTTCAACATCAAGCTCGGGTGCGACCCACTGGGGACCAGACAGAATGCAATTCCTGGGAGGGACCTTGAACATCAGTGTGGGGGGTCTGGCGATAAGCACTCAAAAATTCGTATAGACATTTCTCACTATCTTCTCTTTGTTCGACGCCTATTCTGAGAGCTCAGTTTAAAGTTCGCATAAACCTTTCCACATCGCCATTTGCTTGCGGCCAGTAGGGCATAACCTTCTGATGACGTATGGCCAAACCCTCCAGGTATGACCGAAATTCCTGTCCGTGGAAAGGCGGGCCGTTATCTGTCCGGACTTCGTCAGGGAGGCCAAACATAGCGAATGTTTTCTGAAGTACCGGCCTCACATTCTCAAACGCTGTGGAAGACACAACGTCCACGACAGGGAACTTGGTGCACAAGTCAATAATGACGATTGTCAGCCGCCCATCGGGGAAGCTCCCAAAGTCCATACTGACTTTTGTCCATGGCTTCACACTCGCCGGCTCAGTGACCACGGGGCAACAGGGTGGATCCCCGGAGGTGATGATACAGGAATGGCACTTTCCCACCAGTTCATCCACCTGGCTGTCCATGCCGGGGAACCATACCTTGGCCCGCAATCTTGCTTTAGTCTTTGCAGCTCCTTGATGGCCTTGGTGTGCTAGCTCCACTACTTTGGCCCACAGACTCTGGGGCAGCACAATTCTCCTTCCTCTCAGGACCAGTCCTTGTCCATCCGTGGACAATTCATCTCGCACCCTCCACATTCCTTGCATGGCTGCTTTGTACTCCTGATTGGCTGCTTTGGTTCTTTCCAGGAACAACTTCCATTCTTTGTGTTGGAGCGCTTCTTTAACCTGGTTGAGGGTTGCGTCCACCTTGGAGGCATCTACAATGTCCCCTACACTCAAGGCCTTAGGACACGCCGATTGCACCACCATGTTGACAAATATCTCTGTACTCTCCTCATCATTCTCCTGAGAGTCATCGGATGTGACCAGGGATGGGTGACGAGACAAGTAATCTGCAGGGTTATTCACTCCTGGCCGATAGAACTGTAAATCGGTAGGGTTGTAATAGAACAGTCCACTGTTCTATCCGTGGAGGCGCCAGACGAGGACAGCCAGCAAACAATGCGACCAAAGGCTTGTGATCAGTCACTACCCGGAACTCTTGGCCATACAGGTATAAATGGAAATGTTTACAAGCCCACCGGATCGCCAGGGCCTCCCGTTCTATTTGGGCATAGCGTGTTTCTACTGACGATAGAGCTCTACTGGCATATGCAACTGGAACCCACTCCTGTGGGTTTTGCTCTTGCAGAAGAACAGCACCTAGCCCTACTGGACTAGCATCTACCACAACCTCGGTTCGCCGGTGAGGGTTGAAGTATGCCATCGTTGACTTGTCGAGTAGCGCTGTCTTGATGTCGGCAAACGCTTTGTCCGCCATTGGACTCCATTCCCACCGATGCCCAGTCTTTGTGAGTTGTCTGAGGGGTTCAGCCAGGGTCGCAAGCTGCAGGATGAACCTACCACAATATGTTGCCATGCCCAGGAAGCTTCTTACTTCTGTGGTGTTCCTCGGAATCGGTGCCTGACGGATAGCATCCGCTTTACGAGGGTCAAGTTGCAGACCATTCTTTGAAAAGACATAGCCAAAAAACTCTACTGACGTCTGATAGAACGCACATTTCTTTTTATGGAGTGTTAAACCTGCCTCGGATAACCTTTGCAGTGTAGCTCTTAGGTGTCGATGATGTTCTTCTCGGGTTTTGGAGTAAATGAAGATGACGTCGCTCAAGTTGATTACCCCTTGCAGTCCTGAGAGCGTCTCCCTTATCACGTATTGAAAGACTTCGGCGGCCGAGGATACCCCAAAGCTTAGTCTTTTGTATCGCCTGAGTCCCACATGTGTTGAAAAGATAGTGATATTTCTACTGTCAGGCTCCAGTTCCAGCTGGTGATACCCAGCATTGAGGTCTAGCTTCGAGGACCACTGTGCATCATTCAGATCTGCTATGATGTCGTCCATCATAGGTGTTATGTGCCGCTCCCTTTTGATCGCCTTGTTGGGTAAGCGCATGTCGACACATAGACAGATAGCACCAGGTTGCTTAGGTTTCGGCGCTATTACCAACGGCGACACCCACGGTATGGGCCCTTCTACCTTCTCGATCACTCCTTGATCTTCGAGTAGTTGTAGTTCCTTTTCCACGGCGGGTCGTGGGTGAAACGGAACTCGTCTATGCCTGAGAGCAACAGGTGTCACGCTGTGGTCTATATGTAGCTTAACACTTTTGCCTTTGAGTCGCCCTAGGCTTTCGAAGAGCTGCAGAAACTCGTTAACTAACCGTTCAGCGTGAGAGTCATATATTTGTCGCGTGAAAAATACTAGTTCAAGCTCCTCCGCGGTGTGGCACCCCAACAGCGTACCTCGGTCTCCAGCTACCACGTAGAACCTTGCCAGTGCTGCCGCTTGTTCGCTGGATACTGACACCTCCACCGTGCCCTTCAGAGTGAGCGGTTCTCTGCCGCCATAATTGTAGATTTTGGTGGTGGTTGGGGAGAGCACTGGTGCGGGGGTTAGCTGCCTGAAGAGAGTTTCATCCATGACATTCACCACTGCGCCTGTGTCTATAAGCACTGTCGCTGGCTTGCCGTTAATGTGGACCTTGCTCATTGGTGGAGGTCGCCTTTTCAGTTGCCTCTCACCAGTGAACGAGATGAAAAAGATGTCTTCGTCTTCATCCTCTTCGAAGATGGGGTTTTTCTGAGTCATCGTCTCGCTAGAATTATTAGCTTCGGTGGTCACACTTCTGACCTTGGTGTCTCTTCCTCTCCGGTTCCCTGGCCAGTTTTCTCCAGACCTGCATACTCTCGTAAAATGGTTGTCCTTGCCACACTTGTCACATTGTTTTCCTTTGGCGGGGCACACCATGGGGGGTTTGTGATCATACCCACAGCTTCGGCAGGTGCGAGCATTTCGTCCGCCAAAGTTTACCTTTCGTCCTGACGGTTGACGCGTTTGGATGGCCTCCACTTGCTCTTTCTTCACCGGGACCGGGGGTGCAGTTGACGCAGCTGCCAGGGACTGCCCCCTTACTGCCGCCATGGCGTCAGCTCTCACTGCTGATAACTCATGTGAACGCGCTAGCACCAGAATGTCATCAAGGGGCATACCCTGCTGGCGTAGGATGAGTTTCCTTAGTGCATTTGACCGACATCCTTGAATAATCTGCGCCCTGGTCTCCTCTTGTTGATTCAGGCCTACGCATGAGTTTGCTAGTTTTCTTAATCGGGCATAGAACATGTCCATTGATTCAACATCAGTTTGGTGAGCCTGCCGAAGTTTAAAACGCTCAAAGTCTGAATTTAGTTGTGGGTCAAAGTGTTTATTGAGAGCTTCGACCGCCGCATTAAAGTCCGCCTTATCACCTGTGTTGGGGAGCGCATCAAACAGTTCTTGCAGCTCATCCCCTCCCATTAACAGCATGAGAGACCTGCGCACAGCCCCGTCTGTCTCTCTTGTGGCGCAGAAGTAATTCTCCAGTCGGTTCAGCCATAGGCGCCATCTTGGCGACGCAGTGGCTGGGTCAATCAGTTGGCTAAATGGTGGCAGTGCGTTTACTGACGGGTGGGCATTGGGGCCCGCTTGCACAGGTGCCTGGGGGTTCTCCTGTAGTGGGGCACTCATGGTGTGCTTTGGTTTCTTGTGCCCCTGCTCCTTTATATGTTCGTTTTCCCCCTATTTATTTATTTCTTTATTTACTGTGTTTTTTTTGTTGTTTTTTTTTCTCTAAGGCTTCCTGGTCACTGTGTTGTTTCGTTTTCTGTGTCTTTCCCCTTTTTTTTATTTTTTTGTTTGGTGGGGGGGGGCTCCTGCCCCTCTGGCTCTTATGCTGTGTTCCCCTCTCTGGGGAGCACAGCCCGAGCGACCTGAAGGCTGGGGTGTGTGTGCCCTGGATAGCACACGCCCCACGTGGTTTCACTGAGCTGCCGGGCCGGAGCGCTTCCTCCGGTCCCGTTTCTGCACACGTCGCTTTTTTTTTTCTTTAGCTGCCTCGCAGCTCCTTTGTGCTGTGCGCGCCTTCCGGGCGAAAGCACAGCCACACAACAGAGTATGGGACGCCAAATGTCCCTCGTGGCAAGGAGGCGGAGCGCACCTCACAACTTAGAGCGCCCCGTGTCACTTGCCTGCTGGAGGTCCGACGCTACCAGCGCTGCTGGGCATGGAGCTCCAGATCGTTTCTTCTCCTCTTCTGGAGACGACGCGGGCGGTCTGCTGGCCCGCTCGTCGCCACTGTAAGTTGGCTAGTGGGCCACGCCCGGCCCGGAGGATGAATAAGACGCGTGCAAACAGTACTCCGGCTGTAGGGAAAACTGCGTCAGCGCAGTCCCTTATTTATTAAATTACCTCAGTTCCGCGTTCCGTCCGGATATGCGGAACCAGCTACAAAATATAGAAGAGGCCGGGTGGCTCTCTGCAGTTGGCAGAGAACTCCCTTTTGCTTTCGATCTTTAGAACAATCTGCCTGAAGGAAGCGAGCTGTCACTTGAGGACAGCACTATGGGTTAGTTAAAAACTGTATAGAGCTACAAAAAACACATTGAGTCCCCTGTCAGCAAATATAAACTTCAGCAGTACGGAGGATCTTAAGTGCGGCACAGCACAGTTATCAATATGACCTCATCACATCACCTCCCTCAAGCCTGGGCTGGTCCCACCCCCTTGGCTCAGAGTGAGTGGATGTTCCCCCATCCCCCTCATGTAACTTCTTTGCTCGGTCATGCAGCGCCCTGCAGCAAAAAAAATAAAAAAAATGGAATGAATCAAGAGTTTTGTTACATTTTTTAATGATGTGGCAAAAAGCAAACAGGGTGATGACGCCCACACACCTTTATGCTGAAACCGCCACTGCCACTGTCTCTCTTACTGTCTTTCTTCCATACCCTCACACATTGTCTCTCCTGCAAACTCACTAGCTCTGATCCTAAATGTGACTCACAATCTCTCATTGACACTCACTCTCCATGCATTATCTGCACTCATTCAGCTATGTCTTCTTCAGATCATCACAATCACTCTCCACTTGCTCCACACTGTAACTCACCACATTGGCAATATCACTATTGTGCCATCTGATGCTATACATTCCAACATGCATAATGACGATACACTTACACATGCAAGTGGGCAGCATGCTGCTTCAACTTAAAGACAGGGTTTCACTGGGCAGGGCCAGGCCACAAGGACAGCTATGGTGGAACAATTTTCAGAGTCATCAAAGTTACTGAAGCTACATGGAGAGTGAAAAATCCAGGCGTCACACAAAGAACATGTTTAGCAAATGAGCCATGTGTGTTCAGCAGGAGAATGGCAAAGGTATGACATGTAGACAGTGGTCCATTTTAGAGTACACTGTTGCAAATGTATCTTTAAAGCATGGTAGGGTAGCAATCTGTCATTTACAAACAGCACATTTTCCATTGAACTGGCCACATAGTTCACACAGGCATACAGTTTTACTGATAAAACTATGAAGCACACAAAGGATAATGTGTGGGATTGAGTTTCAGCAAAAAAGTATAATTGGTCAGATTGCTTAGGGAAAGGCCAAGCAGGGCTGCCGTAGGTGACATTTTTTCAAGTTATCCATGATGGACTGTAGGACACTAGTAGGGTAAAGGGGACAGAGAGCCTGATAAGTTCAGAGGTGTTGTGGTGATGCTGTTAAGAAATTGTTGAAGGCTACCTGGAACCTTATGACATTGATTGTTTATGATGTCATGATGTTCCATGGTCCTTCACATGCCGTTATTCTCTGTGCCCCTTTACATCGGGAAAGTCGCCATTACGTCTTCACAATAAACATTTGAAGAATTTCTCTGGTGTTTCCGTCTCTTCAAAGTGACGACGAGGATGAATTAGGACTGAGAACAAGGAACATTGTCCTCGGTACTGAAGGAGCATCAGCAGACATTGTTTGATTTGTTTTTGGCTCCGAATGAAGCTCGGTAGGCTTTAGCGGGCAATTACCGAGAAAGTTCAGCTTTGCAGATCACCCCATGGTCTACGGTTACTGTGAGTGTTTGCTGTTCCCGGGGGGCACAGAGTTAACTTTCAATGATTTTTGTTGAGGTCAAAAGCTGTTTCACAGTTTATTTACTGTATCGTTAGCACGCCACACTCTGTGCGCGCGAAGCAAAGCATACACAGATCTCTGCACTCTCTTGGATCTTCACTTGCATGCCATGCATGTAACAGAGTCTTAAAATATAAATAACACTCACAGGACTTGCAGGAATCCTAAAACATAAATAACACTTACTTTGACCTAGCAAAATGCTTAAACAGCTCAGTCCTTGTTCGTCAGTGTTTTTTTCTTTCTTCAATGTTTTTTCCAGTAGCAGACGAACGAAATATAAAGTGGACTTTGATTTTTCTGATCAAGTTTCCTACAGCTCGGCCATCTTAGTTTGGGAAAAGAAAAAGAAAAGAAAAAAGAAGAAGCACTTTTTGCATATTTGTTCATTGAAATAAGGGGCATCAATTTTCTTTTACTGTGGAATTGTTCATCTTTATATTCAATCTTTGTTGATCTCCCTGTGTTCAACACTTCATTTTTCTTATAGTATCTGTGACTGTTGGGCAATTACAGTAAGAAAGGAGAATATATTAATATTTTTCCGGACATTACCACAATTTCTACAATGCAGAACGAATTGCCTCCAGCACCTTTTTTACAAGAATCTGGGGATCCCCCTCTGGAATGGAAACTATGGTCACAATATTTTAAAGCCTACCTAGAAGCCATTGATGGACATAAATTCAGACCTGGAAGGAAGAAAAGTTTAATGTATTACTATTTGGGAGTTGAAGGTCAGAACATCTTTGATCACTTACCAGCCTATGAAATGGGCGAAGAAGAAGAATTGGACGAATTTGAAATGGCAGTTGCACAATTGGACAAGCATTTTACCAAAACTAAGAATATTGTAGTACACAGGTACAAGTTCTTTACTAGGTCACAAAATTATTATTATTTAAACAAAGTATTGATACGTTTATTACAGCACCGAAAGTTCTATCTGCAAAATGTACATTTGAGAATGTTACATCTCAACTCATTAGGGATCAGTTAGTAGCTAGATGTCATTCTAAAAGAATTCAAGAGAAATTCATACAGGTAGAACATGATAACAATGAACAATGAATTTGGGTTAGTGATCAAAGATACAGTAACATCCATTAACAAAATAGTAATGGACCCTGATATTGATGTATCAATAGAAGGGGTGTTAGTAAAACTTTTGGTAGATACAGGAGCTCGCATTACTATTGTTTCACAGGAAAAAATTTATGAATTTTGAGCCTCCAAAAATCTTCTTCCTCCTGATGTTTCTACAGTTGACTTTGAAGGAAGCAAAATTGATTTAATTGGTTATTTTTGGGCTTCATCGTGTGTCATTGATGAAACTATTCAAGGAAAAGCTTATGTAGCTAAAAAGGGGATCAGTGTTTTGGGACTAGTTCATCAAGCCACATTTAATTTGATTAGCCAGGACGGGAAAAACCTGTTTCCGTTGAGAAAAACACTTCAAATTGTGTCAAAACCGTTCCAGATTATGGTGGTCATTACAAATCTGGCGGTCGGTGTTAAAGCGGCTGTAAGACCGCCAACAGGCCGCGGTAAAAAAAAATGTATTGCGACCGTGGCGGAAACTGCCAACAAAGACAGCCACTTTAACACTCCGACCGCCATGGCGGTACAAACCAATAGCATGGCGGTCACCGCCAACAGACTGGCGGGAGACAATGTACCGCCCACAGTATCACAACCTACCATTCCGCCACCTTTTCCGGGGGGGGATTCACCGCGAACAGAAATACGGTGGAAACAGGACTTCGAATGGAAAACGCTCACCTCTTCACACCCCACAAGGAACCAGGACGCCATGGAACCAGAGCTCCACATTTTACCAGCCTTCATCTTCTTGCTCCTCTACCAGGAGCACGAACTCCGGAAGCGCAGGCCATGGTGAGTACTGCACATACGACACAGGGGGCGGGAAAAAACAGTGACACACACACGCAACACTCCCACCCCTACCCTCACCCACGACAACACACACACTAATACATATTGATACATTACAGTTACACCCCCAACCCCCCTTGGAAGAATGCAAAGACAAAAGGAAATGAGCTGAAAGATTGTAATATATGAAAAATCTGTTGTCAAATTATATACATACACTATTTACAAATATATACACCAAGATTTCTAGTCCAAGGGATTCCAACCTTATAGTCCGTGGACCACTGGGCCCACACTGCATTGCCGAGGCCCACACTCAATACCCAAACATGATGGAGAGAACACTGCAGGGGCATCAGATAGAAATAAAACAGGCACCTCAGGGTTAAGGGAAAGGATGGGCACCTCAGCCGGTTGAGTGCACGACGCCAGATCCACGAAGGGGCCACATGCCCACTGTGCAATCCTGGGGAGTGCAAAGCCACAGTCTCACAAGTCTCTAAAGTGGGTGGGTTGCCCACTGTTCAATCCTGGGAAGTGCAAAGCCACAGTCTCACAAGTCTCTACAGTGGGTGGGCTGCCCACTGTTCAATCCTGGGGAGTGCAAAGCGACAGTCTCACAAGTCTCTACAGTGGGTGGGTTGCCCACTGTTCAATCATGGGGAGTGCAAAGCCGTTCAATCCTGGGGAGTGCAAAGCCACAGTCTCACAAGTCTCTACAGTGGGTGGGTTGCCTCTCAAGTCTCTCAAGTGGATAACAGACTCCACTGGCTCAGAGGCCCGTCTGCGCCCGTCCGCGCCTGGACCGTGCCCAGCGCCAGCCCCCCTGGCCCGCACGCCCCCGCACCACCAGCCTTCGCTACTCGGCCAGCGAACTCCTCGCCCTTAATCCTGGCTCCTCCACAGCCTGCTTCCAGGCCACTCCGAAGTACACCAAAGGACCCTTCTCCTGCCGCACCTGCAACTTCACCTGCAACAGAACAAGGAAGCCTGCAACAACCAACACCAACCACCTCCACTGCATCCTCCTCAACACACGCTCCGCACGAAAGCACGCCATTGAGCTCTGGGACCTGCTCGACACCACCGCCCCAGACGTAGCCTTCCTGACCGAAACCTGGTGGAACGACTCCTCGGCCCCAGACATCGCCATCCCTGATGGCTACAAAATCACCAGAAGAGACCGCACCAACGGAATCGGAGGAGGAATAGCCATCGTCCACAAAGCCACCCTCAAGATCCACACCCACTCGGACGACACCCTCAAGACAGCTGAACACCTTCACTTCCAGATCCACACGGACCCCAACACTACCCTCAGAGGAACTCTCATATACCGACCTCCAGGACCAAGAAACCCCTTCAGTGACACCATTTCCGACCTCGCAAGCACCCACGCCCTCGCCTCAACGGACTACATCCTCCTTGGAGACCTCAACTTCCACCTGGAGAACAACGACGCCAACACCGCAGCACTGACCACCAACCTCTCCAACCTCGGACTCAGTCAACTGGTCAACACACCCACCCACATCGCCGGTCACACCGTAGACCCACTCTTCACTGCAAGCAACCACATCTCCTTCAACCACACCACCGAACTCCACTGGACCGACCACCACTGCGTCAACTTCACATTTAATAAAAACACTGAACACCACCGCACCCCACTACCACCGCGCCGCCGCTGGAGCAAAGTCACCGAGGACCAACTAACCAGCACCCTCGCCAAGAACCCACCGACCGACCCTACCGACCCGGACTCCGCCGCCATCAACCTCCAACAGTGGATCCTCAACTGCGCCAACACCCTCGCACCACTCAAGAGGCCCACCATCAACCAAGAAAAGAAAAAAGCAGCCTGGGTCACAGACGAACTGATCACCTCCAAACGCATCTGCCAGAAACTTAAGAAAAAATGGCTTCTCGAGCGCACGCCCGACAGCCTGGCAACCCACAAGGAAGCTACCCGCAAGCACCACCAACTTATCCGACTCGCCAAACGCTCCCACTTCACAGAACGCCTAAACAACAACGCACACAACAGCAAGGAACTCTTCTGCATCGTGAAGGAGCTCTCCAACCCTAGCGCCAACATCAACGACGTCCCACCATCCCAGAAACTCTGCGACGCACTCTCCACCTTCTTCTACCAGAAAATCGCCGCCATCCACGACAGCCTCAAAACCACACCTCCGCCAGACCCCACCTCCGACAACTCCTCCTACGCCGTCCGCCTCACCACCTGGACCCACGTAGATGACGCTGAAACCCGAAAGACCATGAATTCCATCCACTCAGGATCCCCCTCAGACCCCTGCCAACACCACCTCTACAACAAAGCCGACTCCACCATCGCCCCCCAACTTCGTAAGATCATCAACCTATCCTTCGACACTGCGACCTTCCCGGACAGCTGGAAGCACGCCAATATCCAATCCCTCCTCAAGAAACCCAAGGCTGACCCCAACGTCCTCAAAAACTTCCGCCCGATCTCCCTCCTCCCCTTCCCAGCGAAGGTCATCGAGAAGATCGTCAACGCCCAGCTCACCCACTACCTCGAGGACAACTCCATCCTGGACCCCTCCCAATCCGGCTTCAGACGCAATCACAGCACCGAGACTGCACTCCTCGCCGCCACAGATGACATCAGACAGCAAATGGACAACGGCGAAACTTCAGCCCTCATCCTCCTAGACCTCTCCGCTGCCTTCGATACGGTCTGCCACCGCACCCTACTAAATCGTCTCCACGAAGCCGGAATACAAGACAAAGCCCTCAACTGGATCTCCTCATTTCTTTCCGGCAGAACCCAGAGAGTCCGACTCTCACCCTTCCGCTCTGAAGCCACCAACCTCATCTGCGGCGTCCCCCAAGGCTCCTCGCTAAGCCCAACGCTGTTCAACGTCTACATGGCACCCCTCGTACAACTGGCCCGTCAACACAACCTCAGCATCCTCTCCTACGCCGACGACACCCAGCTCATCCTCTCCTTCACCAATGACCCACACACCGCCAAAGCCAACCTCCACGAGGGATTGAAATCCATCGCCAAGTGGATGAGAAACAGCCGCCTGAAATTAAACTCCGACAAGACGGAAGTCCTCATCCTCGGACGCACCCCCTCGGCCTGGGACGACTCCTGGTGGCCCACCGCGCTGGGACCCCCCCTGACTCCAGCCAACCACGCACGCAACCTCGGCTTCATCCTCGACTCCGCCCTCACCATGTCCAAACAGGTCAACGCAGTCTCCTCCTCCTGCTTCAACACCCTTCGCATGCTCCGTAGAATCTACAAGTGGATCCCGACGGAAACCAGAAAAACTGTGACACAGGCCCTCGTCAGTAGCAGACTTGACTACTGCAACGCACTCTACACAGGCATCCCAGCAAAAGACATCCAACGACTCCAACGCATCCAGAACGCATCCGCCGCCTGATCCTCGACATACCCCGCCGATGCCACATCTCCCACCACCTGAAGGACCTCCACTGGCTCCCCGTGGACAAGAGGATCACCTTTAAACTCCTCACCCATGCGCACAAAGCACTGCACAATGCCGGACCCGCCTGCCTGAACAGCAGACTCAACTTCTACGTCCCCTCCCGCCATCTCCGCTCTGCCAACCTCTCCCTCGCCATCGTTCCCCGATTCCAACGCAAGACCTCCGGCGGCAGATCCTTCTCCTACCTCGCCGCCAAGACCTGGAACTCCCTCCCCACCCCCGTGCCCCAGACCCAGGACCTCCTCACCTTCAGGAGACTCCTCAAGACCTGGCTCTTCGACCAATAGCAGCTGCCCTCCCCCCCCCAGCGCCTTGAAACCCTAACGGGTACATAGCGCGCTTTATACATTTAATGATTGATTGATTGATTGATTGATTGGTTCTGGAGGGGGCTTTGTGCTCAGAGTGCTTCATCCTGCCAAGGACTGAAGTAGTGAATGTCATTCTCCACTGGTTCTGAATGGGGCTTTGTGCCCAGAGTGCTTCATCCTGCCAAGGACTGAGGTAGTGGATGTCATTCTCCACTGGTTCTGGAAGGGGCTTGGTGCCCAGAGTGCTTCATCCTGCCAAGGACTGAGGTAGTGGATGTCATTCTCCACTGGTTCTGGAGGGGGCTTTGTGCCCAGAGTGCTTCATCCTGCTCTTGGCGGTCTCAGTCGCGTCAGAGCTTTTTGCGCTCATGGGCCTGCGGTGCTTGTGGTGGCGGTGTCTTTGGCAGCAGTGCTTGTGGCGGAGGTGTCTTTGGCAGCGGTGCTTGTGGCGGCGGTGTCCTTGGCAGCTGTGCTTGTGGCGGCGGTGTCTTTGGCAGCGCTTCAGCTGCTGGCGGTCACCTCCTGGGCAGCGGGGCTGGTGCTGGCGGTCCTGTCTGGGCCAGCGGGGCTGCTGGAGGTCGCCTCCTGTCTGGGCCAGCGGGGCTGCTGGCGGTCGCCTCCGGGGCAGCGGGGCTGCTGCTGGCGGTCCTGTCTGGGCCAGCGGGGCTGCTGGCGGTCGCCTCCTGGGCAGCGGGGCTGCTGCTGGCGGTCCTGTCTTGGCCAGCGGGGCTGGTGGCAGTCGCCTCCTGGGCAGCGGGGCTGGTGCTGGCGGTCACCTACTGGGCAGCGGGGCTGATGGCGGTCTTCTCCGCCGTGCTGATCTTCCCAGATTTCACGGGTTTCTTGTGCCCCTTCCCCACCTTGGAAGGTATCTCAGCTGACTCCACACTCCCACCTGTACCCCTGGGAGCGGCTTTGGTGGCTGGTGTCTTCCCCCTCTCCCAACGGGCACTGGCCAACTTTTGATGCTTGACAGGTGTGGGACTGTCGGTGCTGTGCCTCCTTGCCACACTGGCTGCCCTACTGCCTGGTGCACTCCAGAATCCAGTGACTACTGGCACCACTGATCCCGCTGATGTCGTGGCTGAGGTGCTAGGTTGGGACCTGGAGAGTCGGGCCCTAGGAGACTGACGGGGTGGGGGAGGTGAGGGAAAGAGGTCAAGGGTGGACAGGAAAAGTTTCTTGGGAACACTGGGACGGGTAGCTGGAGGGGGTTTGGGAGTGGAGGAAGAGGTTGTGGTTGTAGGAGGTGTACGTTTGGTGACTTTGGGTGAAGGTGCATGCGCTGGAGGCTGTCGTGAGGTGGATGGCTGTTGGGTGGGTGAGTGCCTGCGTTTGTGTACCTTGGGAGGTGGCATCACAGACACACTGGAAGAGGACACAGGGGATGTGTGAATGGTAGTGGGGGTGGTGACCTCACGTGAGCGGGGTGTGGTGGTGTGTGTGCTGGTGATGGAAGTAGTGGCTGTAGATGTAGTGCATGCAGGTGTGAGTGGAGACGAGACTGGGAGTGTGGAGGGAGACGAGGAGGAGGGGGACACAGTGGAGGCAAGGGATGTTGGTGTGTCTGCATGTGTTTGATGCTTGCGTGAGTGCCTGTGGGATGTGTGGTGCTTATGTTTGCCTGAGCTTCCTTTGTGTGTTGAGGTGTGTGCATGCTGGTCTGATGGTGTGCTTGGGGTAGGCTGAGGTACAGGGGATTGGGTCTGGGTGGAGGAAGTTGGAGGGGGGAGGCTAGAGACAGGGACTGCCATCAGTGCTGAGGCCAGAGTCTGAAAAGCTCGCTGAAGGGCTGCCTGACCAGAATGAATGCCCTCCAGGAATGCATTGGTTTGTTGCAACTGCCTCTCTACACCCTGGATGGCATTCAAAATGGTAGACTGCCCAACAATGAGGGACCTGAGGAGGTCAATGGCCTCCTCACTGAGGGCAGCAGGGGTGACTGGGGCAGGGCCTGAGGTGCCTGGGGCGAAGGTGATGCCCACCCTCCTGGGTGAGTGAGCACGGGGCAAAGGCTGAGGGGCTGCTGGGAGGGCAGTGCTGGTAGGAGGGGTGGCGGCTGTACCTGTAGAAGCGGGGGCACAGATAGGCCCGCAACCACAAGGGAGCTCCCATCAGAGGATGAGTCCATATCACTGGTGTCAGCTCCTGTCCCAGCCGTGGAGCTCCCCTCGCCCTCCGTCCCACTGGTGAAATCAGACTCCGTAGTGTCACCCTCCAGGGCCATGTGGGCTGCAGCTCCCTCCTGCTCCGGTGCCACTGCTCCTCCGCCTGATGATGCTAATGCACACAAGAACAGGGAGACCACAAAAAGGGGGGGGACGACAGAAGAAAGGCATGTGAGTGCATGCATTACCGCTACCGTTGGCGGACACGACAGACACAGAAGCCCTCCGCACTACGCCTCGCAATTGGGTTCCACTCTTCAATCCCTGGACATGGCCTGTAAGGCTATGGCCGACATCTACACACATGGATGTCACAGGAGCGTGACTAGGTGTAGTTGCCACTGTACACAGGTGGGGTGGGGTGCCACAGGGTCTGCCAGAAAAAGGGGACCTAACTAGCACACTCGCCTTGGCCTAGGGAAACCCACAGCCTACCTCCCCCACCCAGACACCTCCACTGCGTGCTGAATCAGCAGAATGAGAGTGTACTCACCCCCTTGTTGCTGCTGTGATGCCCTCAAGCGCCCATCCAACTCTGGGTATGCCACCGGCAGGATCCTGAATATCAGGGGGGTCATGGTGCGACGGGCACCCCTCCCACGTTGGGAGGCATCCCCAGCTGGGCCTCCGCCGTCTTCTTGCTCCAGTGGCGAATGTCCTCCCATCTCTTACGGCAGTGGGTGCTCTGTCTGTGATAGACCCCCAGGGTCCGGACGTCCTTGGCGATGGCACGGCAGATGTCCTTCTTCTGGTGGGCGCTGACCTACATGAATTGTACAGGGGAAGAAGAGAAGTTAGTTCCAACTGCACCGCCACAGTCATTGGGCCGCAACCCTATCCTTGCCATGTGGCACATGCACTCACCGTCGTTTCATGCACGCCTCATTCTCCCCCCCACTATCTTTCATCCACCCCACTCCACACAGGCATAGCCCATACAGCATGCTCCCAGTGTACTTACCTGTTTGTCTGGAGGACCGTAGAGTAGCGTGGACCCCATCCACAAGTTTCTCCAACTCCTCCGTGCTGAAGTCAGGGGCCCTTTCCTCAGACGCACTAGCCATTGTCTCTTCCAGACTGAGGTCACAGCAGCACTTGCAGTGTAGGTCGTCTCCTGTCGAAGATCTGGTATCGAGTGAATGAACAGAAATGAACAGAGAGAAAATGGCGGTCACGTCCACGGCGTTGCGTACCCTCACTGCCGGCGTACATCGTCATTGGCTCCTGGGACCCATAGGGTCCAATGTTAACCAATGCAGAATTGCGCCGCGGTCTTTGACCTGCTACCGCGACGGTGTACAACGCCAGTGCAGTTACCTCACATCCCACTGTCCCACTTTACAGGTCAGGCAGCTGCCGTTTTAGGGGCCCACATGGCTTTATTTTTAACTGCGTCACACATAACTAGGCCTTGCCTCAACACTCATACATGCAAATTTCGGATTATGAATCGTGTTCTGTGTAAGCTGTGTGTACGTACCTCTGAGTTGGTTGACTCTATGCCCGCTGTTGTCCTTCATAGGCACCGTCCACTGGGACATGTGAGGAGATGGCGGCATCCTCCGGTGTACAGACCGCTGGTGGACCTGTCGACAATGGAGGAAAGACATGTTATCATCACCTACAGACTTGATTGTGCCACAATCCTGGAACTGTGTGCCCAGTTGGAGCCAGACCTGATGACAGCTCTCCCCCATCCCACAGGAATCCCCCCTCTAGTGCAGGTGCTGTCAGTACTCCATTTCCTTGCAAGTGGGTTATTTCAAACGACAGTGGCCATTGCACCAGGGATGTCACAGCCTCTGTTTTCCAACGTGTTGTCCAGAGTGTGTCTGCCCTGCTGAAACACATGCGGAGCTACATTGTTTTCCCTCAGGTGGAGGATTTGCCTACAGTGAAAGGTGACTTCTATGCCCTGGGACATATCCCCAATATCATAGGTTCCATTGATGGGACACTTGCGGCTTTAGTACCCCCCGCAGGAGTGAACAGGTGTACAGAAACCGGAAGAGTTATCATTTGATGAATGTGCAGATGGTGTGTTTGGCAGACCAGTACATCTCCCATGTGAACGCCAAATTCCCTGGCTCAGTGCATGACACTTATATCCTGCGGAATAGCAGCATCCCTTATGTAATGTGTCAACTCCAGTGAGCACCTGGAAGCAAGTCAGTGGGAATAGTTGTCTGGGGATATCCCTACAGGTTAGTGTGTGTCTAACAGTTGTCCCTCGCCATTTGCAGGTGACTCTGGTTACCCCAACCTGTCATGGCTACTGACCCCAGTGAGGAATCCCAGGACAAGGGCAGAGGAACGCTACAATGATGCCCATGGGCGAACTAGGAGGATTATAGAGCGGACCTTCGGCCTCCTGAAGGCCAGGTTCAGGTGCCTCCATATGACAGGTGGTTCCCTATTCTACTCACCAAAGAAGGTGTGCCAGATCATCGTGGCCTGCTGTATGCTTCACAACGTAGCTTTGCGATGACAGGTGCCTTTTCTGCAGGAGGATGGTCCAGATGGAGGTGTTGTGCCAGCTGTGGAGCCTGTGGACAGTGAAGATGAGGAAGAAGAGGACATCGACAACAGGAACTCGGTTATCCTGCAATACTTCCAGTGAGACACAGGTAAGAACACAAACCTGCCTACTACATGTACTTTAACACTACTACCTCTCTACTGTGTGTTCTTTTCACCCAGTGTATGGTCACTGAGTTGTCACTTTCCCTTACGAATTCACAGATCTGGGTCCCACTGTGTGACATCTGCTTTGTTTCCTCATGGACTAGAGCTCTGTGACATAGGTATGTTGACATTACAATTGAAAGAGCATTTTGTCACTGTAATTGCTAATACACTATTTCTAAATCACAGACAGACTCCAGATTGTTTTGTGCTTTAAGGGTGTTTATTTAAGTGCTCAATATTGGAGGGTGCTGTAAAATGGTGAGGGGTGATGGTGGAGGAATGTCCATGGCAGAGTCTAGTCTATCAGTCTCACAGGTGCATTGCCCAAAGGGGCATAGGAAGTGGAGCTGGGGCAGTTTGAGGATGGACAAGGTGACAAGGTGGGACAAAAGGATGACATCCAGGGCGGTCTAATTTCTTGGCAGGAGTCTTGGCATCGTTCTCTGTCTTTGTCCTGGATCTCAGACACCGTTTGCGAGGTGGTTCTCCCTCTGCAGGGGGTGGGGTGCTGGTGTGGTGGTCCTGTGGTGGTGCTTCCTGTCCACTAGCACCGGCGGAGGCGGTGGGCAGTTCATCATCCAGGTTAGTGTCAGGGGCCCCTTGTGGTGCCACAGTGTCCCTCCTGGTGTTGAGGACTTCCTTCAGCACCCCTACGATGATGCCCAGGGTGGAATTGATGGATCTGAGTTCCTCCCTGAAGCCCAAATACTGTTCCTCCTGCAGCCGCTGGGTCTCCTGAAACTTGGCCAGTACCGTTGCCATTGTCTCCTGGGAATGATGGTACGCTCCCATGATGTTGGAGAGGGCCTTGTGGAGAGTGGGTTCCCTGGGCCTGTCCTCCCCCTGTCGCACAGCAGCCCTCCCAGTTCCCCTGTGTTCCTGGGCCTCTGTCCCCTGAACGGTGTGCCCACTGCCACTGCCCCCAGGTTCCTGTTGTTGTTGGGGTGGTGGGTTAGCCTGGGTTTCCTATAGTGGTGGACACACTGCTGATTGATGTGTCCTGGGGACAGAGGTATGGGCCCGCTGGGTGGGTGCTGTGCTGGTGTTTCCACAGGGGGGAAGATCTGTGGTGGCCTGTGACTGTGTGAGGGGAACCGACTGTCCCGAGGTCCCAGATGGGCCAGGCTGGTCATCTAGATCCAGTTGGACAGAGCTGCTGTCATCACTGTGGGCCTCTTCTGTTGGTGGTGTGGACATGTGTGGACCCTCCTGTGTGGTGACGTTGGGTAGGGGTCCTGCAGGGGTGTAAAAGCATGATTATTGCATCTGTGTGTGCCATGGTGTGCAATGGGTGGGTGACCGTGTACCCCAGTGCTTGCATTGCTGTGTGGGACCTTGTGTGATGATGGTTTAGGGGGTGTATGGGTATGTGCAGTGGCCATGCTTTGGTGATGGGTGTCCATGCTTTGTTGTTGCATGCAGGGCTTGGTGTTGGGATGTCTGGTTTGTGATATTGGGACATTTGTGAGGAGTTGGAGTGATGGGGTGAGGGCGAAGGTGGGGGTATGTGGTGGCATGCAGGTAGAGTGGGGGATATAGTAGTAAAGTTTGACTTACCGGAGTCCATTCCTCCATCTACTCCTGCGAGGCCCTCAGGATCAAGAATCACCAAGACTTGCTCCTCCCATGTTGTTAGTTGTGGGGGAGGAGGTAGGGGTCCGCTGCCAGTCCTCTGAACAGCAAGGTGGTGTCTGGATACCACGGAACGCACCTTCTCCCGTAGGTCGTTCCACCTCTTCCTGATGTCATCCCTATTTCATGGGTGCTGTCCCACTGTGTTTACCCTGCCCACTATTCTTCGCCATAGCTCCATCTTCCTAGCTATGGAGGTGTGCTGCACCTGTGATCCGAATAGCTCTGGCTCTACCCAGATGATTTCCTCCACCATGACCCTGAGTTCCTCCTCAGAGAACCTGGGGTGTCTTTGCTGTGCCATGGGGTGGTGTGGGTGATGTGTGGGGTGGTGTGTGTTGTGATTAGTGGGGTGATATTTAGTGGTGTGTTGTGTGAGGTGCGTGGAAGTTATGTGGGTGATGGTATTGTGTGCCTGTGGATGCTTGGTTGTAGTTTGTAGTGCCTCTCTCTGGCCTTCTTTTGGGATTTTGGTCGTAGGGCTTTGTGGGTGATGTGGGTGTGTGTTTTATATTGTATTGGGTGTGTGGGAGTGGTGTGTGTATGTGTATCAGGTGTGTGTATTTCGATTTGTCCAATGTGGTAGTGTTTTGTATATGTGTGTGTATTTTGAGCGCGGCGGTGTGTACCTCCAATGGAATACCGCGGTTGAAAGACCGCTGCATGGATTTGTGGGTCGTGATAGTGTGGGCGTATTTCTGTTGGCGTGACGGTGGAGGTTTTGTTATCGCCAGTTTATCACTGACCTTTGGTGTGACGGACTTGTGTGGGTGTCTAAATTTTGGCAGATTCCGAGCTGTGGGTCATAATGACCGTGGCAGAATTCCGCTGCTGCGGCAGTGTGTTGGCGGTCTTCTGCACGGTGGTAAGCGGCTTTTGCCACCAATGTTGTAATGAGGGCCTATATGTGTATTTGGCAACATAAATTCAAAAAGTTATTTCAAGACAAATTGGGAAAGATAACTAACTTTACACATACTATAAAATTTAAACAAGGTGCGATGCCTGTAAAACATAAATTAAGAAATGTACCTTTAAGTATAAGAACAGACTCATCTAACTTGTTGAGGGACATGTGTGAGCAAGGCATAATTGAGAAAGTAGAAGCAACTTTATGGTTGTCTCCCATTGTTCTGGCAAAAAAAAGAACATGAGATCAAGAATGTGTGTGGATTTAAGAAGTTTAAATGAGGTAAATTGGGTAGACAATTTTCCTTTACCAAGAATTGATGACTTAATCACGAAAGTTGGTTCGTCCAGCTGGTTTAAAAAACTGGATTCAAAGTCTGCTTACCATCAAGTGGAATTGGATGTTGATTCTAGACACTTAACGGCTTTTGTAACTCCTGCTTGAACTTTTCAGTTTTGCAGGTTACCTTTTGGTCTAGCCTCAGCTGCTGCAGTTTTTCAAATATTGATGCCTGACATGTTTAATAACAATCCTAATGTAGTAGTTTTTCAGGATGACATTTTGGTCTTTTCTGACAATGAAGGTGCACATGATAAAATTCTGGAAGACGTTTTAGGTACATTGGAAGAAAGAGGTGTTACTTTAAGAAAGGATACATGTATATTCAAATCTAGAGAAATTGAGTACCATGGGCATGTTTTATCTAAACAAGGTATTAAACTGAAACCAGGTTTAGTAAGAAGCATCTTGGAAGCTCCCGCTCCAAAAACTAAAGATCAATTATTGTCTTTTCTGGGGTTATGTGAGTTCTATGCAAAATTTTTAAAGGATTTGCAAAGACTATTGAGTGTTTCAGAACTGTACTGAAGAAAAAAGCAACATTTTCTTGGTTAGATGAGTGCAGTAGAACGTTTGAGCAAATCAAACAAGATATTGTCAGAGCTCCTGCTTTACAGCCCTTTTCAAAAGAGAAGAGAACAGTTGTGACAGTGGATGCATGTGAGTATGGTTTGGGTGCTGTATTAACTCAAATATCGGATGAAGGAAGTGAGAGCACTATTGGGTTTGATTCAAGATGTTTACAGCAGGTGGAACGTAAATACTCAGAGACTGAGAAAGAGCTTTTGGCATGTGTGTGGAGTGTAGAAAAGTTTAAGACATATTTATGGGGAAGACTTTTTGTTTTGAAAACTGATCATCGACCTCTGGTGGAAATTTTGTCAGGAAAGAAAATTAAGCGTTCAACAGCTTGTATTGCAAGATTGTCAGCCAAGCTTTTAGAATTAAATTTTTCGGTTGAGTACATTCCTGGTGGGAAAAACTGTAGAGCAGATTGTCTATCTATATTGCCTATTGAAGATGATGATGAACGGAAGTGGGAAACAGAAATTGAAGAATGTTTTGTGGCATGTATTGCAGAGAATGACAGGTTTTTGGATGAAAATGAATGAATTGATTCAGTACAAAAAGATAAAATGTTGTGTGAAGTGATGCATTTGGTTAAGTCTTGTTGGCCTAAAGAGAAGAATTTGTCATCTGACTTGCAATCATTCTGGAAAGTGTCTGATGAGCTATCCATTGATGGGTATAAGTTGGGTAATGGTAACAGGCTTTTCCCTCCCAAGTGTTTTAGGAGAGATTTAATTGCTAATTCTCATTCTGGTCATTTGGGTGCCACCATTACCAAAAAGAAGTTGAGATTCAATTTTTGGTGGCATAGAATTGACAAAGAAATTTATGAATATGTCAGAAGTTATACGAGATGCCGTATGAGTGAGAAAGTGTTAGTCACTGAAGGTGTAGTGGAATCGTTTGTTCCGTCACCAGCTAGAGCTTGGCAGAAAATTGGTCTTGAGTTTTTTGGGTCCTTACCATATATTACCACCTAACATGAGAGATTTTGTAGAGATTGTTGATCATCTGTTGAGATGAGTTGAGGTAGAATCTGTAAGGTTCCCAACCACTCAAAGTATTATTGATTGTTTGAAAAAGATTTTCATTCGTGAAAGATTTCTAGAACAGATATTAACCGTCAATGGGGTTCCATTTGTGTAAACATAAATGCTTCAGTTTTTGGGCAAATGTGGTATTAAACATATAAGAACACCACTTTATCATCCACAAAACAATGGGATAATGGAATGATTTAATCGTGTGCTAGTGGATTGTATCCAAGCTGCATACAGAAATAATGTGTCTGTGGATCAAGCTGTCCAAGAACCTGTGTGGTCTTATCGCACTACACCGCATGTGGCCACAGCCAAAGTCCTTTTGAACTCATGAGGGGTAGAATAGCATCAACTGAGTTATGTCCCTTTTGAATGATTAAATTATTTCATGAAGGTAGTAATCTAAAAGAAATTTGGCAAGTGCCGAAAAAAAATTGTGTGAAAGAAGAAGCAGAGTGGGATTTGTGATGAAGGTGGAAGACTGCAGGTGGGAGATTGGGTGAGAGTAAAGTATCATATGTTAGTTAGAAAAGGCTTATCAAAGTTCAAGGATCCTCAACAGATTTGTGAATTACGTAGGAATGCTGCGAAACTTTCTGATGGCAGTTGGTGGAGCACTGCTCACTTAGCATTGGATCCTAGTGCGCAAGTCCAGTTAGATAACACATGTCAAAAAAAAACTAGCCAATGTACTGTCAATGGTTCAGATGGAAATGAAAAGTTTGATAGGAGGAGAAGCAAAAGAGTATGCCATAAGCCAACAAAATCTCAAGACTATGTTGTGTCCTAATAAGCACTTGTTTAATGTTGTTTTTGTTTTAGTTACTGTGGCAATTCCTTTTTTTGTAGGTGTCATAATGTTTTGAATCAGTATTTCATTCTGTATAAGAACCCTATAAGATGTATACTACATTGTTTAATGCTATATTAATGTTTTTTGGTTCAACTTATTGTCTTATATTAAAGAGGGAAGAATTGTGGTGACGCTGTTAAGAAATTGTTGAAGGCTATCTGGAACCTTCTGACGTCGGGTGTTTATGATGTCATGATGTTCCGTGGTCCTTCACAGGCAGTTATTCTCTGTGCCCCTTTACATTGGGAAAGTCACAGTTACATCTTCGCAATAAACATTTGAAGAATTCATCCTGTGTTTCCTTCTCTTCAGGTGTATCAGTGAAATTATGGGGCAGGTGATGCGACTGCCAAAAGAAATGCACACACACACAAGGCAAATAGATATCCAAAAATCACCAACCGGCCAGCAGAGTTTTTCCCACACAAATGTGAAAATCTTACCTATTTGTGCAGGAACTATCACACTCCAGTAACATTGATGTTCTACTGTAGCTTCACTATAGAGTTCTAATGAACAACTAGCTTGGTGATATTCTAAACCGATGCTATTTGTGAAGGATTCCTGAAGGCCATGTTGCTAGAATAGGAGTTTTCAAACCTAAGTTAATTCCCATGGAGCAGGCTGAAGTAAATGAACATTGAACTATGAAATCAGTTATTTCAAAACAAACATGAGGGGAGGTATGGGTTTTGCCCTCTATGCTTTTTGCTATTGAGTACCAAATGTTTAATAGTGTGCCATAATTCAAACTTCCTTATAGTCTCTGTGGTAAAGAGTGTTTCGGTAGCTGCAATATATACAATATGGATCTCCTGACTACAACCACATCCATATGTACCCTGTTCATTTGCATACCTCTGAGTCCATTTTTCTATCACCCTGTGTTGATATGCTTTATATTACAATTGAATATTTGTGAATCCAGGTGCTCTTTATGACTTGGTTGTCTTAGTATTTGTTGGAGACTCAGGCCAGCTTCCCTTGCTAGACAAAGCTGAGAAACACTTACTGAAAATGTTCTAATGTAGTGAACTCTACTTTAATTGGTAGTGATTAGAATACATATAGCAGTTTTCAGATCATTGACTTCTTTGAAGGCGCTCAAACCAACACATCATTTGTTTACTATTGTGTGTGCTCTCTATCTAGGACGGAGAGCAGCGTAATCCTGATATGGACTTTGGTGCTTCTCAAAGGACTTGTCTCTCTTATTGGGAATAATTTGAAATGCCTTGTCAGACAAGCACATTGGACAGCAATGAGGACAGATACCAATATCTCAAGTCTAAAGATTTACTTCAGAACTAATCACAGTAGAGGCACAATTGCCAATTGAAATAAAGTCAAAGTGCTACTCCCACAAACAGAAAGTCTTCAAACTCAGGAGAATTCAGAATCAAAACGTACAGATTTATCTTCTAAGAGTAAGAGTTCTCCCAAAATCACATTCCTTTATAGTTTTGCAGAGAAAAGGCTCATACATTCACAGCGTTACTACATGTATTATCATGCTTCTGACCAATAGAAACCAAGTAAAGAGAAACATTTGCAACTGAATAAATTCGAGGATTTTCTTATTATTACATTACATGGGATTTCAAGTAACTTCCAAGTTTCTTTTTTTTTAAGTAGGCGGTGATCAGTGAGACCACTGCCTGCTCTTAAAAAAAATTACAAACATTTTCAAAGGGGAAGGGGTTCTTTGGGGACCCTTTCCCAAGTGCAAATGAGTTACCACAATTTTTGAAATGGCTGGAAACTGTGAATGTTTTGAGATTGCATCTTAGTTGCAAAGCATTTGTACATACCACTTCAATTCAGTATTAGAAAAGGACATCCTCAACATGCCCCTTCCAAATACCAAATCGCAAAACCTAAATTGCAATTCTGTAACAAGTTACCAAATTGTACTTGGCTTTGTACATTCAAATAGCATTTTTTGTGGTCACAAATAGCCTGATTTTGAAAATCAGGCTGGTGAGGTTGATATTTATTGTGAGGAGTCTCATTTGATGGGTAGTGTTCTTACCAAAGTATTCAATTTAGCACTTGTTGGTAATATAGTTCAATCCTCCTGGCATTCAACCATTTTTGTACCAATCTAAAAGAAGGTTGATCATGGGGTTCCCTCCAACTGCCGCCCGATCTCCCTTCTTGATGTGGTAAAGCACTGATAAAGCGACTCCAGGTTTGTGTGAATGCCCATAATATCATGACAGAAGTGCAAGCTGGCTTTCGGTCATGGAGAGGTACCATTGATCAGGCACTTTGACTGTATATATGATTGCACACAAATTTTAGAAAATCTTTATTGTATTTAATATTCGCAGACTTGAAAGCAAGCTTTGCTCTAGTTGATGCAGAGAAACTTTGGAGATCACTGGAAGATCAAGGGGCTGATATTACCCTGGTAAAGGCTGTAAAAAGGCTCTTTACTCTGGCAATATGGCTAGAGTCAGGTACAGGCCTGGAGGTGGGTGTACAGCACCTCTTCAAGTAGAAAAGGGCATTCAGGAGGATGTGCTGGGGCCTTTACTTTTTAGCCATTTTCTAAATGATGCAGCAGATAACATGGTGGAAGAACTCTTAGATGCCCCCACTATTGGCGGAAGGAGGGTTCCAATACTATTATTTGCAGATGATGCAGTATTGATGGTGCAAATAGAAAATGCAACCCACAGGCTATTCAATCATTTTGCGAATTACTGCGACAAGAAATAATGGACCATTAATGGCAGTAAAACAAAGAGTATGGTACTGAGGCAGTTTTCCAGTTTTAAGTGAAAACTTTTGATTGACTGTGCCAATAGAGACAATGAGGCAGTATGATTACCTGGGGATCTGGTTTGCAGAGAACTTCCACTGGGTAGCCACATCCAGAAAGCAACTATAGTCTTCAGACAAATGTCCGGGACAGTTCTGAAGTTCAGTCATAAGAGAGGTGCCAGAAGTATCAGTATTATCCTGCAAATATATAAACATAAGGCAGTGGCAGAAGCCAGGGCTAGCTTCAGGGCAGTGAAACCAGTGCAACCACACTGGGTGCTGAACTGGGGGGGCACTGACCTTCGGGGGGAGGGCACTGTGTTTAGCAATATTTTATTGTTTAAAAGCACCTGCTGCAGAGTTACTTGGGCCTCCGGCTCACGGGAAATAAAAAAGTCATGATTACTCTTGTGATTAATGTTCCTGCTAGAGAGAGAGATCAGAGTTTTGTCTAGTAGCAGATTTGACTTATCAGAAAGTAGCACAGAGGGTCAATATGCCTTCTCCAAATAACAGATCTTTATTTCATATGGATAGCTGAGAGGATTAGAAAAGCCGGCCTTTACCAGTGCTTTTTAAAGAATAACCCTGTTGATTGTACTATTCATGGTTTGAGCATCCAGGAAGTAAGCCCTCTTTACTTTCCAGTTGTTATTAAATTATTGTTCTAACTTTTGTAGGGCTGACAGCTGAAACAATAAACAATAATCTTGAACTTGAGCAAATCAGGCAGTTTGTGTTCCCAAAAATGGTCCATACATCTAGCCAATAATATGTTATTCATTCTCAGCCAGCTAAATTCAACCTTGGAAAAGTACAGTTCATTCAGAACTTTCAGTCTTTAGCTTGCTTTGTGGAGCCTAGCAAATGTTGATCATAGCAGAGAATGTAATAACAAGTTAATCATGTGGTGTAGTGCAACGTCACATTAAAGATTGACGGTAGTCGATCACTTAGCATAATTCACAATGGATTTTTACTTTTTGGCTTCCTCATCTTTATCACATCAATTACATTAATTACATTAATCTCACTAGTCATACAATTTATTGGGTAGTCCATCTTTGTAGATGTTTATGTAGGGCATTTGTTAGCTTTAAAATGAGCTTCTATGGTCTTGGCTATATGAATACCAAGATTTGTAGTGGAATGCATTTTCACTCTAAATGGTGTGGTGTCCTGTAATCTATTTTCTTCTTCTCCACTTATCTAAAAATATTTTTAAGGTTAAAAGAGAGAGATCCCTACCTACGTCCAGCATCCCATAGGCATATGTGTGCTCTATAGGTGCACCCCTGTTTTTAGGATGCACCAGGGGTGGCCTTTTGCACTTTGCCATCCATGGTTTTGCATTTCCTAAATATACATTTCTTAATAAGTAAAATCGCTATGTAGGAACTGCAAAACCGGCCCATTGACTAAAATGCAATGGGATTTCTTAACACCGATTTCCTAATAGTGATTCCTTCTTTGTAGGATCGCTATTAGGAAATTGGTATTTCTGTACAAAGCATTTTGCATTTCTTAAATAGCAATTTCTTTGAAGTTGCTGTTTAAGAAAGGCAAAATTAAATTTTTGTACATTTGGCCCAAAGTGTGGTATGATATCACAGTTCCACAGTGACCCACATTAAGCTCATGATACTTTATCAGGCTTAAAAAGCAGTAAAATTGTCCAAAAATTTAATATCCAAATCTCCCTAATATTCAGCCATTCAATTCAGAACCTACCCAGATGTCTAATACCATGTTAATAAGTTTCTAATAATGTGCCAAATCATGTAATTCCTCCCCACCTACTTTATTGTGCCATCAGGCCTGAAGTCAGAATTCCATATTTCAACATCCCCCCAAAGGTAGGCCAATGTGTCTAACCTCTACTTTCATTAGAACCCTTTGTACCTTTCTTTCTAACTTTGGAGACAAAGTAAGGAGGGGTCCTCTCAGACTCAGCTCAGCTCCTACATCTTTGATTAATGCATCTTGTTCAAAATATAGTTGGACACAGAAAACAACTGATATTTTCAGAAGGTCATCTCTCATTGTGTCCCCTGTGATAGCACCCATGTAAAATAACCAAGGCAATCAGGCACACATTAGCTGTACCATTCAAACAGATTAGCCAGCCTTCATGCCCTTCATGGCATTATTCATGCACCAACAATGATCATGTTAGCATATAACTAGGCCTGTATTGTATGTAAAATAATAAATAGATATAAAATGTCACTATGCTACTCTTCAGTAGTCTTTCAATCATCTTGTGAGTTCTTACCAATTGGGCTGCCTGGCTACTGAGGGTCCCGGGCAGTTCATTTCATCAAGATGGCATCCATAGAGAAACCAGTCATTTAGCCCTTGGTCTTTGAGCTTCTGGTTAGGGATGTGCTTCTCACAAGAGATTTCTAAAGTAGGTTGTAGCAGCATGCCTTCTCTAGTCTAATTCCTATTTCTGTAGTGTAGTCAGCAGCAGCAAACTCAGTATTGTTTATGGCAAATATCTGTCTAGATTGGTGCACCAATCCTCAATTTGGTGTGCTGACAAAGTACATCTGCTGCCTAGATGGAATCTACATTTATCATATTTTTTTTAACATTGAGGTGTGTAGCATGCTTTGCTCGGAATTGAAACAATTCACTAATTAGGATGGACTGCACCTTCAAAGGCAATCTGAGTAGGCAATTGAGGGCTGGAAGGTGTCTATATAAGCTACTGAATGAGGATAGCTTCTGAACAAAACTTGACTCTTGGCCAGCTCTTTCTGGTTGCTCAGCAATGGCACGCCCCTCACACAGAAACAGGGAAGTTTGAGTATTGAGTCAGACTGAAGCTGGCTCACAAGGAAAGCAAATGTATATTCAACTAGACACATATGGTTTCTATTGTGGATCTCCAAGGCAGCAGTCTTTGTCTTGTTAGATCCACAAAGACATACAATTTCAAACTTTATGGGAAGAAACTATTCATGTGCAGGTATTCACCACTCCCTCTATGGAATGATTATCTGTGCATTGCCTACCAGTAACACAGCACTTATGTAACATTTCACATGCTTTAACCACAGACCTTCCAAGGGGATCTTCCTTACAGGGCTAAATAGGCCCATTGCCCTGAACTGTGACCAACTGCTACCAATGATTAGTCTCACTTTAGCTGGCCTAGAGGGAGTAGTAGTCCTCTTCGGTTACAAGTACATAATGTTGACTGCAAATCTAGCAAAAAGCATGGAAAACATCCAGTGGACTAACAGATTGTCATGTCCACTAGTGATAAAAACACAAGACAACCCAGAAGAAATCAAATAGGATAAGGACGGTACAGCATTATCAGACATGCATGACACAACACTCAGAGAGAGGTACATTTGTGCCCCATTATGTTACCAAAATGTGAGAACTTCACATAGATTGGGTGTGGATTAGGTGAGTCATTGGAATCCACTTAATACACTGTTGATTTTTGTGGTGCATACTATTTAAGAAACGTGTAGTGTCAATTTTTCAATTACCACGAGGAACAACTGCATCTTGAATGGAGGACAATGACATTCTTGCCTAATGCCGGATGAGAGGCTGGCACCTTTGCTAAGGGGATGGAGAGGACAAAGGCTATCTAGTGTCTGTAGGACCGGCAGATTAGGGCGGTCTTCCCCCAAAAAAGATTTCCTGCTTGTCTCCAATTTTGCTAGATTAATTTTTGTTGGCCTTCGAACTCTGTGTCATTTACCACTGCTAACCATTGCCAAATTGCTTGTGCTCACTCCTATAACCATGGTTTGATTGGTATATATCTAATTGGCCTATTTAAGTTACTTATAAGTCCCTAGAAGAGTGCACTGTTTGTGCTCAGGACCTGTAAATAAATGCTGCTAGTGGGCCTGTAGCACATATTGTGCCATCCAATTAACTGGGTGCTGTCCTCCTCCTATGGAGGTGCAGCAGAAGCGTTCATCCCATACCCAGCTGCACATATGTGAAATTGTTAACTTTTCTGCAGGTTAAGCAAGGGATCAAGCAGCATGTCATCTGATATACCCTACATGTAACGTGTTCTCAACTGAAGCACAAATAGTACATGTCTAACCAGTGGTGGCTCCTCCGTTTGTGTGGTGGAGCATTGCACCCTCTCCTGCAGCAGCAGCTGCAAAACCTTTTAAAGAAAACAATAATAAACTGTGTTCATTATCGTTTTCTTTGAAAGGGGCGGGCCATAGGGGTGATGTGCCTGATGGCTCGGGCCGGCCAAACACACATGCACTGTAGGCTCTCACCAGCCCAGCAACACAGTTGCTGGGCTGGTGAGAGCATGCACAGGCTCCCAGTCTACCTGGGAGCACCCTGACTGGGTGCTCCCAGCCAATCCTGACGCTGCTCTGAGCAGTGTCAGGATTGGCTGCAGGGCAGGCTGGGAGCCTTCGCCTGCCTCCAGCCAGCAGAGGAGCGCCGAGGGACGGAGGAGCGGCGTATAAGGTAAGTACTTTTTTCTAAATTAAATGTAATTTAATGTTTATTCCCTCCCTCCCCCGCGCGCCTCCAGCCTTGCCCCTTCCCCGGCCCACGAACTGCTACTGTGTCTTACCCCTGTGCTTGTGTTTACTGTATTGGAGCGTACACCTCCAGTTCAAAGCCTACTCCAGATTGAGCAAACTTAACTTTGTGTCTCAGCGCAAGGATCTGCTTCACGCCAAACAGTCAAGTTCAGTGTTAGTGCCCCCAGTGACATCTTTCACAGATGACTCTTACTAAGTCTGGTTCAGTGCTATTTTCTGCCCTTTGGGCAACACAGCGATTCAATTTTCCACGCAGCACTCCCTTGCATGAAGGACAGGAAATTTGATTCTGGTCTCTTAAGACCTTTATCAGTTAAGCCAATTGCCTATCATGCTCTGTGTGTTTGTTTCCTGAGAAATATGCATTTATTAATGCTGCACTGTCTCTAATGACTGGCTGATGGATTCTAAGGATGATACATAGTAATGTTAATTAGAGTCTCTTACTGACTTTCGAAGAAATCACGCCAGGTTGCCTCCATAGATAACAATGTCATTACTGTCTCTGGAGTTACTTCACTTGTTCCATTTTACTTAAGGTTTAAAAATCTTGAAACAGAGCTAATTTCATGTTATTAGGCCATGCAATTAGCTCGCCATGTTCCAGGTAGTCACCAATAGTTTCTTCGAAATATCTTTGCTTATTTTCCTTGTGAGCATTTACAGATGTTTTTGGTTGACCCTGGTGACCTAATCTGTTCATACTCATTTCTACATTTTTTTGACTTTATTCAAAGTTACGCAGAAATAATTCAGAAATTAGTATACAAAATATAGTACAACACCTAGAATAATAGTGTTGTACGTCTTCCCGCCAGAATACTTATCATGATGACAGTGGCTTCAAGGCTATCATTTCGTCTTTCTGTATGTGACAATGCATCATTTTGCAGCCCAAGCTCATCCTAGCACAGTGTGACATACTGCTTGGTGGTATGAATAGGACAAGCAATGGAGCCATTAGTAAACAGGAATAGGGGTGGGCAGCTCTTTCACTGAAATGAGGAACAAAACCTGTTTGGTAAAGTGGGCAGTTCATATATTGATGTATGTTAGGATGCATGTCACAATATGTGTTGGACTTTTTTGCTTATGCAGGGTCATCCCCAATATTTTTGCCTCCTATTTTTACTGACCTGCTGCTGTTGGCTTTTGAACTCTGAGCACATTACCAATGCTAACCAGTGCTAAAGTGCATATGCTCTCTGTGTAAATTGTATTATTGATTGGTTTATCCATGATTGGCATATTTGATTTACTAGTACGTCCCTAGTAAAGTGCACTGGAGGTGCCAGGGCCAGTAAATCAAATGCTACTAGTGGGCCTGCAGCACTGGCACCCACATAAGTAGTGCTATCTTGTCTCAGACCTGCCACTGCAGTGTCTTTGTGTGCACTTTTAACTGTAAATTCGACTTGGCAAGTGTACCCACTTGCCAGGCCTAAACCTTCCCGTTTCTTACATGTAAGGCACCCCTAAGGTAGGCCCTAGGTAGCCCCAAGGGCAGGGTGCAGTGTATGGTTAAGGTGGGACATATAGTAATGTGTTTTATATGTCCTGACAGTAAAATATTGCTAAATTCGTTTTTCACTGTTGCAAGGCCTGTCCCTCTCATAGGTGAACATGGGGGCTACCTTTAAATCTGATTAAAGTGTAGATTTCCTTTAGGAGCGGATGGACATGTGGAGTTTGGGGTCTCTGAGCTCACAATTTAAAAATAAATCTTTTAGTAAAGTTGATTTTAAGATTGTGTGTTTGAAAATGCCACTTTTAGAAAGTGAGCATTTTCTTGCTTATACCATTTCTGTGACTCTGCCTGTTTGTGGATTCCCTGTCTGGGTCAGTTTGAAAGTTGGGCTGGTTGCACTGCACACTAGACAGTGACTCAAAGGGAGCTGGGGTGTAGTCTGCATTTCCTGATGAGCCATCTGTGCTAGGAGGGAGAGGAGGAGTAGTCACTTACACCTGAAAGGAGGGCTGTGCCTGTCCTCACACAATGCGTCTCCGACCCCCTGGTGAGTGTCTGGAGCCTGGCCTGGAAAAGGCAGGATTTCACATTCAAAAGAGACTTTACTTTGAAGTAGGCCTACTTCAAAGGAGATATTGGGTATAAGAAGGGTGCCCAAAACCACAGACTTTAGATCACTTCTGGACATCAAGAGGAACCTCTGCCTGGAGAAGAGCTGAAGAGCAGAGGAGAAGTGCTGCCCTGCGCGTGACTGTGCTTTGTGGAGGTATCCTGCAGTTGCTGCTTCTGCCAGAGTAAGAGGGCAAAGACTGGACTTTGTGTGCCTTCCATCTTGTGAAGAAATCTCCAAGGGCTTGATTTAGGGATTGCCTCCTGTTGTTTGAAATCTCAGGGACAGCAATGACTTCTCTCTGCTAGCACCTGGAGTCTCTGGAGAGACTCCTGCTCTGACAAGTGGTGCCCTCTCCAGTCCCTGGGCCCGTGAAAGAAAAGCTGGTGGAAATCCAAGGAAATCGACTTCGGACAACTTCGGACCGACGCCACTGCTGAATCCGGTGACACCGCCTGCAACCGACTCCGTGATCTTTGCTGGAACGCAACGACCTTAGCAGGCCCGACGCCGCTGCAGCCTCGCTGAAGTCTGCGACTCCGTGGAAGTCGCCGCACCACATCGTGACCGACGCCGCCCAAAGTGCGCGGATTCAACGTTTCTCACAGACGCCGCAATCCCCGACTTCGCGCATCGACTTGTTTTCACTCTTCACCAAAGGTACTGTACTTGGGGGTCTACGCAACTCCTTGTGCGGTGCGCTGGTGTCGGCTTGTTGGGAACGACTCAGTCAAGACACCATGTTAACACCTCATCGAAGCTTTTTGTATTTCTAAGCACTATTTTTGAATTTAATCTTTAAAAATTCATAACTTGACTTGTGTATGTAAGATGTTTGTTTTAGTCTTGTTTTGTTTAGATAAATGTTTCCTATTTTTCTAAACTGGTGCTGTGTCATTTTGTAGTGTTTTCATTAAGTTACTGTGTGTGTTGGTACATATACTTTACACCTAGCACTCTGAAGTTAAGCCTACTGCTCTGCCAAGCTACCAAGGGGGTAAGCAGGGGTTAGCTGAGGGTGATTCTCTTTTAGCCTGACTAGAGGGAAGGTCTTTGCTTGAACAGGGGGTAACCTGACTGTCAACCAACGACCCAGTTTCTAACATTGGTGATCAGCGGTTGGGATTTGGACCACTACGTGACCACATACTACTTGACTTGTGATTCTGCTTTTTGTTCTCTGATGTCCTCCTGATAATATTGCTAATATGTTTGGACTCTGGTTTTTGGTTGTGAAACCTTTGCAGAATGGAAGTCAATTTCTGGCACATATTTAGGTATAAAAAGTGGCAGCTTAAAGCATTGTGCATGGAAAGGGGACTGGCTGTGAACAAGAAATCCAGAAGGGAAGATCTCGAGTTAGCCCTGTTTCAATATGAGTTGAAATGTTGTCAGGCAACACCATCAAATGAGTCTGAGGAGGAGAACTACTCTGAGGAGGAGGACTACTCTGAGGTGGAGGGCAGTGGCCCTGAGGAGGGAACAGAAAGAGATGATTGGCTCCTAGCTCGAATCCGGAGTCTGGAAGAGCTAGAAGCAGAACTTGAGAGGGCTGAGGGAAAGAGAGCCTTAGCCCTGGAAAAAGAAAGGATTGCAGCTCAAGAGCTGAGCTGTGAAGAGCTGAAATTGGAGGCCATGAGGACTGAGTCCAGTTCAAATGGTGGCAGCAAAAATCTTGTATCCAGTACTGCTGAAGAAGTGCACATGCCCAGAGATGCGGTGCCCTATTTGAAGGAGGGAGTTAACACACACCAGGAGGTTCAGGGGTATGAGGTAGCTCCAGTGATGTACAGGGTCCCTGAGGTGGATTGGGGAACTGGCATGGGGAGTCATATTCCTACTGGTGGGAGGGACACTCTACTGACTATAGGTGAGAGTGACAGGGAGAGGGGTTCCCCCCAGGTAGAAGTCCTGGTTATGGAGTGTGAGGACATCCCAGAAGAGTATGGGTTGATTGTCAGGGACAGTCAGGTACTGTCTCACCAGTCTCAGGAGGGTGATATGGGGTTCTTTTTCAAGGCAAAGTCACTGGATGGTTGGGTGAACGGTACTTTGGTTAATTCATGTGAGGGGCTGAGTGATGTAATTGCTAGAGAGCATATGTCTAGTTCTTATTTTCCAGAGCTATGCCAACACCAGGTGGAGTGTGAGTTCTCTGACCCCAGGGAGCTTACACTGGAGGCAGACTCCTGGGTGAGTACCAGAGAGTCTGAAGAGGCATTTAGGGGTGCTTATGAGAGGAGTGGTCTAGGTATTTCCCAACCAGGTGAGGTAGGGAAGGATTGTAGTGTCAGAGGTAGGTCCCAGTGTAGTTGGATGGGTGAGGGACCCCATGTCCAGTCTCAGAGGAGAGGGAATGGGGATAGGTTGAGGCCCAAGGTGCCTGAGATCTGATCCCAGGTCCTGGAGGGTTCCAAGAGGGAACACCAGGAGGGGAGCCTAGCCTGTATCAAAAGGCCATCTGTTGAGGGAGATCACATAGTGTCAGGAGAACTTGTGGGGGTGGCTGAAACCAGTGTCCCACCAGTTCTGGTGCCTGGCAGTACTACTCCTAGTGAGGGGGTGCAGAGGTCCAGACAGAGGGTTGAGAGGGGGTTGCTGACCCCAGTGGAGAATCTGGAGGGTCAGGGGTCAGCTCTGAGAACAGATCCCCCCAGGAATGACCTTGATGAGAACATTTCTGGGTTGGGGGGAATCCAGACTCTGTCAGATAGGCAGAGGTCAGGAGACCTGCGCCAGCCAGACTCTTGTGTGGCCCTTGGGGGCGGAGTGTCCCTTGAGGGGAGTAAGTGTGCTCCCCTGGATGTCCTGGTGTGCCAGGCAATGGTTCAACCGCAGGGTGGTGACTCTGGGTTGAATGATCAGGGTCAGGGGTAAACTCTGTCCTGATGGGGGTAGGTGGGCTCCCAAAGAAGGTCCTGGTGCGCCGGGCAATAGTTCAACCGCAGGGTGGTGACTCTGGGTTGGATGACCAGGTTCAGAGGGTAAACTCTGACCTGGTGGGGGGTAGGTATGCCCCCCAGGAAGTCCTGGGGCGCCAGGCTGTGGTTCAGTCTGAGGGTACAGACCCTGGACTGGAAGACCAGGTTCAGGGTGTCCCCCCTGACCTGGAGGAAGGGGCTACTGCTACCAGTGCCCCTACCATGTTATCTTCTGGTGGGCCACTCCTTGTTGCGGGTTGCACGACCCCAGAAGGGAGGGCAGGGGGAGGGAAGCCTCACCCCTGGCCCTGGTCCAACCTGAAGATACAGACCCCAGGTTAGAAGACCAATAGCAGGTTTACATCCCTGTACTGGTGGGAGAATAGTGTAGGACCTCTTCTACAAGCACCCTGACAATTGTGGACTCTGGGAGTGCTGCTCCTGCGGCGAGGAGACAGAGCCCCAGAGGGGAGGACCAGGGTCAGGTTGTCATCCCTGACCTGGTGGAAGAGAGAGTAGTAAAAGGGTGCCAGGCACCTGAGGCTACCGCCCCCCACTCTCCGCAGTCAACGTGGTTGGAGAGGCATGAGGTCGGGCTCTCATCCCTGACAGTTGTCCGGGCCACTGTGGCTTGCTGTCCTGGTGGACAGAGTTGCCCCTGGGGGTGGGGACGAGAGTCACACCCGGGGGTGGAGTGGGCAACACCACTGTGTTGGCCCTGGTGGTGCTATCTGCCCATTGGGATACATCTGTGAGCAAAGTAAAGTTAGGTGCTGCACAGATGGTATCTGAAGATGTGGAGAAGGGTTCCCCATGGGTTAACTTAGTGGGCCCTGAGAGTATGGACAGAGGGATCCGACTGGAGTCAGGAAGGCATAGAACTGGAACATGCACCTGCTGTTGTGGGCCTCGGTCCTTGTTCTATCACCCCAATCAGGGAAGTACATCAAGGTATTGATTGTTCTCCCCTGGCTTTAGGCTGGTAGGTGGTCGTGTTGGACTTTTTTGCTTATGCCGGGTCATCCTCAATCTTTTTGCCTTCTGCCTCCTATTTTTTCTGACCTGTTGCTGTTGGCTTTTGAACTCTGAGCTCTTTATTACTGCTAACCAGTGCTAAAGTGCATATGCTCTCTGTGTAAATTGTATTGTTGATTGGTTTATCCATGATTGGCATATTTGGTTTACTAGTAGGTCCCTAGTACAGTGCACAGGAGGTGCCAGGGCCTGTAAACCAAATGCTACTAGTGGGCCTGCAACACTGGTTGTGCCACCCACATAAGTAACTCTGTAATCATGTCTGAGACCTGCCACTGCAGTGTCTGTGTGTGCACTTTTAACTGTAACTTCGACTTGGCAAGTGTACCCACTTGCCAGGCCTAAACCTTCCCGTTTCTTACATGCAAGGCACCCCTAAGGTAGGCCCTAGGTAGCCCCAAGGGCATGGTGCAGTGTATGGTTAAGGTGGGATATATAGTAATGTGTTTTATATGTCCTGACAGTGAAATATTGCTAAATTCGTTTTTCACTGTTGCAAGGCCTGTCCCTCTCATAGGTTAACATGGGGGCTACATTTAAATCTGATTAAAGTGTAGATTCCCTTTAGGAGCAGATGGGCATGTGGAGTTTGGGGTCTCTGAGCTCACAATTTAAAAATGCATCGTTTAGTAAAGTTGATTTTAAGATTGTGTGAAAATGCCACTTTTAGAAAGTGAGCATTTTCTTGCTTATACCATTTCTGTGACTCTGCCTGTTTGTGGATTTCCTGTCTGGGTCAGTTTGACATTTGGGCTGGTTCCACCTCACACTAGACAGTGACACAAAGGGAGCTGGGGTGTAGTCTGCATTTCCTTGTGAGCCATCTGTGCTAGGAGGGAGAGGAGGAGTGGTCACTTACATCTGAAAGGACTGTGCCTGTCCTCACACAATGCTGTCTCCGACCCCCTGGTGAGTGTCTGGGGCCTAGCCTTGGAAAGGCAGGATTTCACTTTCAAAAGAGGCTTTACTTTGAAGTAGACCTACTTCAAAGGAGAAATTGGGTATAAGAAGGGCACCAAAACCACAGACTTTAGATCACTTCTGGACATCAAGAGGAACCTCTGCCTGGAGAAGAGCTGAAGAGCTGAGGAGAAGTGCTGCCCTGCCTGTGACTGTGCTTTGTGGAGCTATCCTGCAGTTGCTGCTTCTGCCAGAGTAAGAGGGCAAAGACTGGACTTTGTGTGCCTTCCATCTTGTGAAGAAATCTCCAAGAGCATGATTTAGGGCTTACCTCCTGTTGTTTGAAGTCTCAGGGACAGCAAAGACTTCTCTCTGCCAGCACCTGGAGTCTCTGGAGAGACTCCTGCTCTGACAGGTGGTGCCCTCTCCAGTCTCTGGGCCCTTGAAAGGAAAGCTGGTGGAAATCTAAGAAAATGACGTCGGACAACTTCGGACCAACGCCCCTGCTGAATCTGGTGACTCCGCCTGCAACCGACTCCGTGATCTTCGCTGGAATGCAACTACCTTCGCAGGCCCGACGCTGCTGCAGCCCCGCTGAAGTCCACGACTCCGTGGAACTCGCCGCACCACGTCGTGACCACAGATTTAACGTTTCGCATAGACGCCGCGATCCCCGACTTCGCGCATCAACTTGTTTTCACTCTTCACCAAAGGTACTGTACTTGGGGGTCTACGCGACTATGTGTCCGACGCCGCTGGTGTCAGCTTGTTGGGAATGACTGCATCACGACGCCGTGTTAACACCTCATCGAAGCATTTTGTGTTTCTAAGCGCTATTTTTGAGTTTAATCTTTAAAAATTCATAACTTGACTTGTATTTGTCGGATGTTTGTCGTTTTGGTCTTGTTTTGTTTAGGTAAATATTTCCTATTTTTCTAAATGATGTTGTGTCATTTTGTAGTGTTTTCATTAAGTTACTGTGTGTGTTGGTACAAATACTTTACACCTAGCACTCTGAAGTTAAGCCTACTGCTCTGCCAAGCTACCAAGGGCGTAAGCAGGGGTTAGCTGAGGGTGATTCTCTTTTATCTTGACTAGAGTGAGGGTCCCTGCTTGAACAGGGGGTAACCTGACTCTCAACCAAAGACCCCATTTCTAACAATATGTTTGACAAAAATATCTTTGCACATAAATACTGTGTTCTAAATAATGTTTGTGCAGTGTTCAATATATATATTTTGCAGACAATATTGAATTCATGATATTCTGAAACCATGCCATAACCAGGTGTGTGGCACTGCCATCTTGCAAAAAAATAATGAAATTCCATACTTTGTGTGACTCCGCTTTGACTATATCTTACAATAGATGTCGGGCAAGGATAACCCTTTGTTTATTAGACGTATTCATAAAATAAATCCATGATTCAACTAATACAGTGATTCGGTAGCCCAAATATCGGTGCATTATTATTTCAAATATGTGTGCTTCTGTGTGTGTGTGTGTGTATGTACCATTTTTTAGAAACATTTGTAGACGTCAGTAATAAATACGTTTCCTTATAAAATTCCACCATCGATAACTGTCAGTAGATATTTGAATATCTGTATGCTCTTGGTCACCAGAACTACGTGCACACCCGTTATCACACACCCATGCCAGCCGGTAGAAGCAGGCCTAATGGATACAGACTGTTAAATTCAGTAAATCTAACTGTGGGGTTATCCTAAATTACTAATCACATTTACATATATTCTCATCCATTGCGGTAGCCATTGTAGCTGCAAACCTGACAATATATTCTGTAAAAGAAGTAATTGATTATATTTTACCAATAATACACCATTGTTGTAAAACACCTTCCGTTCATATCTGAAAAATAGTTAAGGGAGTGGCTTGTCAGTCATTCAGTCAGTCAGTCAATTAATGTATTAATTGCTACTCAAAACATTAAAATGTACACAAATCGATGATATAATCTTGTATGTTAACACAACTATAGGTAAAAAGACACAACATAGAAGCAACATGAATCTAAACAATTGTTCATGTAACTCTACGAAGACCACTTATTAACTGTTGAAATGAAAATAATAGCTTTCAAATACATGTAAAGAGCCCCCGAATAATGACACATTGACAGTGAAATCCAATAAGAGTGTTAAAGGTGTCACAGTCAGCAAACCTATCAAACTTTTCATAGAAATTATGCTACATCACAGACTCTATTGGCCTTCTGAGTATTATCTCCCCAAAACTATTGCTCCTTGGTGGTTCAAAACATAAACAACCTATGAGTGTTCTTATACATATTGACAAGTTGAAAATAAATTTACCTTGCTAGGAATGTTTCATCACAGATAACCAGTCTGAAAGTGAGCATTATTACCTTAAAAGTGGGCTGCGTCATTTTGCCGTCTTACCATAGATGCCAGAATTTGCGATTTATTTATTTAGCTATCTGCACACCTACTTTCAATATAGTTGTGTAAATTCCCTTGTGAATCAGATTGAGAGTTTTAGTAAAGTGATAGCAAATAAGGACCATCATAACCAGACACATATGGTTCTCAGACAGGGATCTGGCCTGGCCTGTTGATCTATGTACTATTGTATCCTTATGCAAATTTGGGGTAGTGGGTGTCATGTATAGATGGGAGTTCCAGCGTTCTGCAGTCTTAGAGTTTCCAAGTACGAAGTTAAGTTGATGGTGTTACGAACACTTTATTTAGATGTATGGTGGATGAGTCTCCATCTGTGTTGGCAGAGTGGAGTATGCAGCATACTCAGTTGCCTGCTGTCTACACAAAGAACTTTAAGGCTACTAACAGTACTCCGTCGCGGTTAGGATTGCACCAAGCAGATTTAGATTTCTCCATTGTGCTGGCAACCTTCTTCCGACAGCTCCCTGACGGCTGGAGACCGTTGTAGGACCTGCTCAACATTCTACCATGTCTGTGGCTATTGGATGGATGACATCAGCACACACCTAATGTATATTGACCAACTGTGAACACCTGCATACCACACTATAAAAAGCACTCCATTGCACACATGATCATTTGTCATTCCACTGCAACTGACCGTTTTGAGGCTGAAGTTTGCAATCAAGAGTTAAGGTTTTTTGTTATTTTTCTCTCCTTCTGTACATTTTTCATTTGTCTCATTTTCAAATTTTCTCATTAACTTGTGGGCCCCTATTTCATTTATTTTCAGTTACTCATAATGGCAGGGAAGGGAAAACACCATTTTATAGAGTGAGAATTGTCAGTCATAGTGGATGAAATCATTAGACTAGAGCTACAACAGTTTGGAGCCAAACTACAATATGCAACCATGTCTCAGAAAAGGCAAGTGTGGTCCAGAATAGTTAACAGAATAAATGCTGTAGCAAACAACCTGCACACACCGGAGGAAATTAGGAAGAGGTGGAAAAACCTGGGGGAGAGTGCCTTCGCTGGTCTCCAAGTATTACCTGGAGGCCCAGAGGACTAGTGGTGCTTCTCCCAGCCCCCATTACAGCTTTTTTTCCTAGGCGGAGAAGGTCTTGCAGATCCTACATCCTGAAGGATTCACAGGAATCCCTGATGGAGCGTAAACTGGTAATTTAGACTTATGAGTGTCTCACTAAGCATAAATGTTATTCTTACGCTTCAGTTAGCTGTACATAATATGTTTTCCACCTTTGTAAAACATATAAGTACAATTTTAAAAATCACAAATCTATTGTCGCCATCAAATTATCAGCATTACGGTGCCATCACTCTTTTTACTATTTGGCAATATGTGTTGTCAATACATGTGCATTTCTTCTTTGATCATTTCTTGTATTTTCTTGTATTTGATTGTTTTTTTCAATGTATTTTGTTGTTCAAAATCCCATCCATTATACCATGAAGGTATGGTGCTTGTAAGTCTTTTTTCACCTTTTAACAAATTTCACATCTACCATGATGCCTTGTTTTTGTACATGGAAAATATATTCAATGTGATGTTGGTCTTCTCTCTTTACTTTTTTCATACATGCATATATGTAAAAATATGAGGCATTTTTCAAACCACATTTTATGCAATGAATAAAAGGTGGATTATGTCATGTAATTTAGTATGTTGCCACTTTCTTGTCATTTCATTAAAATTATATAATTGGTTTCACAACTCAAAATATGTTGACTTAAAGATTTTATATCATGTTATGTTGTATGCAGAATATCAGTAGTAATAATAATTTTACTCAACAAAGTTCATATGATGACCAATGCCATTAATCCTACTAGGATGTACAATAGTTAGAATTTTCGCCTGCTAGACCTTGGAATGGTTAACTTCTCTTTTCTCCTTTATACTAAGTTGGGCTGAATATGTGGTATAATTTATGTACACTTCCTAAGTAATCTCTTTCTTTTCAGGACATCTTTTCACATAGCTGTTTTTGGAAGTTTGCATATGTGTAAATTCTAAAGTTTGGGTAATTACCAAAAATACACTGAAAGGTCTCAACATACTATAAATACCAATTTATTATATTTAGTTTGCTTTATTCCTAGCTCAAAACATATTTGATGCATAATCCAGACTTTTACAATTACAATACTTTTAATTCATATTAGGTTTTACACCCAGAGTATGTTGTCAACCATCTCTACTGAAGATACCTCCGCTCCAGACCATGATCAAGCCTGAGGACTCCACTCCTGCAATTCTGGATGATGAGGAGCAGCCTGGTTTATGTGGTCTGAGTGGCAGACAGCCCCAGTGAATCTCACTCAGCCCACACCTACACCTCCCACCCCAGCTCTTATAACATCTCAGCCAATGGACACCTCCAGTTCACGTGCCAAATGGAAAATCACCCCAGTCTTGTGCCCCCAGTCCTGGCTGCTGGCTTTGAGTGAACACCGACACCACCACTACCACCTCCAGTTCAGCCAGGACTCAGTGGGATGGGGCACAGTGACTCAAGGGCACAGGGTAGTGAGGTAGGGTATGTGGGAGGAATCTGTGGACCAGCACTGGCTTCACTGTCACCCAGACCATCATTAATTAGGTGGTGGGTTCCCAACAGCAGTCCCAAGACATGATGGGGCAGGTCCTGACAGAGCTCTCAGACATAAAGCAGTTGTAGAGGAAGCTCAATTAAGAAATGCATAGTATTAACTCTAGTTTGATCTCCCTGAATTGGGTGCTGTTTGACATTTACCACAATATGTGCAAGGCTTTCCCAGCAACATCTGCCCCTTTCTGTGGCCATACAACATTTGAGTCCACTATACATGCCTCAGCCACAGAAAAGGAGGCCCTGCCACAAGCCTGCAATCACCTCAGTCCCTGCAACCGTGGACCCCCCTCCTTCAGGGGAGGATGTTCCTCCGGACCACCAGGAAAGGATGCCACTCTCTCCACCACCACCAACAAGAGACAAAGAAATTGATTTCCTCCAGTGTGCCACTGCTATTCACCAAATGTATTAGATTCTGAACACATTTAACTTTCAGATACCAGTTATATATTGTACATAGGACTTCAAACAAATTTACTTTAAAATAATGGTTTCATTTACCATGATTGACTCTTTTCTTTTGTTTGGGACTTTGTTATTTGATTTTCATCCTCTAGCAGTTTATTTGCATGTATTCATTAAAATATAAAAACACAAAGTCATGGACTGGTGTATTTCTTGTGGTATTTCCTTTTTTATTTCTTTGTTCCATCTTTATTGCACAAATGTAGATAATCAAAACAATTTATAAGCAAAAAACATTGTACAATTAGGTGATGTTTCCCCCATTTGCAAAATAGTTAAATATAACAATCATCACAATTCTGATCTTGACACTATAGAAGAATAGGATATAATCATATAAAACAGATTCAGTAAGCAAACTATTATTAATTCATGTCATCAACTGGAGCCAGACCTCCTGCCTAACAATAGCAATCCCACATCAAAAACACCAGTAGTCAAAATCATGTCAGTACACAACTTTGTGACCACAGGATAATTCCATAACAGTGTATAAGTATCCGGTGGCATGACGCAACCAACTTTAAGTGGTACGCTATAAAAATGTATTTCTACAATGATGAGAAACATCAACAGCTTCCTACACCTAACACGAAATGAGGATTTTGTAAATGTGAAGGGACAAATGTGAAGGGAGATTAGTATGCTTTGGGTCGGCTTATACATGTGGCCAGAGCAAGATAAGCAGCACATATTGTATTTTTGGCAACATTCAATAGAAAACACGTCTGCTGCAATCTCATAAACTTCAATTCAATCGCCGTGCAAGTTGTCTTTGTGTAAGATATGTATATCCAAAATGTGTATGTTTTTCACAGGATCAACACATTTCCCTTTATACTTTGCAACAGCACCATATGACAGCAAATGTCACAACTTTGAAATGTCCCAATAAAGATGACATGGGAAACAATCCTAAAACAGAATAACAATAATAATTTATTTCATTTACATGTTAAAATAGACATATTACAAATGACAAGCAACAAGGACACATTTACTTAGAACAATCACAGATAAACAATGTAAATGAACACAGTAGTCAATGTGCCAGAAACGTCACAAAACAAACATTTTTGCCCTGGAATTTGCTAAGCTATCCATTCCTAAAAATACCTTGCACAGATTGATATGTTCTTTTTATTACAAGTTCTTTGGCTATTGAATGTAACATTAGGTAAAGATATATTTACGCTCATGTAAAGAAGTTGTCAATAACATCTTGACATAAGTCTATTCCTTCATCTTCACCACTATCATCTTCATTTGGCATTTCCATTTCCCTGTGGATCATCACGGTCTCCATCTTTTCCAATCTATGGGATGTTCCATTGCAGGGATATGTTGTGGAACATGACATCTAAATCTGGCCTTTGGGAACCCAAAAGCCTGCTCCACTAGCCTCTGTGTTCTTCCATGGGCCTCATTGAAGCTGATTTCCCCTGGCGTTGCTGGATTACTCAGGGTTTCAAACAACCATGGTTGGTTAGGATAAGCTGAGTCTCCTATATGAAAAAACAAATTGAACAAAAACGTTTATTCCAATTGTACATTCTTAAATAAAAAATTAACCAAAATCATATTGACAGACATACTTACCAACAAGCCAAGCCCTCTCAGGTCTAAATTGTGACATTTGCAGGGGTTTGCTGTTGTTCCGTAGTACAAAGGAAACGTGTTGACCAAGGGAAATGGGCACACACGCTTGAGATGTACAAATCATATAAGCAGACAACTTGCACATTGATTGAATGGGAGTTCTTCTGATTGTGGTAGACCAGTTCCCTGGCATGTGGTGGCACTAAAGCAATATGTGTGCCATTAATTGCTCCAACCACTTGTGGTATGCTACCCAAAGCATAAAAATCTCCCTTCACATTTACAAAATCCTCATTTCATGAAAACTGGATAAAGCTGTTAATTGGTCTTGTCATTGAAGAAAAGACCTATTTGAGCACACCACTCTAAGGCCCAGATTTATGGTTGGCTAGCAACATTTCAACGCCACATTAGCATAATTTTTTTGATGCTAATGTGGCATTGGAAGGGCACAAATGCCTCGCCATATTAGCAAAGTTGCGTAATGCTTGCATTGAGCCACTTTGTAACTCCTTGCGCCACATTATGCCTGCGCCAGGAATAATGTATGCAAAGGGGGCGTTCCGGTGCTAGGGGGCTGTAAATATGGTATTCCTTTGCATGATTTTTATCAGAATATTTTACGCCTGCTAAGAGCAGGCATTAAAAAGAAGCTCCTATTGATTTAATTGGGCCTTTGCAGGATTGTGTCATAATTTGTTATGCTAATAATGCAAAGCTCCATTCCAGCATCAAAAATGTTGACGCTAGTCACCCTGGCTATCACCATGGTGCGCTGTATGTTAAATACACATGTGGTGTTAGGGGGCGCTAAGGGGAGCAAGAAAAGTGGTGCTGTACTAATGCATTATATTGTAGTGTTTTAAATTTAAACACATACATTAACGTTCGCATTTTGTAAATGTAAACAAACTAGCCACCATTGTGAGGGCTAGTGACACACTTAACATTAAAAAATACACTGTGTCACTTTCTAAAATGATGAGTGCCGGACCTTGTTGTCAGGACATTTGAAATCAGCTGGCCATCGGCAGACATTGAAGCTTAGTCAGTGTAAACTCCACAACAGACACAGCCATGGGCTAACATGGGTGACTGCAAGGTATGCAAGCCAATGGATGTGTCTGTTTCTGTTCGTGATCCCGTACATCATGTACATGTAATCAGCATTACGAAAAAAGCTCACTTGTCAACAGCACCTCCTCCCCTTTTGCTGCTGTTATTGACCTCTAAGAAGGCACAATGCCAGACAAAGCAGGTGATAGGGCCCCTAACTTCTCTGCTGAAGAGTCAGAACCGCTCACCATGAAGGTCCTGTCCCTGTACAGCCAGCTGTATGGGAACCCAGAGGAACAGGTACTTATCTGAATGAAAAATGTAGTTCTAACTAACATTTTTTTTAAACCCAGGCTATATTGTCCCTTTCATTTTCAGAGTGAGGTGTTATAATTGGAGTGTAGTCACATCAATAATTTAGCTGGCAACCAAACAATGTTTAACAAAGTTCTTAAATGTCTTTAAATGGAAATGAAAATTAATCCGGATGAAAAAGGTGACTTTTCATTTCAACTTACTCACAATTCAACCATTTCTATTTACAAGCTACATGCCCCATCTTCCAGTGGGCAGTAGGATATGTGCCATAAGTATAGTTGAAAATTACAGCCATATTATGAAACAAGAGAAAAGTAAATTGCAGGAAACAAATTTCTAGTAATGAAGATGTCTGAAGTTGTATTATGCACTTTAAATTTATCCCATTTTCAGATTGAGTTTCTGCATGTATAATACATGTAGAGGAGCCACGTATGTTGTGTGCTGCAAGTACATATGACAGAGGCTTTCAGACACCCATACAAATATGTCCCATTTCTACACACACATGTTCATACATCAGCATAAACAATGATTTCACTGGCACACATAGCAGCCCTTCCATACAGCCCTTATTCATTGTATGTGGTTCTAACCATAGTACCTGGCTATAAAAATACTAGGCAATCAGCCAATGAAGCCAGGAGTGGGGTTGTATACTAACAATGTGCACCTTGTTTGGCCTTCAGTAGCTCACAATGATTTGTACTGATTAGTGATATCTCTCATTATAGAAAATGTTTCAGACCCCTGTATTAGATGATGTTTGTGGCCTGGAGTTGTAAAATGAGAACATTAAAAGTCCTGCAGTACTCAACAGGTCACTAAAAACTAGTCTTTCCTTGGATATAATTAATTTCAGAAAATATTCTGTTCTAATGTGTTAAAAATGCTTGTGATAGATTTGACAAAATTGTGTCATAGCAATACAAACAAACTAAACCTCACAAAATAGTTTTTTCGTTCTTTTTTGGTATCCATACAGGTCAATGCCCATCAGAAGAAGAAGATATGGAAGGTCATTGCCAAGAAGGTGCAGACTCTGGGGGTCTACAAATGGTGCAGCATTCACTGCAGGAAGAGGTGGGAGGACCTACGATGCTGGACCTGCAAGTCATCTGAAGTCAGTCCACCTCAACATGGGAAGCGCGTGCATCACACCCTGACCCCCCTAATGGCCTGCATACTTGCGAGACCTATCCGAACCTTGATGGGCAGTTGAGAGCCCAACAGCAGTATCAAGAAGGTATGTTATTTATTTTTTGAGTCCTTTCTGTTAGTTAACATGTTTTTCTACAGCAGTAATTTATGGCATCTACATAAAGGGTGAGACACATCAAGCACACAAGAAGAGTTGTGGAAGGTGCAAGCTTTGCACAAGGTGTATGTTGATGTGTTTTGTGTATTGATTTGTGGTAAATGTTGCCACTAGATTACTTCTCGCTACCAATGGACTGTTTTGAGGGGACATGTGGTTGCCTAAGTAAAAAGAGGAACCTGCATTTTGTCTATGCTATGAGGGATAGTTGTACCAACCAGGCCACAACTGATGATTTTGTCAGGTGTGATGCCACATCACAAATGCGAAGTGGTTATGTTGGCCCTATCACTGGTGACATAGCACACAATGCATTTATGATACAGTGGATGTTTCCAGACTTCACATTTGTGAGTTGGTATAATGTTCAAACAGAATTGAGTATGTGATCCAAAATGACAAGGAACATGAGAACAATGGCAACATTTCTCAGCAAAGACATTAAATAAATATGTTTTCACTGCAACATTCAACTCAGTTCATGTTAACAGTTGCACATTGGCATGAAGCCTTACTCCTTCACAAATGTACATGTAAGACAGTCTGTTTCAATTAACATGAAGTTAGTAGGCAAACATTAATTGAAACAGATAGGGATATGTACACATTGGTGACAAAGTAACACATACCCAAAACCATATTTGTGTGTCCATTTTTATGTCCAGATAATAATGTATTATTGTATAAAAGGAGTTATTGAAAGTGACTTTTGCAGATGGACAATGCATATGGTACAAAGCTTTTTTTCTACATGTTTATTTATGTGACATGAGTTCACAATTCCAAACAACCAATCTGTACCATTCAGAAAGGTGTTAAATAATTCAAAAGGGTATTTGAAGTGTTTAAGAGAAATGATTAAGAATGGAATGGGAGTAATGATGATAAATTACTAAACTGTGAGCAAATACTTCCAAAATGTCATAAATAGTTGCATTCCTTGATGTCATTCATAATTCAATATCTGGCATGCAGAGATATGCCCCCCAACCAGCCTGAGATTGTACCCCAAATCCGGTCCCTTCCTCTTCCTTATCCAAACTTCCACCCCAATCCCAAGCACACTCACTTCATTGCATGCACCCACTGACTCATACACAAGCAGCACATCAACACCCATACATAAAAACAAACACACAAAGAAAAGGAATACAAGCATGCACGCATCCAACATACACACTCCACAGGCACTACACCCACAGATAGCACACCTGCTTTCACAGACACCACACCCACAAGCACTTCCACCACACCCACAAGCACCACCACCATACCCACAAGCACCACCACCACACCCACAACCACAGCACCCAACACCTCCACAAAACTCACAACCAACAGCATACCCAAAAGCACCACAACTACTACATCCACCTCAACAACACACTCATTTAAATACACACAATCACACACATACACACCTCCATGTAAGACAACACCCACCAAACACACAACACCTACAAAACCACACACATTCACATATACATCTACAACACATACAAACACATGCACCACAAGCACAACAACAACAGCACACTCACTCAAACAGACACACACACTAACAGAAAACACCCACAGCAAACACCCACCAAGTCCACATGTACACAACCACCCAAATGCCACACACCTTCAAAGAAACACACACCCTAACATACATCACATTCACCAGACTCACATGCACCTTCAAAACATACACACACAACACTCACTACAGCTCAATCTACCTGCCAATCCAAGTCCTCCGCCATCCCTTCTATGCCTTCCACTCCACCAGAATTTACATCTTACCTGCCCCTGACCCCTTAAAAAAACAAAACCCAACCCTCCCAAGAAGGATCTTTGAAGTACCTTCTCTGCCCACTAGATGCCCCTTACTGAGAAGCCTGCCCCTTTGCATTAACATCAGCAAGCAAATTCAGGACCTGAAACCCAACCCATGAGTCCAACGCTCTGTTTTGAACATTGTTTTTTTTGTATTTTTCATACCCTAATTATGACAGAAGTATCTTATCTATTAACAATAAAATATGATTTATTTTTACAATGTTTGTCCAGGCACTATTTTTAAATTATTAGTAATTGATTGATGAACATGTTATTTATGCAAATGTGAGTAACATGAACTTAATTTCATTTCTGACAGTGAACAAAACAGCTTTAACTTGACATGTTTGTATAGTGCATACATTAGTGATGAACATTTGTGATGGGCATGTTAATTTTGGTGTGAGCATTCATCAAGATAATGGACACTTACACCACAATTAAATATGTATATGTCTTTGTAATTTGTGAATGCAGGTGGGTTTAATTATTAATGGACAGTGTTAATGATAAACACATAAACGTTACACATAAGAACAAACGTTTGAGTTGCAAATGATCTAATGATTTACAGAAAATGCACTTGACATGGGGAAACGTGTTGGTAGTTTAGGGGAAATGATTACACACCTGGATGGACACATTTTGAATTTGAGAATAATGTGAATTTTGGGTAGGTGTACATTAGCATAAGGCAGTTTGGACCAAATTGGTAAATGTAAGTAAAAAATACAAGTATGTGTTTCTTTAAATTTCCTTAAACTACCGCATTACAGACATATGCAATGTACATTATTGTACTTTTGCTTGGAATTTTTTTTTTTAAATGCACAAGTCCAGAGCTAATGGACACAGAACATCCTGATGGGAACAGGTAAAATAGTCACTTAGAATTTGATTCCAGCGATGATGGGGTTGATTTGCATCCTGCTCCAGTAGCACAAGCAAAGGTAGGACTTGTACGATCGAGTTCATGGTGGCAAAGGAAGTGAAATTTGAGGTTTTGAGCATATATGCCTTCGATTCCACCAACTCAGATGTGGAGGTTCAGCCCCCACAGTTACATTGGCAGGAAGGCACATTTTGATTGGGCCAGTAGTGAAACTGGTTGAGGTCCCACTGCCATATGCTTTTGCCTATGGTACCATTGACGGAGTGAAAAACTTTGGCGGTGACAGCGGATCACCAACGGACTATCGTCTACGGGTCCACCAGCATCTAAATAAATGGGGCGGACCACCTATTTGGCGGACGGATTATCCGATGGAAAAACAATGACAAGACTGATTCCGTCAAGACCTAAATCTGGCCCCTAATTGACTTCATCAATGTCATGTCAAGCTATGCAATTGTGCTGTTGATAGCTTAAACATTCTCTCATCATCTAAGGATCTCCAAACAAGGTCATATTTTTGATGTTCACTTTAGGCCAGACCGGCATGTTATGATAGGAAGTCTGTTAAAAACTTGCCTTTCATGCAAGGTCACCTGGGATTTTTTGCCTCTTTATTGAACCATATTTTTGTTTGCTGCGGAACTCTGTGCACTTTACCGATGATAAAGTGCTTGTACTCTCCCTGTTCAAGATAGTAAGATTGGTATGCCCCATGTAGGCACAGTTAGTTTGCTTGTAAGTCCCTACTATATGGTACCACCTGTACCCATGGTCTACAAATGAAATGCTACTAGTGAGCTGTAGCACTCCCTGTGCCACCCACTACAGTTGTTCTGCAAAACATGTATTCTGGTATGCAAGTGAAGCCTTTGTGTCCAGTTTTAAACTCCCATTTTGACCGGGCAAAACAAACATTTTGTCATTTCTAAACCTTCCTTCTTACAACTTATAAGTCATCCCAAGTTAGGCTTTAAAGGTCCAAGAGCTGGGTGTATGGTAATTAAAAAATAGGATATGTATTATTAATGTTTTACATGTCCTGGCAGTGAAACACCTCCAAAGCTGTTTTCTCTGTGGCAAGGCTGGCTCTCCCATAGGTTAACACTGGCTGTCACTATTACATTTAATACATTAATTTTGTGAATAGCTAGGAAAGAGGCTCAATGAGCAATTTCAATAGTCATTTAATATTCAACTTAGTGGTCAAGTCGAATTTTATATTATTGTTTTGGAAAGTACACTTTTAGAAAGTTATAAAGTTGTCATATTCCTGCCTTTCATGCCAGTGTTCAGCTGTCACCTGACCCCTGATGGCACCTATGCAGTGAGATATGCATTGCTCCCAGACAGTGAACAAAGCCTTCTGGGTGTGGGGAGGGGAAGTCCTCCCTCGATTTGATGACCTGGGGCTGTGTCCAGCCCCTTTCTCAGCTCCAAAGTATTCCTACATTGTCACTGGCAGATGAAGCTTACACCTAAGTCTGTCTTCATTTTACCTCTTTAGTGAGTAGAGAAGGAACTGACTATAAATCATTTAGTAGATGGATACAAGCTTGCAGCCCACCCACAATTCAGCACTGTAAATAAAAGTAGATCCTACAGGCCTCTTCCTGGAAGACTCTGGGACCTGTAAAAAATCAGAGTAATGACTGTCCTTCTGTCTGAAGAACCTGAAGGAAGACTGGACCTGCTATCCTTGATCCTGGGCCCTCAGAACTGATGCCAAGGGTCAGTTGGCTGACCTCCTGTTTGAGCTACAGGCACACAACAAGCTCCCAGAGGCCTCACTCCCTGCTGCTGCCCATCTGACCAGTTCCAACTGGACCTACCCTAGACCTGCTGCTGGCCTCTGTTGGAGTGAGCCCTAAACCCCAAGTGGCGCCCCTTGGTCCTTGGCCCTTGTTTAGTGATAGTGTGTACTCCTCCTGCCCTCAAAACTACAAGAAGTTGGACCTGGAAACTTTTTGCCAACTTTCTTCCTGAAGGAGCAATGGAGATCAGGTTCTGGAAGCTGCACCCTTTGACATTGATTCATCGGTCGGCCCCAACTTACTAGTTTGCTCTGATGAAGGAGAACTGACTTCCAGAAATGTTTCTTAGATCGAACATAGAGGGCTTCATCGTGACAGTGCTGAGGAGTATCTGATCATCGTTTAGGTGTTCTCTGAGTACCAGTGCGATCGCACTTGCTGCACTAGGTCCCACCCCTCACTGAAAACTAAATAAACACAGCCCTTTTATTGCATATCTTGGACCTGGCCCTTTTTGCAGGGTCATCCCCAATCGTTTTGCCTCCTTCCTCCTATTTTTTCTGACCTTTTTTGTGGGCTTTAGACCTCTGAGCACTTTACCACTGCTAAACAGTGCTAAAGTGCATATGCTCTCTGTGTAAATTGTATGGTTGATTGGTTTATCCATGATTGGCATATTTGATTTATTGGTAAGTCCCTAGTACAGTGCACTAGTGGTGCCCAGGGCCTGTAAATCAAATGCTACTAGTGGGCCTGCAGCACTGGTTGTTCCACCCACATTAGTAGCTCTGTAAACATAGCTCAGACCAGCCACTGCAGTGTCTGTGTGTGCAGTTTAAACTGCCAATTCGACTTGGCAAGTGTACCCACTGGCCAGGCCTAAACCTTCCCTTTTCTGACATGGGTAGGCCCTAGGTAGCCCCATGGGCAGGGTGCAGTGTATGTTTAAGGTAGGACATATACTAATGTGTTTATATGTCCTAACAGTGAAAAACTGCTAACTTTGTTTTTCACTGTTGTAAGGCCTATCCCTCCCATAGATTAACATGGGGGCTTCCTTTAAGGATGATTAAAGCATAGATTCCCTTTGGGAGCAGATAGACATGTGGAGTTTGGGGTCTCTGAGCTCACAATCTAAAAATACATCTTTTAGTAAAGTTGATTTTGAGATTGTGTGTTCGAAAATGCCACTTTTAGAAAGTGAGCATTGTCTTGCTTAAACCATTCTGTGACTCTGCCTGTTTGTGGATTCCCTGTCTGGGTCAGTTTGACAGTTGGGCTGTTTGCACCTCTCTCTAGGCAGTAACACAAAGGGAGCTGGGGTGTAGTCTGCATATCCTGATGAGCCATCTTTGCTAGGGGGGAGGGGAAGAGTGGTCACTCACACCTGAAAGGGGTGTGTCTGCCCTCACACAATGTAGTCTCCAACCCACTGGTGTGTGTCTGGGACCTGGCCTGGGCAAGGCAGGATTTCACAACCAAGAGAGACTTTCCTTTGAAGTAAGCCTACTTCAAAGGCCAAAATGGTTATAAGAAGGGCACTCAAAACCACAGACTTTAGATCACTTCTGGACATCAGAAGACCCACGCACAGACCGCCATGCGGGGAAATTTCCGACCTCCAAATTGCAGCTGAAGAAAAGACGCGCCACCGGCTCTGTGGCTGAAATTGACACACCTCCCGCAGTGCAGCTGGAAGATCAATGCACGCGGCTGGAGAATCCGTTAGCGCCACCCCGCTAATGGAGGCTGGTAACATTGCAACCCACACAGCGCGGTTTTGCTGATACAGTATGGCAGAGTTATTGATGCAAACCTTGCTGGGCGCGGAAAAATGATGCAACGCCTGCCCGGACGCATCGCTCTTCTACGGAGAGGAAAAACGACGCACACTGACCTGACCAGAGTAGGAGAAATGACTCACGGTCTCTCTTTCGGTGAGAAATCGACGCATCACTAACCGTTTTTGATGCACACTCGCCAGTGTGTGTTATTTTGGCGCTACCTAGGTACTTTTCAATGCTAACAGTGTTTTTACTGGTTACAAAAGGATTTTAAGACTCTTTTACTTTTAAAATTAATAACTTGACTTGTGTATGTTGGATTTTTGTCATTTTTTGGTCTTGTTTGGTTTAGATACATATTTCCTCGTTTTCTAAACCTGTGTTGTGTCATTTTGTAGTGTTTTCACTGAGTTACTGTGTGTGTTGGACCAAATACTTTACACCTAGACTCTGATGTTTAGCCTGCCTGCTCGTGCCAACTTACCAAGGGAGTGAGCGGGGGTTAGCTGAGGGTGATTCTCCTTTACCCTGACTAGGGTGAGGGTCCTTGCTTGGATAGGGGGGTAACCTGATGGCCAACCAAAGACCCCATTTCTAACAATATAAAATTACATAATTGCAATTTGCTGCTCTGACCCTCCACAAATCCTGACTCTGTAAGCATCTATTTATAAAGTATCCATTCAAGCTTTAACTTTCCACACACCTACGTGGTACAAAATATTTTCTGGATCATGGCTATAGAAGGAAAAGGCTTGGGGCCTCATCTAAAAGTTGGAGGATGGGCTGCCAAACCAATGGGACAAACCCATTAACAGGGTTTGATCTTTATACAAGGCAGAACAATTGACGACTTCATCAATGGGAGAACCGCTAGACCCCCCCTGACTCAACATGAGGTGAGGGAGAGAATACGTTGGCAGCCAGGCATGGCACTGAACTATTTTTGATAGATACCACCATTTCTAAATGAGGCCCTGTGACAGTTTACACTGCAAGTTATTGGAGAGCATGCTGCCAAAAAGTGGACCTTTGGCCTGTGCCATCAATAATGAATTGTTATAGTTGAGTTTAAAGAAACATGTTGGCCTGAAAAATGATAGCATGATAGTAGGGCTCACTAACCGTCACATACATGCCGCATTATGGAGTGAAAGTAAAAACTCCTGTACTCTAATTCTCGTCTTCTTCATACTTCTTGATGACTATATAATGTTTATTGTGGACCTCGTTTAGAGCATTTTTCTGCACGTTTGAATCAATATATTTTCAAGACATGAGTTATAAGCCCTGAAGAAGTTGATACGAATATCCTTCGCATGACGAAACACCTGTTGGCTGTTGTTTTGGACTACTGTCAATGGGAACTATTCTGAGAAAATAAACAGGAAATTGGACTCAAGCTGCTGTCTATTGATTATACATTTTTTTGTGTCAATTCCAATAACAAGAAGAAGATGTTTGATAACACTAGACATGGACACTAATGTTCTCTTTACTTGCACGAGTGCCTTGGATTTTCATTTGATCTGTGTTATTTTCTCTTTGAGAAATATGTGGAGGAGTTGGGAGGACCCTCCTTCCAGGAGCACCGTGATACCAATAAATGTTTGATCACCAATTAATGGTGTAGTTTCTGTGAGCGCCATCCCTATATATTCTTTCCCCCTCTTTCTTGGAATCATGATAGTATTTTATTCAGTGGCCCACACAGTCATATAGTGAGAAACAACTGAATATAAAAATTGATTCAGCTAGTAGATAAGTATGAAGGAATGATGCACTATCAGACCTACATATTTATTTGTAAATTGACATTATACACATAATAGCAAAATGCACTAAAGTGTGGCAGGCAATATATATAACTTTGATTTAAGTATAGCAAACCTATACTTACCTATATGCCTATAGATATTTTGGGTGTTGATACTTTTGCTACAATATTTTAGTTTCACAATATTTAGTACCCAATATTGGTGCTATATCAGCATGGAATGATGCGGCTTTAATATATATATAGTTGATTTATTTGTTCTGGAGTACATTTGAAGATGCATTGAAGTTTCCATGTGAACAAACAGGCCCATTCATATGGCCTTCAGTGTTCTCTACAAATCTGCATAACATATTGTTATATTATGTAGATTTGTTCTGTTATGCAGATTTGTAGAGTTGACAATCACCTAAGAGGGTATCCTGGCACTGATATACTCCTGGGTGTCAGCACACTATGGGGATTTTGTTTGGGTTTTTTTCTAAGTCTCCACCTGCTACACACTCCTTCCCTTCACTACTACTATGAAGAATAAAGCTGATGGCTGAATTCCTTGCTGTTCTGCATATAATATAGCACTCGGCTAATCTCACTGCAATGTCAAGTATTACCAGTGAGCAGTATTGATTCTTAAAATGTGCATATATAACTTCTAGGCCTGGATGAAATGAAAATTAGGTCAGTATAATTCTTGTAACTGAGGAAATTATTTTACACTTGTTATGTGAAATTATGCCATTACACCACATCAACTAATTATGCACCATTCAATGTAAAAACTTTCCACAAATACACACGAAAAATAGAACACAAGTGTCTTTTGTTTGTGGTGCTTTAGTCTTTTTAGCAAGAAGTGTGTCCTTGGGTCACAATTTACCCACTGCCACATTTTGCCCTATAATATAATGCTAAAAGATGGATTTGCTTTTCGTGTAATTAGGAGGAAGCAAATTCAAAGAATTTCACACACCCTTAAAAACATCTTACCTTATGGCTGCTTGACACTATAGCAAGACCATTTGTTTTGACCTAAAGAAATATTGCAAACACTACATCACCCCCAATAAATTGTGAAGGAGAGTATTTATTTACCCTTCTTAGAGCCACATACTCTACACTTCATTGCAATGAACTAAGTGTTATGACAAATGAAATAGGTAAATGTCAGTTCTTTCTATGTCCATGTACCTTGTTTGTGTGGGTTTAGATCATTTTTATGGTCTGTATTGACAGTGCAGCTGTTGTCATACAGTTATGTGAGTATCTAGAAGAGAGGCTTTGACTCTTTACACATGTTTTGATTGGGCACAGGTTGTGTGCGTCTACAAAAACGTACTTGCCCTCCACACAGCTGTGATCATTTTGCTTAATTATACAGCAACCTGGGGTTGAACGTTCAGGGTCATACACATGAAACTGTAATGCTACTAAAGTGTCTTAGATAACTAATGTATGTTATTTTTTCTTTGGCAAAAACTTTCACATGCATGGATTTTTAGTTCTGAGTTGACAGTGCATCTATCACTTGAACTTTTAACTACACCAATGTTATGCTAATGCTCTTTGCTTCCACACAAAGAAATATCCATTCCCATACTATTTAACTGTAATGGTTCATATTACCATGCACAATTCTGTAAAAGCCAGAGTTATTGGCATTGCTAATGTATATGTTTAGAATGGTGAATAGAATGGTGAATATAGGAGGGTATTTATGAGCTCTTTACTTTCTTCCAGATTTGTGTAAGTACATTTTGACTAATTCTATCTTTAGCCAAGACAACCGTGCAATCAACTGTCATTATCGATATTCAGTTTTGCTAGCTAGAATGTTTCCGATTTTTTTTTTAGTACAAGAATGCTGTATTTTTTATCATATAAAATGAAAGATGGCAAGGAGATGATGACTCATGATTATAAAGTCTGGGTCTATTTTTATTAGTTAAGATTTCTGAGACAAACCATATAAATCTTTTTTCTGTGTGTAAGGTATCTCAGGAGCTGCGTTGACCCATCTTAGTGCATGACTTTAGCAAAGATGTGGTCTGTTGAAACACACCTGCCCCCTTTTTCTCCTCCAGTGAAGAAGGCCAGGTAAACTGCTTCTGTTAGAGCTGAGAAGTGGAACCTTGCCCCACCGGTCTTCCAGACCTCACGCAGAACCACATAGATACCAAGACTGTGGTAGCGGGGCATGTTAAACAGCCCTTATTTTCCTGAGGAAATCTGCAAATATCGTCAAGGCTTTTGTATAGATAATGCTGGGGATGCCATCAGGGACAGAGTCCCTGCTCTTTTTAAATTTGTTGAGAATTCCATGGTATTTCAGTTTTTATCCAAGGCAACTCCCAGTCCCCCGACACTGAGGGGCAGATTTACTAAAGAGTTGTGTTGTTCTTGCACGACACAAGTCGTCACAGGGCAACAAAAGGCTTTAACTGGGATTTACTAAGCCAGATAAAGCCCCTTTGCATGACTTTGCATGGGTAGGCATTGCATGGGTGGAGCATGGGCTTGCCTATGACCAATCTATGTATTTTGATGCAAACACAGATTTACAAAGACCTATAAACTTGGGTTTGCACCAAAATATCTTTATTTCACCTATATATATATATCCCTTTTTCCCCATGCGCTCCCTTCTGAAGCACATTTAAAAAGAGAAATTTGCCTCTGGAGATTGTTTTGTGCAGGAAGGTGTCCCTTTCTACACAAAAACAATCCTGCATTATGGTTCAAGAGGCCCAGTGTTGGTGCTAAGCAGCATGCAGTCAGTCAGCACAAGGTGAGCGTAAAAGTGCTCCATAGCATTGTAAATATTAAGCATTTCTGCCCTCTTCCTTTCACACAATGCAGCACAGCAAGTTGCAGTGCCGGATTAAACCCTGTGGAGGGGCCTAGACAGCTGAAATTTCAGGGCCCCCTTTGCAAATTCTCTCCTAATACATTTTTAATTTTACCAATCAACAATTTTGATAAACCAGTTTTGGTACACAAAACTAAACATTACACATTCATAAAACAGAATGGTTTTACAAGCTGACAGAAGATGAGCTTTCAGGATTCAAAATGCTATGTGAATTTGATGTGTATGGTTTATGTTCTTTAAATTGTTAATGGGTACATTATATTAATACAGTATTTTCTCTATAGCGTCTTTAATGTAAAATTTTTATTTCTCTGAGTTGATTCATTTTTTCTAGCTTTTGGAAACAATTTAAGAAAGCCTGATTGTAATTTTCTTTCAAGATCAAATCAATAATATTTTGATCTGTTGTCACGGGGCCCCTAAAAGGAGTGGGGCTCATAGGCCGTTGACTACTTTGCCTATTTGGCAATCCAGCAATGGCAAGTTGTCTTGATGAGTTGAGCTGTGTGAAAGAATGATGAATCTACCCCTAAGACATCACGATTATTTACTGTACTGGGAGACATATTTGCATACAGTGACACCAGATACATCTACCATTGGAGATTTGCTTTTTGGGGTTGCTTGTATTCCTCAACAAATCCATCAGAGTCAAGCTTACAAATGTTTTGGGAATTCTCTTTAAAATAAACTCTGACATTTTTAAGTCTCTAGGGAATGCCTAAAGAAGTGATAAAGGGGCTCTATCAGACTGCTCCTGATCACAAGTTCTCAGCTCCATTAACGAATCAGGGTGTGGTGGTCTCACAGACTAGTAGTCGAATTTACTTATGAGGATTGGGGTGAGTCAATGCAGGTGCATGGGAAATACCATTGTGAGGCCCAGTTGAAACTATGCTAGAGTAAAATACTTCACAGGTGGTTACTTAAAAGGCTGAAATTAGCAATCCTCATTCAATCTGCAGGCTGATGGAGATGCTAGCAGCCAGACATTGATACAGTTATTTTATTATGGTTTTGTCCACACCATCACCGCTACTTGTTAGGGCTGGCATCATCTTAAAGACCCATTAGAGATATGGGGCCAGATGTAGCAAAGGTTTTTTCCCATTCTGTGTCTATGGGAAAAAGTGTTCGTACATATGGCCCTTGGACCCCTTTGATAGGACAAACATTACAATTACATTTGTGTTTCCAGAAATCACGCATTCACACAAGAGATGATTATGCACTGCCTTAACAGTTGCCAAACTAGGGATTTTTACGGCTATGGAGATAAAACACAGCCCACTTTTCAATCCTGGGTGAAGCTTGTCCTGGGTGAAATTTTAATTACGCCAGTGAAATTTGTATAATTTTGAGCATTTCACATTACAGTTCTTATAATTCCCACAATTATTCCATTATTCAAGTTTCTGTAAATACACACCATTTGTGGTATAACTTTACAGCAAATGCACAGCTCACAGGAAGGATTTACTTTTACTGCAAAAGTGCAAACAACAGAATGCAAGCAGCTGTTGTTTCCAGTGTTTTGTGTAAATGCATCATCATGACAAAAATTGACACGGCCATGCATTTTTCACTGTGACAGATTTTCATTTCAAGTATTTAAGAGTAATTTTGTGCAATGTTGTAGTAATTTCACTATTTACATGAAACCAAATTGCACACATTTTGCACACTCACATTGGCTTCTTATGAAAATATCATCTAGCAGCTGAGTGATCAACTGAATGGATTAGAAGAGATATGGGAGGAATTCCTTATAAGGCAATTCATCACACAGTGATAAATAGCCTAAAGAAGGGATGGAGGGGGCGTTTGGCCATGTGTTTAGAGCTGCAAAAATGTCAAGGCATTGAGTTGCGAGAAAAATTGTCACCATACAAGGATAATGGATAGAACTCAATGGTATTCTGGTTTAATGTTTGCTTAAATCTTCCTTAAAGGGCTGTTTTCCCTTATTTTTGCATATTATGAGTCTTATTATGGAAATGGGTGCTCTTATCACACCTGCTAAATATTGATACCATGGGGTACATTATTTATCAGGTATGGTAAATAACACCTATTGTTAGTTTCTGGGGAATAACATGGAGATTGTGGTGTTTAATGCAGCAATAGCCACACAATTCAGTAAGTACTGTTTTCTTTCCCATTGTTACATTTCGGCAGGTTGGTCCTTCTGAAGCCTTCTATACATTTTGAGTAAACTGGATTCAAGTTGTGGGGATGTGGAGTACCACAATTTAGACTCCATCCTTTATACATTGCCATTTCACGATTATGCATCTATGTAGACATTGTATTTACTCTGAGCCTTAATTGTATTATTGTGTGTGAACCTTTTATTTGCATTAATGAGACGTGACTACTAGGAAGATGAAAGTTTTATAGCGTACACATTAATGTTCATTTAAATTGCTTTCATGTATTCATTATTCACGTTTCACATTCATGCTTTAAGTTGTTATTGCAGAAGTAGCATGTATTCTTTTATTAACGTTTTGCATTTATTTTGAAAGTTATACATACGTATGCATAACCATGGATTCAAAGTATATATTACTCATGCTAACTGCACCTGGCTAATGGCCTTAATTTTAAAATGTATTTTACTTGAATACTGTGTTCCTTCTTTTGCAGGTGTGTTTCAAGGCTTTGGCCCTAATTATGACATTGGCGATCAGTGCCGCTTACCGCCATGCTGACTGCTGCCAACATATTGCGACTGTGGCAGTATACCGCTATGCATATTATGGCCCACACAGAGAAATCCGCCACTATACAGATACTCACACAAGTCCGCCAGCCTAAAGGTCAGTGATAAACTGGCGGTACCAAAACCCATACCGTTACGCAAACAGAAGAACGCCCACAGCATTATGACCCACGAATCACCGTGGCAGACATTCAACCACGGTAAACCATTGGTGGTACATACCACTGCGCTTAAAATACACACACACTAACAAAACCACACCACATTGGACAATTCAAACTACACACACCTGACACACATACACACACCACACCCACACACCCACACCACTAAAAAACATACACACACATTACCCACAATCCCTTACAACTCAAGAAATTTGACAGCTGAGGGAGAGACACGCCAGGAGCACCCACAGAAACAGAGCCTCAGAACACTATCACCTATACATCATCCACGCACCTCACAGCACACAACCCACCACATCACCCCACACAACCT